>NC_141689.1:1083231320-1083787702 GCF_964263255.1 Lissotriton vulgaris | reverse complement strand
CACCCTCCAACTCCACCCTCCAACCTTAACTCCACCCTCCAACTCCACCCTCCAACTTTAACTCCACCCTCCAACTCCACCCTCCAACTTTAACTCCACCCTCCAACTTTAACTCCACCCTCCAACTCCACCCTCCAACTTTAACTCCACCCTCCAACTCCACCCTCCAACTCCACCCTCCAACTGTAACTCCACCCTCCAACTGTAACTCCACCCTCCAACTCCACCCTCCAACTGTAACTCCACCCTCCAACTGTAACTCCACCCTCCAACTGTAACTCCACCCTCCAACTGTAACTCCACCCTCCAACTGTAACTCCACCCTCCAACTGTAACTCCACCCTCCAACTCCACCCTCCACCCTCCAACTCCACCCTCCAACTCCAATTCCACCCTCCAACTTTAACTCCACCCTCCAACTCCACCCTCCAACTCCACCCTCCAACTCCACCCTCCAACTCCACCCTCCAACTCCACCCTCCAACTCCACCCTCCAACTCCACCCTCCACCCTCCAACTCCACCCTCCAACTCCACCCTCCAACTCCACCCTCCAACTCCACCCTCCAACTCCACCCTCCAACTCCACCCTCCAACTCCACCCTCCAACTTTAACTCCACCCTCCAACTCCACCCTCCAACTCCACCCTTCAACTTTAACTCCACCCTCCAACTCCACCCTCCAACTTTAACTCCACCCTCCAACTTTAACTCCACCCCCCAACTCCACCCTCCAACTCAACCTTCCAATGTCACCCTCCAACTCCACCCTCCAACTTCCAACTCCACCCTCCAACTCCACCCTCCAACTCCACCCTCCAACTCCACCCTCCAACTCCACCCTCCAACTCCACCCTCCAACTCCACCCTCCAACTCCAACTCAACCTTCCAATGTCACCCTCCAACTCCACCCTCCAACTCCAACTCAACCTTCCAATGTCACCCTCCAACTCCACCCTCCAACTCCACCCTCCAACTCCACCCTCCAACTCCACCCTCCAACTCCAACTCAACCTTCCAATGTCACCCTCCAACTCCACCCTCCAACTCCACCCTCCAACTCCACCCTCCAACTCCACCTTCCAACTCCACCCTCCAACTCCACCTCCAACTTTAACTCCACCCTCCAACTCCACCCTCCAACTTTAACTCCACCCTCCAACTTTAACTCCACCCTCAAACTTTAACTCCACCCCCCAACTCCACCCTCCAACTCAACCTTCCAATGTCACCCTTCAACTCCACCCTCCAACTTCCAACTCCACCCTCCAACTCCACCCTCCAACTCCACCCTCCAACTCCACCCTCCAACACCACCCTCCAACTCCACCCTCCAACTCCACCCTCCAACTCCACCCTCCAACTCCAACTCAACCTTCCAATGTCACCCTCCAACTCCACCCTCCAACTTTAACTCCACCCTCCAACTCCACCCTCCAACTTTAACTCCACCCTCCAACTCCACCCTTCAACTTTAACTCCACCCTCCAACTCCACCCTCCAACTTTAACTCCACCCTCCAACTTTAACTCCACCCCCCAACTCCACCCTCCAACTCAACCTTCCAATGTCACCCTCCAACTCCACCCTCCAACTTCCAACTCCACCCTCCAACTCCACCCTCCAACTCCACCCTCCAACTCCACCCTCCAACTCCACCCTCCAACTTTGACTCCACCCTCCAACTCCACCCTCCAACTTTAACTCCACCCTCCAACTCCACCCTTCAACTTTAACTCCACCCTCCAACTCCACCCTCCAACTTTAACTCCACCCTCCAACTCCACCCTTCAACTTTAACTCCACCCTCCAACTCCACCCTCCAACTTTAACTCCACCCTCCAACTTTAACTCCACCCCCCAACTCCACCCTCCAACTCAACCTTCCAATGTCACCCTCCAACTCCACCCTCCAACTTCCAACTCCACCCTCCAACTCCACCCTCCAACTCCACCCTCCAACTCCACCCTCCAACTCCACCCTCCAACTCCACCCTCCAACTCCACCCTCCAACTCCAACTCAACCTTCCAATGTCACCCTCCAACTCCACCCTCCAACTCCACCCTCCAACTCCACCCTCCAACTCCAGCCTCCAACTCCAGCCTCCAACTCCAACTCCACCCTCCAGCTCCACCCTCCAACTCCAACTTCACCCTCCAACTCCACCCTCCAACTCCACCCTCCAACTCCACCCTCCAACTCCACCCTCCAACTCCACCCTCCAACCTCCAACTCCACCCTCCAACTCAAACTCCACCCTCCACCCTCCAACTCCACCCTCCAACTCCACCCTCCAACTCCACCCTCCAACTCCACCCTCCAACTCCACCTTCCAACTCCACCTTCCAACTCCACCCTCCAACTCCACCCTCCAACTCCACCCTCCAACTCCACCCTCCAACTCCACCCTCCAACTCCACCCTCCAACTCCACCCTCAAACTCCACCCTCCAACTTTAACTCCACCCTCCAACTCCACCCTCCAACTTTAACTCCACCCTCCAACTCCACCCTTCAACTTTAACTCCACCCTCCAACTCCACCCTCCAACTTAACTCCACCCTCCAACTCCACCCTCCAACTTTAACTCCACCCTCCAACTCCACCCTCCAACTTTAACTCCACCCTCCAACTCCACCCTCCAACTTTAACTCCACCCTCCAACTTTAACTCCACCCTCCAACTTTAACTCCACCCTCCAACTTTAACTCCACCCTCCAACTTTAACTCCACCCTCCAACTCCACCCTCCAACTCCACCCTCCAACTCCACCCTCCAACTCCACCCTCCAACTCCACCCTCCAACTCCACCCTCCAACTCCACCCTCCAACTCCACCCTCCAACTTTAACTCCACCCTCCAACTCCACCCTCCAACTTTAACTCCACCCTCCAACTCCACCCTCCAACTTTAACTCCACCCTCCAACTCCACCCTCCAACCTTAACTCCACCCTCCAACTCCACCCTCCAACTTTAACTCCACCCTCCAACTCCACCCTCCAACTTTAACTCCACCCTCCAACTTTAACTCCACCCTCCAACTCCACCCTCCAACTTTAACTCCACCCTCCAACTCCACCCTCCAACTCCACCCTCCAACTGTAACTCCACCCTCCAACTGTAACTCCACCCTCCAACTCCACCCTCCAACTGTAACTCCACCCTCCAACTGTAACTCCACCCTCCAACTGTAACTCCACCCTCCAACTGTAACTCCACCCTCCAACTGTAACTCCACCCTCCAACTGTAACTCCACCCTCCAACTCCACCCTCCACCCTCCAACTCCACCCTCCAACTCCAATTCCACCCTCCAACTTTAACTCCACCCTCCAACTCCACCCTCCAACTCCACCCTCCAACTCCACCCTCCAACTCCACCCTCCAACTCCACCCTCCAACTCCACCCTCCAACTCCACCCTCCACCCTCCAACTCCACCCTCCAACTCCACCCTCCAACTCCACCCTCCAACTCCACCCTCCAACTCCACCCTCCAACTCCACCCTCCAACTCCACCCTCCAACTTTAACTCCACCCTCCAACTCCACCCTCCAACTCCACCCTTCAACTTTAACTCCACCCTCCAACTCCACCCTCCAACTTTAACTCCACCCTCCAACTTTAACTCCACCCCCCAACTCCACCCTCCAACTCAACCTTCCAATGTCACCCTCCAACTCCACCCTCCAACTTCCAACTCCACCCTCCAACTCCACCCTCCAACTCCACCCTCCAACTCCACCCTCCAACTCCACCCTCCAACTCCACCCTCCAACTCCACCCTCCAACTCCAACTCAACCTTCCAATGTCACCCTCCAACTCCACCCTCCAACTCCAACTCAACCTTCCAATGTCACCCTCCAACTCCACCCTCCAACTCCACCCTCCAACTCCACCCTCCAACTCCACCCTCCAACTCCAACTCAACCTTCCAATGTCACCCTCCAACTCCACCCTCCAACTCCACCCTCCAACTCCACCCTCCAACTCCACCTTCCAACTCCACCCTCCAACTCCACCCTCCAACTTTAACTCCACCCTCCAACTCCACCCTCCAACTTTAACTCCACCCTCCAACTTTAACTCCACCCTCAAACTTTAACTCCACCCCCCAACTCCACCCTCCAACTCAACCTTCCAATGTCACCCTTCAACTCCACCCTCCAACTTCCAACTCCACCCTCCAACTCCACCCTCCAACTCCACCCTCCAACTCCACCCTCCAACACCACCCTCCAACTCCACCCTCCAACTCCACCCTCCAACTCCACCCTCCAACTCCAACTCAACCTTCCAATGTCACCCTCCAACTCCACCCTCCAACTTTAACTCCACCCTCCAACTCCACCCTCCAACTTAACTCCACCCTCCAACTCCACCCTTCAACTTTAACTCCACCCTCCAACTCCACCCTCCAACTTTAACTCCACCCTCCAACTTTAACTCCACCCCCCAACTCCACCCTCCAACTCAACCTTCCAATGTCACCCTCCAACTCCACCCTCCAACTTCCAACTCCACCCTCCAACTCCACCCTCCAACTCCACCCTCCAACTCCACCCTCCAACTCCACCCTCCAACTTTGACTCCACCCTCCAACTCCACCCTCCAACTTTAACTCCACCCTCCAACTCCACCCTTCAACTTTAACTCCACCCTCCAACTCCACCCTCCAACTTTAACTCCACCCTCCAACTCCACCCTTCAACTTTAACTCCACCCTCCAACTCCACCCTCCAACTTTAACTCCACCCTCCAACTTTAACTCCACCCCCAACTCCACCCTCCAACTCAACCTTCCAATGTCACCCTCCAACTCCACCCTCCAACCTCCAACCCCACCCTCCAACTCCACCCTCCAACTCCACCCTCCAACTCCACCCTCCAACTCCACCCTCCAACTCCACCCTCCAACTCCACCCTCCAACTCCACCCTCCAACTTTAACTCCACCCTCCAACTTTAACTCCACCCTCCAACTCCACCCTCCAACTTTTACTCCACCCTCCAACTCCACCCTCCAACTTTAACTCCACCCTCCAACTTTAACTCCACCCTCCAACTCCACCCTCCAACTTTTACTTCACCCTCCAACTCCACCCTCCAACTTTAACTCCACCCTCCAACTCCACCCTCCTACTTTGACTCCACCCTCCAACACCACCCTCCAACTTTAACTCCACCCTCCAACTCCACCCTCCAACTTTAACTCCACCCTCCAACTTTAACTCCACCCTCCAACTCCACCCTCCAACTTTAACTCCACCCTCCTACTTCACCCTCCAACTTTAACTCCACCCTCCAACTCCACCCTCCAACTTTAACTCCACCCTCCACCTCCACCCTCCAACTTTAACTCCACCCTCCACCTCCACCCTCCAACTTTAACTCCACCCTCCACCTCCACCCTCCAACTTTAACTCCACCCTCCACCTCCACCCTCCAACTTTAACTCCACCCTCCAACTTTAACTCCACCCTCCAACTTTAACTCCACCCTCCAACTCCGCCCTCCAACTCCACCCTCCACCTCCACCCTCCAACTTTAACTCCACCCTCCAACTTTAACTCCACCCTCCAACTTTAACTCCACCCTCCAACTCCACCCTCCAACTTTAACTCCACCCTCCTACTTCACCCTCCAACTTTAACTCCACCCTCCAACTCCACCCTCCAACTTTAACTCCACCCTCCACCTCCACCCTCCAACTTTAACTCCACCCTCCACCTCCACCCTCCAACTTTAACTCCACCCTCCAACTTTAACTCCACCCTCCAACTTTAACTCCACCCTCCAACTCCGCCCTCCAACTCCACCCTCCACCTCCACCCTCCACCTCCACCCTCCAACTTTAACTTCACCCTCCAGCTTCACCCTCCAACTTCACCCTCCAACTTCACCCTCCAACTTCACCCTCCAACTTCACCCTCCAACTTCACCCTCCAACTTCACCCTCCAACTTCACCCTCCAACTTCAAATAATAATAATAATAACGAGCTTATAGAGCGCTCAGTAATGCCATCACGGCGTGTCCCCGCGCTGAAGCTGTCATTGGAACAGCAGACAAGCCCAGGAACTATGCAGTATATAGATGTGTTTTAAGCAAAGCCCTAAACCGCGTTTCACTGCTCTCCAGTCTCATAGCAGGGGGAAGTTTGTTCCATTGTTGAGCTGCTTGGAGCGCAAAGGAGCGTCCACCCATTCTAGCCTTCCTAATCCTGGGGACTGTCAGCAGTCCGGTACCCTCCGAACGGAGGGTCCTAGTTGGTTCATATCGGCTGTGACTAGATCCTTTAGGTAAGTCGGTGACCTGTCCCAGACGATACGGTGACAGAAGAGGAGGCACTTAAACAGCACACGCTTCTTCACAGGCAGCCAATGAAGCGCATCCGGCGCCATTTTCGAGCTGGCTCTCCTGGGTCTTCTTAACACCAGTCTGGCGGCGGAGTTCTGTATGACTTGTAGGCGACCTATGCTGCCCTCGGTTGCCCCAAGGAACAGGATGTTGCCATAATCTAACCGCGAGGTCACCAGTGCCTGCGTTAGTGTCCTTCTGGCCGATAAAGGGAGGAGGTCTAAAATTTTGTTTAGGGTCTTTAGTACTCCAAAACATTTGCCCACAAGACGCCTTATTTGGCCATCATATGAGAGAGCGGGATTCATCCAGATTCCTAAATTCTTAGCCTCCTGACATGGTATGGGGGTGGGGCCCAGACATGAAGGCCACCACTCAGCCGACCAGTTTTCGCTTTTACCCCCTACCACCAGCACCTCTGTTTTAGAGCCATTGAGTTTTAAACAATGGGCATCCATCCACTCTGCTAGTGCCTGCATACAGGATTTAAAGTTGTTAGGGGTGTTGGAGGTGTTCTGCGATAGGGAGATCAGCAGCTGGGTGTCGTCAGCGTACGACACCAATTCCACCCCAAAAGAATGTACAACTTTCGCCAGGGAGGCCATGTATAGGTTAAAAAGAGTGGGGCTCAGAGCTGAGCCCTGAGGCACTCCCTGGTCTAGTGACATCTCCACTGAGCGGCATGTCCCTTGCTGTACCTGGAAACATCTTTCCGTCAGAAACGATTGCAACCAGCACAGCGCAGGACCAACGACCCCGGCTTCGTTCAGACACCGTAGCAGGATGGAATGTGCTACGGTGTCAAAAGCCGCACTTAGGTCGAGCATGATCAAGGCCATAGTATGCCCTGCATCTGCCCCTGCTCTTAAAGTCTCAGTGGCTCGTAGGAGGGCCGTCTCCGTGGAGTAGCCCGCCCTAAATCCTGATTGTGAGGGATGGAGTAAATTCCATTTTTCCAGGTGCTCTGTGAGCTGAGCGTTAACCACCTTCTCAGCCACCTTCGCCACGTACAGCAATAAGGAAATAGGTCTAAGGTTTTCTAGCACCTCCAAGCTTACATTCGGTTTTTTCCTTATTGGCAGTACTATGGCCTTCTTCCACTCTGTCGGGACCTGTTGAGTGGAAAAGGAGGTTTGTAGGACGTGTCTGATGTGAGGTTCCAGGGCTGTCAGGCCCTCTGAGATGACCCAGGCCGGAGCCGGATCATTAGGGGAGCCAGATTTCACACTTCAACATATCTTTATTAGCTTGTCAGCTGCGGGGACATCGAAAGTTAGTAGTGAGGAATCAGGGGCTGCCTGTGAGCTGTCTGCTATAAAATCTATACCCTTATCTGGTTGTTGAGAGAAGGAAGCGTAAATCTTTTTGACTTTACTGGAGAAAAAGTCGGCGACTTTATTGCATCCCTCCTTGGAGGTCTTTGTAGGGGTATTAGAGCTAGAGACTAAAGATATTTCTTTATAAATTTTGAACAATTCTCGCGAGGAGCACTCGGCATCCTCAATACGAGTCTGAAAGTATTTGGCTTTTGCTCTACGCACCGCATACTGATAGCTCCGGTGTGCTGAGCTATAACTGTTTTTTGCTTGTTCACTCGGGTTCCTTCTCCAGCTCCTTTCAAGCTTTTTGCAGTTAGATTTTATTTGCTGGAGTTCGGTAGTGAACCATGGGGCAGTACGTTGTCTGCCTTCTCTGGCTTTACCCTTGCACATGGGAGCTAGCTCATCCAAGGTGGCAGTTACAAGTAGATTAAATTCCTTGTTCGCCTGATCACTATCCGTGGAACGTAATGGTTGTGCTTTCTGGATGGCGTCTATAAAGTTTTCTTTGAAGTATTGTCTCCATTTGCGTTTCATAGTATTTCCTTTTCCATTGTCAATAGTCTTAGCAGTCTGGTAAAAACACTGAAAAGGGACCAGGAAGTGGTCAGTCCAAGGGAGCTGACAAGGGGTGAGTACTTTTATCATATCCCAGCTCGCAAAGATAGGGTCCAAACAGTGACCCCTCTGATGTGTAGCTGCGACACTTAGCAGGTTGAGCTGTAATTCTTGTAAGACAAGACGAACATCCTCTGCCTCCTTCTGTACGGGATCCTCTAGGTGTAGGTTCAAGTCACCCAGCACCAAAACCTTATTGTGTTTAATTGCGGTCTGAGCAACCCCTTCTAGTAGGCTACTACGGAAGTTGCCCAGGGACCCAGGAGGTCTATATATTAGGATGCCCGAGATAGTCTCGTGTTGAGTCAGTTTAATGCTAAATTCGCCTGCTTCGCTGTCATCAATTTTTACTGGCTTTAGAACACACTCGAGAGGGTGTTTGACGATGATGGCAATACCGCCTCCCCTACCTTTTATCCTATCAAGTCTGTGGAGGGTGTAGCCTGGTGGGATAGTGTCCACTATGTCTGGATCAGAGTGTTCTCCCAGCCAGGTCTCAGTTAAGAACAATATCTGCAAGTCCTCATCCAATATGAGATCCCACAGCTGAAGAGTGTGTTTGCTGATGGATCTGCAGTTTTGGAGACCCCCTTTAACAAGAGTCGCTTCAGAGTCAGGGACAACGGGCGCTAAACAGCTTCCTCTAAATGAGCAATGAGGGCATGGACCTAGGTCCAAGGGCTCCATCGTGTGATGACAGAGGGTAGGTAAAACGAGGCAAAGGTCTCTCAGTCTCTTACTTGTGTAACACTGTCTGTGACGCGCGAGCGATGTAGGGGTTTGGGCCCCTGGCCCCGGTCGGTCGCGGACGGGCGCAGACGGGCTTGCCTTAGGCGCGCAAACGGCGCTCCCGCTGCGCTCGTCCGCTGCGCTTCCTCTGGCAACACATGATATGGGCGATTAGGGGGAGTGGCCTGAAAGGTGGGCGTGGCCAGAATTCTCGCCGGAATGGCGACAAGGAATCGTTGCAGCCGGCGTGTGCTAATGAACGCTCTCAGCTGTTTGGGTAGGCTTAGTTTTTAAAATACACAGAGTATCACAACAATTTTAAAAAGTTTCGGTCTGAAAGTGCTCCCGGCGTGTGCCTGCGGAGTCCTGGGCAAGTCTGCTTTCAGCGCTCGGTTCCACCCTCCAACTCCACCCTCGAACTCCACCCTCCAACTCCCCCCTCCAACTCCACCTCCAACCCCACCCTCCAACTTTAACTCCCCCCTCCAACTCCACCCTCCAACCCCACCCTCCAACTTTAACTCCACCCTCCAACTTTAACTCCACCCTCCACCTCCACCCTCCAACTTTAACTCCCCCCTCCAACTCCACCCTCCAACCCCACCCTCCAACTTTAACTCCACCCTCCAACTTTAACTCCACCCTCCACCTCCACCCTCCAACTTTAACTCCACCCTCCACCTCCACCCTCCAACTTTAACTCCACCCTCCACCTCCACCCTCCAACTTTAACTCCACCCTCCAACTTTAACTCCACCCTCCAACTTTAACTCCACCCTCCAACTTTAACTCCACCCTCCAACTTTAACTCCACCCTCCAACTTTAACTCCACCCTCCAACTCCACCCTCCAACTCCACCCTCCAACTCCACCCTCCAACTCCACCCTCCAACTCCACCCTCCAACTCCACCCTCCACCCTCCAACTCCAACTCCACCCTCCAACTCCAACCTCCAACTCCACCCTAAACCATCCAACTCCACCCTCCAACTCCACATTCCAACTCCAAATCCACCCTCCAACTTTACCCTCCGACTCCACCCTCCAACTCCACCCTCCAACTCCACATTCCAACTCCAAATCCACCCTCCAACTTTACCCTCCGACTCCACCCTCCAACTCCACCCTCCAACTCCACCCTCCAACTCCACCCTAAACCATCCAACTCCACCCTCCAACTCCACATTCCAACTCCAAATCCACCCTCCAACTTTACCCTCCGACTCCACCCTCCAACTCCACCCTCCAACTCCACCCTCCAACTCCACCCTCCAACTCCACCCTCCAACTCCACCTCCAACTCCACATTCCAACTCCACATTCCAACTCCAACTCCACCCTCCAACTCCACATTCCAACTCCACATTCCAACTCCAACTCCACCCTCCAACTTTACCCTCCAACTCCACCCTCCAACTCCACCCTAAACCCTCCAACTCCACCCTCCAACTCCAACTCCACCCTCCAACTCCACATTCCAACTCCAACTCCACCCTCCAACTCCACATTCCAACTCCAACTCCACCCTCCACTTTTACCCTCCAACTCCAACTCCACCCTCCGACTCCACCCTCCAACTCCAACTCCAGCCTCCAAGTCCAGCCTCCAACTCCAGCCTCCAACTCCAGCCTCCAACTCCAGCCTCCAACTCCAGCCTCCAACTCCAGCCTCCCTCCAACTCCAGCCTCCAACTCCAGCCTCCAACTCCACCCTCCAACTCCACCCTCCAACTCCACCCTCCAACTCCACCCTCCAACTCCACCCTCCAACTCCACCCTCCAACTCCAGCCTCCAACTCCACCCTCCAACTCCAGCCTCCAACTCCAGCCTCCAACTCCACCCTCCAACTCCAGCCTCCAACTCCACCCTCCAACTCCACCCTCCAACTCCACCTCCAACCCCACCCTCCAACTTTAGGAGTTACGGAGCGGAGAGCAGAGGGCGGAGTGTGAGCTTGGCGTTTGGCGTTGGATCTCAGAGTGTGGAGGGCGGAGGAGCACAGAGGAGGAGAGCGCGGCTTCCGAGAGAGCTGTCGAGAGCTGCAGGTACTGCGGCATAATGGTACAGCGGAATGGCTCACCCTGACTCCGGTTCTGATTCGGGACCTTGCTCTCATCCCGATTTCGATTTGGCGCACCGCTGTGCCGCCACGCCGAGGAGGCTTCAGCTTTAGCTGAGAGCGGCAAGGGAAGTAAGGTGAGCCACCCCTCCATCCCACTGCACTGCCTCGCCCCCCCCCCCGCACTGCCTCGCACTGTCTCACCTCGCCACAAAAGCAGCAGTCCCTGTGCTAGCGCTGCCCGCCCCCCCCCGACCGCAGAGAGACGTGAACAATGGCGGAGGGGAGTGGGTGATCAAACGAGCAGCGAGGCGGGCTGAATTAAGGAATCCAACAATAGCTTTGCCCCTGCTCTAATCAACCACCATCTCAACCAACCACTTTTTCAGCATTAATCATACTGCTATTGCCAGGTCGGACCCTTTCAGATGGTGATAATTGGCAATTACAGCGGAATTTCTTGAACAAAACTACCCCACCTGCTATCAGTGGACAATCATCCCAAATGAAAGGAAATCGCTAGCTTTCCCATGCTTGCCTCTTTGCTTGCCTTTTTACACCTTCCTATATTGGATAAAATACTGGACAAAATTGGACATACATTGTAACTTACATTTTTAAAGTTTAGACGCCTCATTAAAGCCCAGACATCTATCCTGCAGAGTAATTATGCGAACACGGAAGGCAGGCCTTATACAATCCCAGCCCAACTATCACCGTCATAAGTCTGCATGATGTCAAAAAGCCAGGATGCTATACCCCTTGGGCAAAGATAATACAAGACATGACACGTCCCTACAGGATAGGACCCTATACGATGGGAAACAATCGGGAGAAGAAAGGACAAATTCCTCCCCAGCTTCTGGATCAGCTCCCAGGACAGAGGCCAACACAATCACAAAGGGGGCTACAAGCATAACAGGCATAACAGGAAGCCTGTGCAATCACGACGACACGGACAACAGAGACTGTAACAAAAACACAAATAATAGCATCATTACTTGCAGTAGCAGCAGCCCCAAAGGCAACAATGACATCAGGAAATACTTTCTACAACATCCAAAGCAAGGTAATTCCACTGCCCATGGAAAATCAATTGATACTTCTCCTGATGCCTCCAGGCTTGACACCCATTGCTTTAACGCTAACAAACCATCAGGCACTGGTAAAAATGAAATCTTGACTCAAAAGCCCTCATCGACTGTTCCTCTGTCACCAAATGTTTTGATTGTGAAGGGCAATAAAACACAGGCCGAAGACAATTTAATCGATCACAATTCGACCAGAACGAATGACCTAGGAACCAACACACTGGCTTCGATAAATTTGTCCTACGACCCCCCTGGAACTACAATCTATTATTGCTCCAGAGAAAACACTGCGAACTTCAAGGTTATTTGCACACCACTGAAATCTCAGTCGGGCTTCCTGAATGCTCCGTATGTACCAATCAAATCAGGGGACGATGACGATGACGTAGTCCCCATACGAAACGAAAACCTCATCTTAGATTTGGAGACAAGTTTAACAGACTCAAACAAACAGTTGCCGCTCTGGGAATCTAGCTTGGTCTCACAAAGAATAGAAAACCACCTTGCACTAATTAATGAGGCCTTGATATCAATGGGAAATGCCGCATTAATGCACGCGACAAACTTGACATTCAAATAAACATTCTGCAGTGTGTAGCAAGCCTGATTACCGGAGTGGATTCAAAACTAGAAAATGTAAACTCCTTAATACGCAGAGCGCAGGCAGACACAGAGGTAACGATGAAACCCAACGATTGCGGGTGCTCCCCGTTACTGCAGTCTTTGGAAAAACTCCCGCAAATAATGAGCACATTATTTATGGATCTTCAACATGAGACAAACAGAAGCAAGAATAATACAACACGCTCCTCCCCTCAAAATTCAATACCAAGAATAAGGGCAAAGAACGTACATAACGGGACAAAAGCCACACATTCATCCACAAGGCCCTCAAGGCCAAGTGGAGATCCAATAAACAAAACTACTCTAAAGGATACACAGCCCACTTTGGACTCAAACCACTGTTCAAAGGCCATCCAAGACAGTCTAGTGAGAACACAGGAAATTCCCGGTAATAACATCAATGAACCAAAAAGCCCATTGAGCCCCAACTTTCAGGTACCAAATCTAAACTCACATTCAATACCACAACCCCATCAAACAACTAACAATAGTCCTGGAAACTGGACGATTTAAATCCATCACCCTCAAAGCGACCATCCTTATCTAGGAAAAATAAGAAAAAACTGAAAAAGTTAAATAAAATAAAAAAAGACAACAGCTATGCAAAAGGGAAAATCGAGCCTTGGTTTGCGCCAGCGAATACGGATAATAAAACTACCGGCAGTGGGGACCAGAAGAGTCGGGGTCTGATTTTGGCAGACCAAAACAGAGACATACAAATAAGTGGAACATCCACCATGATAACATCTCCCAAGAGCCTACCACGCGTCTCAAGCGAAAACTTGATTAAAGCCTCGACTGCAAAATCTCCCGCACCAAGTAGCATCTTGAATTATGCACAGGGCCTACATGTCTATGAGCCCGGTCACGATAACACGTACAAATCTTACCCTGCAGACACAAATGCCCATAAGGACCACCAAACAGAATCTACATTCAAAGCTCAACGGGAGAAAATTATTCAGGCAAGTCACAAAGACGGCCAACTTCGCTCTAACCAAACCATCACCTCTAGGATTGACTCACATATCCACACTGCAAAAGCAAACAGGGCCGAGGAGGGACTAGCCCAAGGTGACAACCCCACATGGAACCTAATAGCTCCTCTTGAAACTCCTGCGGTTCCTTTCAACTCACGGAATCTCGTTCAGTTGTCAGACCGGGACTGCGAAAACCCAAAAGTATTGCTATATCCCGAATACATCTCACAAGGGAGTTGGGACATCCTCAATAGAGGGAACCTCTAGAAAACTCTGAGAAAGCATCCCAGGACTGGAGAACATGAAAACAACAGACATTGAGAGGGTGGCTTTCTCTGGTCCAGGGCCTAGTGAACAAAACAAAACGACAGAGATAACCTTTTCCAACTTTAACATGGCGAATGCAGTGAAGGAATACAAAACACAACTGGAGAATTGGGGAATTAAAATTAAGGCTCATCTACCGACGAAATACCCTGAGATTTTGAAAGATAACAACTATCAACAGGGAGATGAAGACTTGAAGGGACGGAAAAACATGAACACCAATCATTAACTCCACCTGCCACCAGATCCATCTTACATGGCTCAATAGGTGGCACACAAGCAATACAACTGAGTAGTAATTTAATTCAAATCTTTAAACATACTGAAGGAGGTAACCGATCATGCTCAATTATGGGGTGTAGTAGTAAAGACTGGTCTTGGCTTGCCCATGCCTTAAATTCTACTTCCTAATAGTAACATTGATGATCTATCAAACATTCATCTGACAATAATAAAGAATACCTTGGGCCATACCAGGCATAACAAACTTGTTTCCTGCAATATTAGCACCAGTCAAGAGCCGGGTAACCATGTAGCACCAACAAATTCCAACATTAGCCCCAAGGACCATAACAACCTCACGGCGAACAATCCAATCATCAACATAGTGTCTTGGAATGTCGCCGGGATACACAAAGCTTTGCAAAGCCCAGGAGCAGTGGGAGACCATCAGGGGGTATTTCAACGTATATAAAGCATGCACTGAAAGTAAATTTTTCAACAATACAGAACACTTCAGACATGTTTCTCGCTGGAATTTTTAAAGGCCTCATAACGATGGATGGCCCGACTCCAATTCTCCTCATCAACGTCTACTACAATCGTCATGGGCCGTACTCTAACGACAATCTGACCCGCCTGTTAAATGAGATCGAATCCCTACTAGTACGGTACGCAGGTATGGACTCAATTATCTTGGGCGACTTTAAAATCCACGACTTAGGGAAAACCATTGATGAAAATAATCATAACAGAAACACCAGAAGATTTAATGTGTTAATGCGAGTCTATAACATTTTACTAAGCGATCGCCTACAAAATCATATGTCAAGCTACAACGCACAACCTCGGACTGAAAGTGACCATGCCGCCCTTACAATAGAGTTGTCCATGAGTGAGAAAATTAGGCATACTCTTCATTGCATTGGAGCCACAAATGGAGATGAGCAACATAAACTCCTTCGAAGAATTAAATGGGGACCGCTTCCGTCCCATAAGTTTGCTGCATGGAAATCAACTTGGAAAGGTTGGCAGACTGCCCGTAATGACCAGGGCAGAATTGGAGAGTGGGGCGCTCTTGCATATGACTTACCGAACCAACTTCGAGGGAGCAACAATCGAAGAGCCTATGACAATTCCACTTATAAAGTGAGATTCCAGCCGGCAATTAAGAAATCCTCAAAAGTGCTCAATTCCAAACACAGAGCCTATCGAGAAACCAGATCGATGACTGCAAAAAAAGACCTAAAAGAGGCGGCCAAAACTCACGCAAAACTTGTTTGGCAAGTGAAACGTGAAGCAACAGAGGGAAAATGGTTGAAGATCTTCGAGCTGCTTGCCCCTAGCAAGACCCAAGAAGTTTGGCAATACATAAACAAGCTCACCCATGGAACTTGCAACAGAGAGAACCCACTTGATGCAACTACTTGGATAGCCCATGTAAAAACTCTCTATACCAACGACTCAGAGAATAACTCAAGTAAAATAACACCTCTTGAAGAACATCCAATGAAGAAATGACTGAACCCACGTCCCCCCCAGCTAACCATATACCTGCTGAAAGAAAGGCTTTAAGAGCAATTTTGAAAAGAAAATATGTCACAATGGGGCCCCTAGACCAAATGGTCTGCCGGGCTCTCTCTTCAGGGAGGACATCGACTTTTGGGCAGAGAACCTTGGTCAGCTGTATGCAGAGTGCAGGCTCCTGATGGATGTCCCAGACTCGTGGAGGGGATCTCTAATACAT
The DNA here is from genome assembly GCF_964263255.1 of Lissotriton vulgaris. Taxonomy (NCBI): domain Eukaryota; kingdom Metazoa; phylum Chordata; class Amphibia; order Caudata; family Salamandridae; genus Lissotriton; species Lissotriton vulgaris. Next base: position 1,083,771,630 of record NC_141689.1, on the reverse strand, counting down.
CCAATCCATAAAATAGAGCCAAACGTAGACACCAAGAACTACTGAATCATTGGCTTATTGGACGTGGAGGGCAAGGCATATGCAAGTTCTCTCCTTATGGAATTAGCAAACTGGGTCACCAAGGAGAACTTGCTTCCCTTCAATCAAACAGGGTTCCGCCGGGAGGCTCCACCATAGACGACATCACAGCCCTATCATACTTAATACAACGATCAATGGCTCGGGCGACCAGCCACTTTTCGTCTGCTTCATTGACTATACAGTAGCCTTTGATGGTGTAGATCAAAATATTCTATGGAAGAAACTGGCTGGCTGGAACATCTGTCCAAAACTTCTTCAAGCAATCAGATCACTGTATACCCAAACGTGGGTAAGAGTCAAACTCTTGGGTGAATCAACCACGAAAAATATCAGCACTGACCCGGGCTAAAGCAGGGCTGTGTCCTTGCCCCGCTTCTTTTTAACTTATATACAGCAGATCTGGCCAACGCATTGCAGGGAGAAAACCTGGTGAGTCCTAGGATCGGGGGAGTTAGAATCCAATTGATCCAGTATGTGGATGACCTGGTCCTCTTGGACCACACCAAAGTTGGCCTTTAAAAAGGCTTAACAGCATTAGCAGTGTACAATGCCGAAAACAAGTTGGTCGCTAATCCAACAAAATCTAAGATACTTATCTTTGGCCGTTATCAAAAAAGAAGCTAATAAAATGGAAACTGGGACCACTATTATTATCAAGCACTCAATCATATAACTATCTTGGAGTTTGGCTTAGCGAAACTGGTCGGCCACAGGTTCATCGACACTAGCTCAAGCAGAAAGCCAAACTGGTTACCCTATGCCATTTGCAAACTCAACGCCACTTTGGAAAGTCCAACCACTACGGCAATCCGACGAGTTCTGAGTGCAAAATTGCTACCCTCCCTCAATTACACCCTACAGGCGTTCCCAGGTAAATTGGGACAAGACCTAAAAAATATCAACTGTGCAGCCTATAAAAAGTTATTCTGCCTTCCGTTATGCACAAGGAACACTCTAATACGCTTAGAATTGAATCTTAATCGTCAATCTTTGGAAGAACTAGCAAGCCTAGCAAAAAACAACAATGGCACCAGAGAACTCGATGAAGTTCTTTATAAACAAAATATTCAAAAAGCCAGGTAACCTGTGGTCAGCCGGTCTAGCCCCAGCCAATGAGCTCTTGAATCTAGCAACAGAGAACTGGGACCCCAATACAATAAAATACACAACCATCAAAAAAAACTAAAAAACAAGTAAGATCTTGCTCGCGAAAACTGGACATTGAAGCTTTGACAGTCAGAGACTTCCATGAGACCCAAAGTTCTCCTCACACTTTAAATGGCCAAAAACTACACCTTGTACAGCCGTTGGGCAGGCAAGCCCTACAAAGGATTCTGGCTGCAAGATTGCATGCGCTCCCCTTAAAACATCTGTATCCTTCTGTCAGATTAAGTCCAGCAATCACGGAGTGTCGCCTCGGCCACTACAAGCGTGAAACTTTGTCGCACATCCTATTATGCTGCCCAGCCCGGTTGTCAGTCCGTATAATCCATCTAAGGCCCATACTCCTCCAACTGGGAACACGGATTGTAAAAGAGGCAGTTCATCAACTATATTTGCTGAACACGGTGAAACACATGGCCAACTTCGCCAAATTCATCTACCATGCGCGACAAGCCCTAATGGCCAGTCCGATCGTGGCATAACTTGACTTTTAACCGGAAGAAGGTCCCATGTTTCACATGCTTCCTACACATACATTATTTTTATTCAATTTTAAATATGTTTTTAATTGCTCTCCTTTTGTATAGATTTTTTATTAATCACTCAAATCAAGTATTCTCATTGCCACCCTCCAACTTCACCCTCCAACTCCACCCTCCAACTCCAACTCCACCCTCCAACTCCACCCTCCACCTCCAACTCCACCCTCCAACTCCAACCTCCAACTCCAACCTCCAACTCCACCCTCCAACTCCACCCTCCAACTCCACCCTCCAACTCCACCCTCAACCCTCCATCCTCCACCTCCACCCTCCAACTCCACCCTCCATCACTCAGGAACACCACCACATCACTCAGAGGCACCACCACATCATTCAGTGGCACCACCACATTACTCAGGGGCACCACCACATTACTCAGGGGATCCACCCTCCAACTCCACCCTCGATCCACCAACCTCCACCTCCAACTCCACCCTCCAACTCCACCCTCCAACTCCACCCTCCATCACTCAGGAACACCACCACATCACTCAGGGGCACCACAACATTACTCAAGGGCACCACCACATTACTCAGGGGAACCACCACATCATTCAGGGGCACCACCACATCATACAGGGACACCTCCACATCACTCAGGGTCACCACCACATCACTCAGGGTCACCACCACATCACTCGGGGACACCACCACATCACTCAGGAACACCACAACATCACTCAGGGACACCACCACATCACTCAATACCACCACCACATCACTCAGGAACACCACCACATCACTCAGGGGCACCACCACATCACTCAGGGGCACGGCCACATCTCTCAGGGACACCACCACATCACTCAGGGACACCACCACATCACCCAGGGGCACCACCACATCACTCAGGGGCACCACCACATCACTCAGGGGCACCACTCAGGGGCACCACCACATCACTCAGCCCAACCAAATCATCACTCATCACCACAACAGCACTGTCCCTGCTTGCTACCAACAAGCATTGCCATAGCCAATAGGACTCGCATTAGGAAAGTGTAAGCTATTGGCTTTGTGAATAACGATGCTATTCATTTATATATTTTCAAAGATAACAAATATTAAAAAACGGTGTCAATTACAATACCAATAGCTCACACTTTCCTAATGTGAGACCTATTGCATTGCAAATGCTTGTTCACTATTCTGCTGTGAATGAGAGGGTTGTGCTTTAGCAATACTAGTACAAGATAGATCATGGAGGTGTCCCTAGACCAGTTGCTTACTTCTCAGTTACTTCAGATTCAGTAGCTTCAGCGTTGCCGGGATGTCTCAAATCCTTTGCTGCAACAGGTGTCAGCATTGAAAGGTGTGAGAGTATTGTGATGGGGCATCCTTTGATTGTACATGTTGCACATTCTGTTGAACTGCTGATGACCAGGACTAAGACACAGCACCTGACGAACAATCGGCTCACACGCTACAAGCAGGTTATACTTGCTGCGGAGAATGTGACCATTAAGACGTGTTCTGTTTTGAATCCTGCTACTTTGATGCCGTTGCCAAACACCCTTGATGAAGATTGTGCAGACCACGATTGTCTTGATGTGACTGAACTTTGTACCAAACCGAGACCTGACATTGTTGATGAACCATTGGTTGACCCGGATTAACTTTTCTTTGTTGGTTCATGTTTAACCCCTTCCATGCTCCCGTCGGCCGTTGGCCGTCGCGAGCCCAACCTGGCAGGTGCTGTGAACGGCCAACGGCCGACACGGCCCCGCCCACTCCTCAGAACACCGGCATTGCGCCGAAATAATGGCCGTGGTAAACGGGTTAAGGGACAGTGTTGGTCATTTGGGAGCAGCTTTTGCTGTATGTACCATTTCCGGAGAAGTTGAAGCTGCATGCCTGGAAAGAGTATACTCCGCTCAGGTGGCTGAGATCATTGCTTTGTCTCGTGCTTGCATAGCAGCAGATCAGATTCGGATTACCATCTACACTGACGGCCAATATGGGTTTGGTGTGGTTCATGACTTCAGACAGTTATGGTTTCAGAGAGGTTACATGAAATCCTCAGGATCACCCATCCGCAATGGGGAGTTTATGAAGTTGCTTTTAGAGGCCTTACAACGTCCCAAAGAAACCGCTGCTGTAAAGTGCACGCCTCATGGGAAAGGAACAGATTTTGTGTCACTCAGAAACCGCTATGCGGGCGAAGTTGCACGATTCTGTGCGGAACAAGGTTATATCTTCACTGTGAACTATGTCGTAGGGGGCGAAGAAGGAACTGATTTTGACATGATGCTGGCCATGGCAGATACTTGGGATGAGCTCAAGTGTTTGCAAGAACAGGTGTCAGATCACGAAAAGAATGTCTGGATCAATTCAGGCTGCATGAAAGGGGATGTGGACGTTTGGGTGTCTGGTGATGGAAGAGCAGTGTTGCCGGATGAGCTGCTTAGTCCGATGGCAAGACAGATTCATGGTGCAGTGCATTTAGGAAGAGATGCGATGGTGAGGGTGTTCTGACAGACATGGTACAACCCATGGTTTCGTGCGGTGGCAGAAGCTGTATATTAGAGATGTGTTACGTGTCAACAAATGAATGTCGGATAGAGGACTGCAGTTACCATGAGTCACATTGGGAGGTCAGGGAGGCCCTTCAACAGAATGCAATTGGACTTCATTGAGATGCCTAGGTGCAACCACTTGAGGTACATCTTGGTGGTGGTGTGTGTGTTCTCAAGGTGGATGGAGGCATATCCGACCCACAGGTGCGACACTTACAGTAGCTAAGCTGTTGTTGAGGGAGCTTATCCCTCAATCCGGGATTCCAGCCTCTTTGGATTCGGACAGAGGAATGCATTTTCATAGAGAAGTCATGAAGATGCTTTGCACAGCACTGAATATTGATCAGAGACTCCATTGTAGTTATCGTCCAGAGGCTTCTGGAATAGTGGAGCAGATAAATGAGACTCTGAAAGCTCGAATGGCAAAAGTGTGTTCATCCACGTCTCTGAAGTAGCCAGATGCTTTGCCCTTGGTGTTGATGAATATGCCCAGTACCTCAGACAGGAGAACATGTCTTTCACCTCATGAAGTGTTGATGGGAAGGGTTATGAGGTTGCCAGTGGTGCCAGCAGCGGCCCAGATTAATATCACAGATGATCTGATCCTCGATTATTGCAAGGGACTCGCTGATGTCGTGCGTTCCGTGTCTCATCAGGTGCAGCCTGCTGTGGTCCCAGCATCCAGTGATCTGTGTCACGACCTGAGTCCGGGAGATTGGGTGTTGGTTCGAAAGCACGTGCGAAAGAGCTGCTTGGATGCTCCATGGAGAGGCCCTTACCAAGTCATCCTGATCATGAACACTGCTGTGAAGTGTGGGGGCTGCCGAACTGGATACATGCTTCCCATACCCGTCGAGTTTCAGTACCTTTGGAAGAAACAGCTCCTCTCCCGAATGAAAATCCAGCTGATGTGGCAGGGCCACAGGAGGGGACAAGCCAAGCTCTGAGGGTGTCTGATGCAGCTGGTTGCTCACAAGATCAAGCTGAGGAGGGTCACAACGGCAGCGACTCCAAAACTGACTCAGACAGGAAAAGTTGCTGTGAAAGTGGTCCAGAGTCAAACTCAGCTGAAGAAAGTCGTGAGCAGGGTGAGCAAGCAGAAGGTGCAAGAGCCAACAGAGCAGAGGAACAGTGGCCAGAGCGACAAAGGCGACTAAACTTGAGACTGGTTCCTGAAAGAGACCTTGCTCCTGTGCCTGACTGAAGAATCTGAATCGGACGAAGGTGAAAAAGCAAGCATGTGGAGGTCTAAGGAGATCAAGATGAACGAGGGTGCCTTGCCGGAGGTACGCGACTCCTGAGTGGACTTACATTGTGACTGATGCCAGGAGTTCTGAGATCGGGGAGGGTGAGGGCAGTGACAGTGATCAGTACCAGTCCTACTATCAAGTTGGACGTGCTGTTGTTGGTACCAGGACTTGAGACTGAAGGTGTACTGACCATCAAAGTCCCGAATCCACCGATTTTGAGCAGAATTCGACATCTGATTTTGAGTAGACTGCTCTTTCCTACGTTTGGTCTTGAAATATCATCTCATGAATCTATTGTTCTTCGTCTTGAACTTTTGGAATACGTGCTAGAGGCGGTTGGCACAAATCTTATTATGAATGACTAAGACTTTTCTGTAAATAAACTTGCTTTGACGACCTAGGTCCGAGTCGAAGAAGAAGAAATTTAGGGGTATCCCATAGAGGACGGAGAAGGCTTAGGGTTGTCAATGAAAACTGTAAATAAGGAACTGAAATTCAAAGGGGATTTCCAGCTTCTAAGGTGTGGTTCAAACTGGTTCAATTAACTGAGGTTGGAGAGAAGAGACTGTGAATGTTGTTGCCGAGCAAGAGAAGCTGCAAATTGTCCTGAGACCATGGAGGCTGGAAATCCGAATCGTAGAGCTAGGTGCATTGTAGGCACACTTATAGGAGGAGTGATACTCTTCATTATTCTGGTAGTTGTAGTTTCGTTTTTAGTACCACATGAGCAGACAGTAAAGGTAGACGGAACACCTACACCTGCTACTCCTAGCGAAAAGGAGGTCAAAATAGGAGACGAAAAAGCCTTGCTGCTAGAGGAGAGTCGTACGTTACATGCAGATCTGTCTAGAGGCAATTTCAAGCTTAATGTGTATGCAAAGTTATTGTATGAGTATATTGAGGCCATGGATGTGAAAGATTGTTATGTGCGTATGCAATTGCCTACTTCTGTAGATGAGGGTATTAGATACCATCACCTTCCATTGACTTATGGAATTTCATGTAGTTTGCTACTTAGCATTTTCTATGGACGAAATCATTTTTGAGTATTTCTTTTCGAATTATGATGCTGTACTTCCTGAAGTACCTGCTTATAAGCATTTGAACAAGTATAATTATTACAAATCAGAAGACAGATTTGGGACGTATTTTATTCCGACTCAAGAATTGGATACGTCTTATGCTCATCGCCATAATCTGACATGTTTGTTGTCAGACACAGAGAAGAAATTTATAGAACAAGTGGCAGATAGGTACCGGAGACAAAAGCAGTTGCGAGATTCAGGACAGAGTAAGGTAGATTGGACCGATGAAGAAAAGCTGCACAAGTCAAAAGGAAGTTATGGTCCAATAGCTCTAGATGAAGTGCAGAAAGGGAAGTTGTGCCTTCATAGACCACAGACATATTATGAGAATGTGTACTTAGGTCATACCACGTGTGAGCATACTTTCACTTTGGAGTATTATTCAAAGGACTTTTTGCAAAGTGTGGTGCCGGTTATTCTGACTGTGTATTTTGTTTGTTGAAGGAATGCATATGTGCGACTGCCTGAGAAATGGTATGGAACGTGTTATCTAGGAATCATTTTTCCCAAGATCTACCATACGGAAGATTTCGAACTTTTGGAAGGAGGACAACATGTAAGAGTGAAGCGAAGTGAAAGTGCAGGAGCCATAGTTTGAGACATTTTTGGAGCAATGATACGAACTTTGGGAGTGATCATGAATGATGTGAAAATCAGACAGTTAGTGACTTTTGTAGATGAGTTGTCAATGAATACAGCTAAGTCGTTGGTGTTGGTTGAAGGTGAGATGTTATCGATAAGGACTATGGTTTTACAAAATCGTCTTGCTTTAGACGTCCTTCTAGCAAAAGAGGGAGGAGTCTGTAAGCTTCTAAAGGTCCAAGAATGTTGTACTTATATACCAGACAACAGCAAAGATTTTGAGAAATATATAAGCAACATTACTGCAATCCATAGTGAGATTGAGGATCTGACTGAGGAAACTGTGTGGGAAAAGTTGGCAAAGGGTTTGGAAAAGTTGGAAGTTGGTTTGCAAACCTTGGAAAGGGTTTCCTTGGTTTTGTGTTAAAACCCCTTATTATAGCTGTGGCATGTGTGATTGGATTGTGGGGTTTGGTATGAGCTTATAAATGGTACAGATCAAGCCTACTGGAGAGGTCATTGCGAATGCAAGAGAGGCGAATTGAGAGACTGCAGGACAGTCAATATCGGAATCTCAAGAACATGGAGTTGCTTAAGAGAGGGAAAGAGGCAACAAGCTCTGTTTAACTCGGTTCTTTCCATGAGGGTAGTATATTGTGTGATGACACAGGTCATCAAAGGGGTGGAACTGAGAGATCGCCATGTTATTTAAAAAAATTGTAGGGGTGCACCATATGTTCTGTAGTCAGCACCCACATATTTAGACGGTATACTAACATGTGTTTTTAGAGATATAACCGTAGGTTGGGAATTAGTGCAATGTGTAAACGATGTATTCATAATGTTGCAAATTAATGCAGAGCCTTAACAGGACTGTAATGCTTTATATGATGTAGAAATGCTACTGAACGTGTGTATTGTAGGATTAATAAACGTGTCATATTAAGAGTTGCACGTGTAGGAGATATATATCCTTTATTGTTTGATTAATTAAAATCTTACAATAAAACAAATTCATGCAATATTCCATTATATACAATTTAAATAACAACAATTATTTTAAATACAATACATCTTATATGAGTAAGTATATTTGATAAGATCCTTTACAATACGATAAGGATAGAGCAAACAATAACATTTTACAAGGGCAAAATATAATTATTAATTTTATGTTTCCTGGAGTTCTAATTTTTTCCACACTTTGATAAAAAAAATGCCAGAGCGGAATTCAAAGGTAAATTGTCTGAGGAAAGACATAGGATCAGTGCCTGTCTGCAAGTTCTCACCCCTCTTTCATTAAATAGATTCTTTAATACAATTGCTCTTTCATTTCTCAGTTCAGAACAGAGACACAAGAGATGGATAATGTTCTCCTTGCCAGATTTTCACAGCCTACATACAGTATCCTTTTCGTGCTTTTTCCAGGGTGGGAGATGGCATAGACTCGGCAATACACCGAAACGTGCTTTAATAAAGATTTGTTTATTTTTCAGCGACCATGGTGTATTCAGGTATTGTTGAGCCATCTTTTTTGTAAAACCATTTATTATGGGGCATGTGTGCTTCCTTTTTGCAAAAGTGGCCTTGTTGTTTAGTAATGATAAATGATCTGTAGTTTTATTTACCATTTTCTTAAATAATTCCTGAGTAATAGAGGAGTCCCAAACCGGCCTAACCTTAAATTCTTCCAAGGCCGCATCCAAGTATTTCCAAGCTGGTGATTTGCTGTTTCTGCTAATTTCTCTCCAAATTAACTGGGACATTAAGTTGTCTCTGTCATTTTTTATTCTGTACCAGACTTTAAATATGTGTCCGTTTCGAGCATACATCTCGTTATTTAAACAGACTTCCAGTCTGACTTGTGCTTGTGCGGCGTTGATGGGCAAATGGAATACGATTTTGAACATTTTTGAGATAGCATCATTGATAATAACTGCATCTTTTTCATTTAAGGCCTCGCTGCCGTAGGTTAATGAGGGTAGCAGTTTAGCCGAAATCACTTTTAAAAATGGGCAATAGGTAAGGTCGCTAATAGATGTTTGTATAGTCCTAAATGCTGCTGTCAAGGCATTTGATTTCCTTTGGATTTCAAGTTTCTGTGGAAGAAAGTTTCCGTTGTCATTGAATATAACACCCAAAAATCAATAGTTATCTACTTGATCTAATTGTGACTTTCCCAGAAACAATTTTCACTTGTATTTCCTTCTTGAATTTTTTGTGATCACCAACACTTTGCTTTTTGATTCATTTATAACCATCCTATTATCTTTTGCATACTCAGATAATCGCGCTATTAGGCGTTGTAATCCCACTTTTGTATTGCTTAAAAGGACAACATCATCCGCATATAGGAGGTTTGATATGTGTTTATCAGCAAGCTTAGGTGGATGAGCATTTATATCGTTAAGTACCTCTGTTAAGTCCACTAGAAACAGGTTAAATAGTATTGGGGCAAGTACGCAGTCTTGCTTTAGGCCCCCTGACGTCAGGATTTCCTTAGTTAATGATCGGCCATCGCCCATCCGCACTCTTACCCAGGTGTGTATGTGGAGGAGGCGAATCAACTGTAATAGTTGTGGTGGGATCCCTTGCAGTCGTAGCTTTTCCCAGACTAAATTTCTGTACACACAGTCGAAAGCTGATTTAAAATCGACAAAGCAGAGATACAGTGGTTGTTTATTGCGATTGCTTTGTCCATTAGTATCGATAGGGCTAGGATATTTGTTGTCATTCCTAGGCCTTTTTATAAAGCCTGTTTGATTTGGCGGGAGAATTTCATTTTCATATTTACCCAGTCCGATAGGCTTGACCACAAGATCCCTGCAAACAGTTTTGCGTCCGTGTCTTGTAGTGTTATTAAGCTGTAGTTCTCAGGGCGGGCCCAGTTTCCCTTTTTATAGATAGGGGATATTAGTGACACTCTACATGATTCATGGATCGTCCCTCTCTGTACTACTTCATAAAAGACTTTAGTTAGGTGTTCAGCCCATATGCCTGGATCCTCCTTGTAGAGGGCAAAAGGGATACCATTTGGACCAGGTGCACCGTCTTTTTGTTTTTTTATTAAAGTAGCCACTTGAACTTGTGTTATATCAATTTCATTTTCCATTTCTGGTTTTGATGTCTCCTTCCTTTTATGATCGTATCTTTCCGTTGTTTTGTAACCCTGATTTAAATGGTTCCCCAAAAAGTTTACCCATTCCGTCTCCATTAGTACAGATGACACCACAGTTTTATCCGGTCTTACTAAGCTATTTATCATTTTCCAAAACTCCCTTGAGTTTGCCTGATTGCTGGCATAGAAAATGTTGGTCCACAGATCGTGCTTGGTGTAGGAGATAGAATGTGACGCTTTAATATGGAAAGATATTACGTTTAGAAAAGAAATGTAATGTTGTCGTTGTAATGGAATAGAGTGCGTTGCTTATAATGTAGAATCATTTAGAAATGCATTTAAACGCGTAGAGGCCTGGGAAATGAAGAAAAGCCTGTAGAGGCCTAACTGTAATTTCTTTAGTTAGCATTGGTTATTCTTGTGAAATAGTTGTCTGTTTGGAAGAGTGCTGTTCTCAGCAAATATTGAATTGTAACATTGGATGTGCACATGGTTGCTTCTGATGTATTTCAGTTGCAGGTGCAAGGCCACGGAGCTTGTTAGGTAGAAAGATCCATTGTTTGGAAGTTAGGCTGGTAGGAGTGAGGACGAGTAGGTGCCAGAGGAATGTTCATCTGCAACATTTGGCGAGAAGGTGCCTAGGATCCAAGCACACCTCAAAGGACGCTGGATGGAAGGATGCCATGCTGGAAAAATCCGAAGACCGACACCTGCCCAGAGGGGTGTGCCTTGGGCGTATCTACGATTTTGGGAGTTTTGTATTGGGGACAGACCCTGAAGGAGGAGAGCAGACTTTGTCAGGAGGTTGCTAGAGCAGGATGTAGGCAACTTAGACAGCGCTGAGGGAACTTAGGGCAGAGTGGGGTGTAGGAAGGAGCATCTTAGAACGAGCTCAGTAGTTTAGACTACTTATTTGAGAAAAGTGAATGCACTTCTTAGGTAGTCTTCATGGCTGACACCTTTGCTTTTGCTTGAAGAGAATTGTTAAGTAGGGATGTCACCTTAGAGTTAGTGTAGGGACAGATTAACCTTTTTTTTCCTTTTGTAAATGCAGTCCAGACTTGAAATAGGGACGGTAATTGGATGCCTGATGTTCCTAGAATTGACTTTGCTTTTCATTCTGATTCGTCTGAGACTCCTTAGTAGGATTATGTTTGTATTAGTGCCAGTCTATTACTTGAACCTCTTGATGAGGTGTTTGTATGTCCAATTATTTTTGGATTTGAAATAAATTCTTAACTTCAGTTCGTAGTCAGTGGTTCTTTAAATTGGATTTGATTGTTGATTCACAAAGCTGTTTAATTACGAGTTTGGAAACCTCCCCTCTACACTTCTTAGCAGACAAAAAGGTCCAGTCGACCTGCATTGGGATACTGGAGAATCGATACGGTAAATATCTAGATACGAATCCCAGCCCCTTCACCCATATCATGCAAGCCGCTAGCAAAACACAGAAAAGGCACTAATCCATCCATCTGTGTGCAAACGCCTGTATTTTGCAAAGACATAGGCAAAGGGAAAGAGGTTATTTTATGCCACGAGCACACATTTTACACCACGTGACCTCCCGCTGAGTCATATTCCGAGATCTGTTATTTTTGAGATCTGGATATTTCTAGAAAGTTGCTGTAATTTTTATTAAATTATGTAGGTACAAGGCCAACTTCAAGCAACAAAGGGTCATATTTACATGCCCCCTGCACCAGCACGTCACTTTTTGTGTCGCTCTGGTGGCGCATTTACTGCTCCATATTTACAAGGACAGGAAAAGCCACCCTGTGTGTCTTTTTCTGTCCTTGTAAATATTGCCCCTTTACACGCAGCATTTTGCGTAAAAGTGGCGTTCCATGGGTGTTACTCTGGGTTTTCCCACACAACACCCATGGAACCTGACGCATTCCCAGATTTACAAGGAATTGTGAATCTGGAAATGCGTGTGAATGCTACGCCACCCAAAGGGAAATGTTTTCATTTCTCCTCGTTTTTCCTCTTTCAATGTGTGCTGCATTCTACAGCACGCATTGAAAGAGGAAAATGCCTCTTTCTGCACAAAAACAATCTCCCCATGACGCAAGGCATCCTTGCACCTTGGTGCAAGGGTGCCTGCTCCGGCGCAAGGCAGCAGTTTGTGCGCCAGCGCAGGGGTAAGCAAAGAGATGCGACATATTGTGATTATGTTGCATCCCTGTGCTTTGAAAGTGGCTCAGTGCTGCGCAGCCAAATGTTTTTCTTGTAAATCTGCCCCAAAGTTTGTTTCTACCTGCTTTTCGCAGTTTTGTGATGAATATATGCATCTGTCAAGGATAGTATTAAATGTAGACCGTGTGCTGTGAATGGTAACCCGTACATCAAACAACTTCTGAAGATTTAAAGCAATCAACGTTTGAAGATTTCAAGCAAGTAAATCTCTACTATTGCAAAAACAAAACCTCAATGGATAAAGACGCACAAATGGCTACCTGAGTGGACTCCTATTCGTCTATCATGGCAAGTGGGTAGTATGTTGCAATTTGGATGCTAACCAGAATAAGTTTAGTTTTTTCCTGGGCATGCCTTGGCTGCCTCTAATGTCAGTAATTCTTGAACAATTATTGGTATTTAATGTTGTTTCTCTTTAAAAAAGAACATAAAGCTAAATCTGCAGAATTTCTGTTCATTCTTCTATTCTGGCCGGTCTTTGTGTTGCGATAGGTATTTGCACAGAAACCGGGATTTCTATGGAAAATCCCTTGAAGTCTGCCTTCTGTTTTTGGCACTGTTCCTGGAATTGCTAAGGCCTCGTTTATCAGATGATGCATGGCTGGAGCGAGTGAAGCTTACATGACCTGGTGGTGAATTTATATTGTTTCTGGCACCAGTGCTTAATTTGTTGAAGATTAAGTGCCGGTGCCCAAACCTATTCTCAGAATCCTGCGGCCGGCACCGGTGCACAGAATACCAAGACTGCATAATCTGAAATCCACCTCATAACTCTTACAGATTCCTGCTTTCTCCCTTTGAGGTGTTTTTTCCGTCTTTCTCGTTCTCAGTTTTCTCAGTTGTGTGTTTTCCCTCTCTTACGCTGGGGAAATGTTAGATGAGGAAAAATAAGCACCAGTCCTAAAACAAATGAGTGCCAGTGGGCCACACCGGCCCCAAAAATGAGGGCTGATGACCACCCGCTGGACCCACCGGGTCAAATTAAGCACTGCCTGCCACAACAGCTATAGGAGCCTATTTTAATATATGCCTGGAAACGATTATTGTTAGAACAGCCTGAAAAGAGCATATATGCTGTTTTTGTTTGGAAAAGGCTTTTTTAACATTTGTAGATCCACAAACCTGCCGCCACCTGTCTCCCTCTCCTTTATCCCCAGCTGGTAGAATATGTGTTCCTCCCTTCCCTACTAGCCACTTTTGTGTAAAATTTATTTATTTGTTAGCAAACGATTTATCAGAAATAAGTTGTACATACTAACAAGAGGCTACGTCGGATTAGAGGCACCAGATGTTTTATATTTATCGTAGGTCGAGATATTTGGAAACAAATTGTATTGTATTGTAATTTATTGATACAGCAGTTACTAGACCTGACAGGACTTTGAAGCGCTTTAGGCAGAGGCGGCTCCTCAATATGGATGGAGGAGCATCACCCCACTGCTTTCTCGCAGTACAAAAGGCAGAAACATAAAATGGCATTAGAAATACCGGGGCATAATACCAACAACTAGCGATAATTATCGCTATGTTGGTATAGCGGCGATATTTTTATCGCTTAGGAACCTTGCTATTGCTATTGCTATTGTCAAGGTATATCTCCTAAGCGATAAAAATCGTCCGAAATGCATGAATATCGCTGAAAAGTCAGTGATATTCATGCATTACCGAGCTAATGCTCTTAGCCATGTTATCCACCTACCATTGAATAACATGGCTAAGAACTGCTCAGGGGCAGGTGTTAGCTTTTGGAGATATTCGCGCTTTGCCAATGCTTGCTGTATCTTACTCAAAAGATGTGGAATACACTATGCACTACGACCTGAGGTGAATGTTTTGAAATTGCTCAAGGCTTTGAAAATCTCTGTCTTCAGCTAGTTATCTAAGCTGGTGACAAGGAGAATCAGGACATAATTGGGTATCTGTTCACGCAGTACCCATACTATATCATCATATGAGCAGTAACTTTCAAGGGAACACTGCTGGCGCGAATAAATGGATTAGGGCATATTGGACAATTTTGTGAAAAAGCAAATATTTTACTTTCCCATGCCACCTAGATGTGGGTTTTCCTCACATTTCATGGGCATAGTGAAAACCTTTCTGATTTTGCACGTTATTTCCACGAGTTATGGGTTTAAAACAGAAAAATGATAGGTCTGCAAGTACTTTTATTTATGTAGCTTTGAAAAAACATGTTGGTGTGTTAAAGCACACGCTTGCCTTGGCACATGACTGAGAAGCAAGCATACACTTGTTAGTATAGATCATATCTGTGAGTTCCCAAATATTGATTTTCTACCTGTGCAACTGGTAATCGACATTCAAAGGGCCCAGATGTTCTATGTTTGCCCAGGCTCTTGAATAATGCATGGTGGGTCAAATGGAAGCACCAATCAACGTATGCACGCAAAAACGCTTTTGCTGGAGGGCTGTGCCAAAATCACTCTGCTCTGCTGCACGCAAACCTCCCTGTAGTTTATGTAGGAAATTGCCTCTAAGGATTGTTTTTGTGCAGGAAGGTGACGTTTCCGTCACAAAAGCAATCCTGCCTGTAACACAGGCACTTTTACACTATGGTGCAAGGGTACCTGCACTGGCGCTAGCTGCATTGAGTGTGCCAGCGCAAGGAGAGGACATGGATGCCCCAGATCTTCCTGCCCTCTTCCTTTCACCCAGTGCAGCGCAGAAAGGTCTCTTGATGCGTTGCATGAAAAAATGATAAATCTGCCTCTTTCCAGTTCAAAACTTGTTTTGAGCTGGAATGTATTCTGAAAGTTACACAAACCAGCGTGAAGTACTGCAATGCAATACTTAGCCTCAAGGTGGCGTTCCATTGGTGGTACATGGGAGTTCCCATGCAACCACCCATGGTTTTTGATACAAAACCCTATTTACTAATAATAGAAGGCACGGTTTTCCATAAATAATTAATGCCACTTGAAAGCAGGTGTGAAAAAGAGAAAAAGTTTACATTTTGACTATCTTTTCCGACTTTGCATGTGTGCTGCACTGCACAGAACACATACAAAGTAGGAAAAGTTTTAAAAGTTGACTAGGCTCGTGCGTCACTTTTACGCCGCTAGTGCGTCACTTTTTGTGACTCACCAGCAGCGTAAAAATTGTGCCTTGTTGCACCATATTTACAAAGTGACACATCTACCTAGATACGTCACTTTGTAAACCCCTGCTCTACATTATACCTAAGCCGGGTATAATGTATGCAAGGGGGGCGTTCTGGAGCAAGACAGGGTCATAGAAGTGACGCAGTGAAATCTATAAGATTTCATTGCGCCACTTCTAGGACACAAATGTGTCAGTTTCTTACGCCTGCCTCACAGCAGGCGTAAGACTGTAACAGGCCATGTGAAAGGACACATTGCTGGAGTTGCGTCACTTTTGTGACACACTCCAGCATTGCGTCACTTTTGCGCCATACAGACACGTCAGAAATACTAACGTATCTGTAACTCATTGCGCCATGATGCGTCATACTGTAAATATGACGCATCATTGGTCTTGCAAGGAGGGCGCAGTGAAAAGTGATGCATCGCTGTTTTCACGCAGCGATGCGTCACTTTTCATAAATGAGGCCCTTAGTATTTGTACTGGAAAGGAATTCTTCCAGTTCAAAACCTATGCTAGACTCATGCACACAACCTCGCACTATGGAGCAAAGGTGTGTGCGTGGCGTACTGCAGCTAAATTCTGCACCGCTGCTAGGGAGAGTGGAGGAGAGGGCCATATGTCTGTAGATATGGCGCACTCTTGCTCCCTCCTTGGCACGCAGCACAGCACAGCATTTCTGACTGCTGCGCCTTATTGGGCGACACTGGCCGCAGCATTTCAACAAAAGTAAATTTACAGCAAAGTTGCTGTTTAAATTGATATGATCTCCTCCCGAATTAAAGATGTTTTGTCGAATAAAATGTGGCTATATATCCGTCTGTATGTTTCATCACTCTTCCCACTGAAATCTCGCCAGTTTGCCTTAGAGTATAGCCGCATCCACCCACTGCACGCGTTGGAATTTAGTAAAATTACTGGGTCTTTCTCATCCTTTTCTTAAAATAAGGTAAACAGCTCCCCCTGGCCCTGCACATGGTGCATTGTAAAAATGTGCTTGGCGCACAATGCGGCGAGAGAAATGTCACATATGGATTTGTGTAAGGCAGAGAGCTTAAAACCCAAAGTGGGAAAAAAACAGCTGGAAAATATATGTGACGTTTCATTAACACAAAGAACAGATTTTGCAAAAATGTGCTTTCTTCGCCCTTAAAACAGCCTGTGTGATTGAAACTATCCCATTTTGGCTAAAGCCAGCGGAATTCCAGGCCCTTCAAAAAATGACAAACCCCTCATGAGTGTCACAAAGATGGAAGCCAAATGCATGCTCCAGAGTTAAAATGATGAATCCAGTTAAACTACTCGAAGCGAGGCTGTCAGGTGAATGCTGGAGTCGAAGGGTTGCTAAATGTTGTTTTGCTTTTAGTTTGCTCCATTTCTGGAAAACAAACAAAAGAGGAAACCGGAGTGTCCAGAACAGCTTCCACAAACACAGATGTTTAAAAGTCAATTATTCCTCATCCATGCCAATCTATTAGCTACACATCTGTTTTTTAATCCAAGTGACAATACCAACCTTAATTGTCTGCGGCTCAAGTCGCAAAACCAACAGTACTGGGCTGCTATAGAAAATAAAAAGCACATGTCAAGTCAAGACATTGCTGAATAGTCCACCCTGGTATCCCCCAGTGGTTGAGGTTTAGCACAAAAGACATGCCCTTCCTTACAACGTATGGACAACAAACACAAACGCCCTCCCCTTGTGCCAAAGGGGATGGATCTGGTTGATCACGGTGTGGGGTCAGGGGCATCGGCTGGGTTGTAAAGGAGATTTGGAGACGGCTCCAATGGGTGAACAAACAAAAGGCCCTTTAAGAATAAAGCAGGACTACCTAATGAGCGTTGGAGAATATCGACCACAAAAATAGTGTGGTAAACAAATATCAACTTGTATATACATAGTATGTAAATCACAAACATTTCCTAGGCCAAAATATTGTGGTCACAAATATAGACATTGTAATGGTAAGTATATATGTGTATTTGTAATTAAAATTATTCGTTTTTTACCGTGAGGTACAATATTTTTAAATATTGTGTGGCAATAATCCAATAAAGACAACACTCCGCTGGTGATTCTCTCAGTGTGTTTATTTGGTGCTGCAAACATATAAAACATATTAAATTAAATTTACCTTCATTAAAAAAATATATACATACATTAAAAATGTTGCAAAGTAATAATGAATACAAGTTAATAGTATTCAATTATGCATAGAAATAAATTTATCATAAAAAAACGAATATTTTTGTATACAAAAGTATACAATTATCAATCTATATCATGTAATAAAACATAATGTAGAATTATTCTTTCTTTTAAAAAAACGAAAACATAAATAAAATTAATTCAACCAATATAAATAATATTTGAAAATATGTAACAGAAATTCATATTTTTAAAATACTGAAAATAAGAAATATTAAATAATGTTTAAAAACTAAACACAATAAGACAAAATTTAAAAGACATAGGGGTATATTCACAAGAAAGTGTGATTACTACGCAAGAGTAGCGTAACACAACCTTCAACATCGCAGCCTATCACGGGAAAATAACCCTGTGTCAACGTGGAATTCACAACGCGGCAATAGCATGCAATAGTTTGCAGAAACTGCGGACAATGTCGGCGATACAACCACCTTGATGGAGACAAAAACACAAACCACAACACCAAAAAACCTGTGATGGGCCAAAGCGCGATGAGGAAATCAGTGATAAGCAGCACCAGGCCTGCAACACACACCTGGCAGGCAGGAAAAATCACAATAAAAGTACAAAAAACACCCAAACACCAACTGACCAACACCCAAGCACCATTGAGGCAGCCGGAGCAGGCGCTGTGGACAAGGGCAATCCCACAAGCCCCCCGGATTAACAGCCCGGGACCTTTGGGACAGGGAAGGGCAAGGACAAGATGAAGAGGAAGACGAAGTTCTGTCCACAGGCAAACAGGATCATAGTCACGGAGGTGATGGAACACCATCAACAACTGTTTGTCATTTCCAACGTGTCATTGGGCACCAAAAATGGAGTATGGTGAGACTTCGTGGACAAGGTGAATGCCGTCGGAGAGTACAAGATGACAATGGACGAGGTCAAGAGGCGATGGAATGACATCAAGCGGAAGACCAAGGAGAAACTCTGTGCCAACTAGAAGGCAGAAACACAGACTGGAGGTTGGGGCCCAGCTCCACAGCGCGAGCTGGATGACATGAAGGAGCTGGTGTCGACAGTCATCAATGTGGAGACTATGGCCGGAGTCGGGGGATCGGACACTGCTCGACAGGACACAACACAACTGTAACAGGGAGAGTGACCACCAGGTACTGGGGGAACAGTTGGAGATGGGCACAATGGCACACATGCACAATCAAGCAGGGCACAGTGCACACCCACAATGACTATGGGTGCTCTCCCAGATCTACAGCCTGTCACAATGTACAATGCCATGTTGTCTGAATGTCAACATGTACCATGTGGCTACATACATGTGGACACATTGTAATACACCTTCTACCCTTCACATCTTCCAGTGCGGCAGGCCTAACCACTCCGGCACCTGATTTGTCAGTGGGACACAGTGCGGTCGACAATCCACCTCTGGCCCCTGATGTGTCAGTGGCACACAGTGCCGCAACCAGTACAGCAACACACAGAGGTGAGGCAGGGCACTGATTCGGGGATAAGGACGTGGATGTACCTGTGATCAGAAGGACTCAGTAGCATTCATTTCCGCCACCTGGCCTGTTCCTGCTTTGTCCCGCACATAGCCTCATGACCTTCCACTGCAGGCCAGACTACTCCGTTAACGTTCAGAGGGGGAAGCCTCAGTGCTGCCCATCGCAGGCGTACTCGCTGGTGGTGTGCAGGTCACTGGTCAAGTTGTCAGCATGTCACAGCCACTCCGTAAGGGCAGGTTTGCATGCACACCACATCCATACCGCACAGGCGTCACAGGCCATGTGGCCCGCAAATATAAGAGGCCGACAACGTCACATTCCCCTCTGCTGGTGGTGACTGGATGAACGACCCTCCATGGTGCTCAATCATAAAGGGCCCATGATTTGCTGCACACAGGGTTTGTGGCACACTGCGCATTGCGGCCGGCACGGGCCTACCACCACATGGCGCTGACTGGGGTTGCACAGGGTTTGTGGAAAACGGCGCATTGCGGCCAGCACGGGCCTACCACCAGGTGCGCAGCCTACAATGATGCCCCGTCCTGGCGGTCCGGACTGCTCAGGATTTGTGTGCCCTGCTGGGCCACAGTGCAGGCCAGAGCCAGCGGGCAGCGGGGGCCTAACGCCACGTGGCCTCTCTTCCGGGATCACAGAGTTAGTGGCACTCATTGGGCTGAGCGGGTGTGCAGCCTGCGATGGTGCTGGCTGCCCTGGTATGTCCTATGCCATGGAGTGATCAAGACCCAGCACCAGATGTGAGATCTGGTGGCCGGCGCAGCGTGGCTGCATGGTGTGGAGGGTGCCATGTCCGCAGGCCCCGGGCTTATGGGTTGCAGCGGCATGTGATGGGACCTCCTGTCTACACGCTGGTGGCAGTGAGGCATGGGTGTGCATGGGTGTGCATGCTCCGATGGGTGGTGGGAGGGGCTGGGGTGCCTCTGCCTGGGTGTGCAAGGGCGGGCGAACAATGTTGTCATGTGCAAGTGTGTGTACTGTGCCAGTTATTTATCTGAACTCTGTTTCAGATGACGGCTCTGACTCTGTGTGTTACCTGGTGTACTGCTATACATACCAGCAAGTGGTTGGAGACACACTGGTGGCAGCAGGTGAGCAGTGTGGCCTGGGCCTGGGCACTCTCTCTCTCTCTCTCTCTTCTTCTCTCTCTCTCACTCTCTCTCCCCCTCTCCTCTTGCTCTCATTCTCTCCCCCTCTCTTCTTCTCTCTCTCTCTCCCTCTCTTCTTCTCTCTCTCTCACTCTCTCTCCCCCTCTCCTCTTGCTCTCATTCTCTCCCCCTCTCTTCTTCTCTCTCTCTCTCCCCATCTCTTCTTCTCTCTCTCTCTCCACATCTCTTCTTCTCTCTCTCTATCCCCTCCTCTCTTCTTCTCTCTCTCTCTATCCGCCTCTCTTCTTCTCTCTCTCTCTCTCTCCCCCTCTCTTTTTTGCTCTCTCTCTGTCCTTTGATGTACGCAGGACACACCTTCTCATCATGTTTTTTGTCTTGCAGGCTGAGACCTACTGATTGTCCCAAGGGGAGCCGCCATGTGTCTTCATTTAATTTCAGAGTTCATTTCAATAAAGTTTCATTGGTTCCTTCAGAAGTGAAGGTGTGATGCTCATTTATGTGATGGCACATGCATGTCACCAGTAGTGATTGTGCGAAATCAGGTGGATTATTTCGTACATGTTTAGGTGTAGCTGATGTGGCATGTCTTTGATTGGGGGGTTGCCAGGGAGGGGTGGTCCTGGGTGTGGTGTCGGTGGGTGTTGTGGCCCTCTTGGGTGTCCGTGCTGCATGTTCAGTTGCTCCATGGCATCTGTATTCAGGTGTGACTCGGGGCTGTGCTCCCTTTCGTGGAGCAGGCTGTGGTCCGACTTTACACCAGGCTAATGCGCCTTATCGCGTGTTTTGTGTTCTTATCGCCGATCTGGCTGGTCGTTGAGAATGTTGAGGTGTCGTGTTGTAGAAGCTTTTTGCACGGGAACGCCTACTCTGCATCTCATTAGCGATAGTTGCGGGGGTCCTCTGTGGCGATGTTTTTGCGGCTGCTATCACGGGTAAACTGGTGCTGTGTGCTGTTAGCACCAGCTTGCCAATGGGGAGGTAAATTTATCACGACTTTGGCTGGGTTGAAGTGCCTTTAAATCGCAGATAGCTCCTTGTCAATATGCCCCAAATGGCCTTATTATGAGTATGGCGATCTTGGGACAGAATTCACCAATTTACAATAATTTACAATAATTTAAAACATTATTAAAGGTGCAAACAAATAAGAAATACAACATTTAAATTATTCTATAAAAAATTATTCATATAATTTAATAAAATATCCACCAAATCCTCAATAAATTCAACAACCCCAATAAATAACCATACCTTAACAGAAAACTATTTGAAAATAATTAAAAATACATTTTACAAGAACATAAATGATAACATCAAAACATAATACAATACAATAAAGTATAATGAAAACAATGCTATAGTAAAATATATTTTAAACTTCGATATTATTGTAAAGAAAATAAAAACCAATATTCTTACCTTTAATATTTTTGTCCTCAATATATTTGTAACTACGAAATTTTGATCATGAAATTATGGTCACCCAATATTTTTGTGTCAACAGTTAGGTAATGCCCCTCACACTTGCATTGCTGAGTATGTCCTGCCAGGGGTTAGTGTTTGCCCTGTTTGCCCCTTCCAATGGTCATGGTTGAGTCCAATAATGCAACTGCAAGGAAAGGCAATTTAATGCTATTTAAGGCTTTGCACCATACCTGAGACTACTGACGGACCTCATTTCCAAGATCAGGTACATATTATTAGCTATAACAGATTATTTTCTTCATGAGTTAGAATTTGTTTTAGATAGGTCACTATCAAAGTTTGAATTGAACAATAACAATGTAATTTAAATATCTTGTTGTTCTCAGAACTCTTAATGTTTTTAAACTACAGTGTCTATCAATTGTCAATGCAAAGAAAAAGTAAAAACAGTTTTACAGACAATTCCATCTAGTTCACATGGCACAGAGTCATAAGTAGACAGGCTGCTCACCTTCACGGTCTAATTCAAGAAAAGGTGTACAGGAGTCTAGAAAAAGGTACACCTACCAAAATGTGGATGATTTTTATGATTTTCTTGAATTTATGATGAAACTGCATCATTAGGATGAGAGTTTACATTTAGAAGTCCATCTGAAAATATTTGAACCCAATGATTTTAGGCATATTATTGTAGTCTTGGACACACAGTAATTAACCCTTCTAGTTTAGAAAAATACTAACAGTCTTTAGCCAGTTTCCTGAAGTGAATAAACTAATAATTTGTGGAGTTTAGTGAGAGACTGCAAACCCCATTTTCATTGTCGAGAAATATACAATCAATAAAATCGGTATCACATGGATTCATCATAAAAAAATACAATAGAACAAAAGCCAAATAATGTCTCATAAAATGGTAATACTTTGCTTGCGGGTAAAAACAATAACATCTAATACTTGAGTTGTTAAAACAGTGCTATGCACCACAAGATCAACCTTTATGACTCAGTTTGCTGCAGTTGTGATAACAGTTTTTGGAGGCAGCCACCAGAACCACAGAAGAGAAGTACCTCATACACATCCCATGGGTGTTTACTCGGTCCAATACATTTCCACATACGAGAACAAGCCACCTACACCTAATGGTTACATACTTGGGGCGAAAGAAAAGTAAATATTCCTCAGTTTCTTCAATGAAAGTACAAAGATTACAGCTTCTCGAACCTTCATTAAAAACAGGAAGCAGGAAGCAGCAAGCAAGGACAGTGCTGTTGTGGTGCTGAGTGGTGATGTGGTTGGGCTGAGTGATGTGGTGGTGTCCCCGAGTGATGTGGTGGTGTCCCCGAGTGATGTGGTGGTGTCCCAGAGTGATGGAGGGTGGAGTTGGTGTTGGGAGTTGGAGGGTGCTGTTGGAGGCTGGAGTTGTATGTTTGATTGTGAGTGTGTATTTGGACGTTGGATTTGGCTGCTGGATTTTTTTTTTGTGAGTGTGAGGGTTGAGTTGTCTGAGTCAGAGTTTTTTTGTATTGTGTAGATTGATTTGGCTTGTGTATTTTGATTGTTGATTTCCTGTGTTTAATTGTATTTCCTACTGTGTGTGTGTTGTTTTTCATAATTTCTTTAGTTTTTTCTGTTTGCGTAATTTTTTTTGTGTGTGCTGCTGTTGGTCTTGTGTTGTCTGATGTGTGTGTGTGTGCTTTTTTTGTTGTCCTTTAGTGTGTGTGGGGTGTTGTAATTGTATATGTTTGTGTGTCTGTGGTCTTGTGTGTTGCATTTTGTGTGTATCTGTTTTTTTTTGTGTGTGTGTGGTTTTGGAATGGTGAGGTTGTGTGCGCGTGGTGTTGTGTGTATTTGTTTGTTTGTGTGTATGTTGAGGTTGTATGGGTGTGGGTCTTGTTTATGAGGCTTGTTTTTATTTTTTGGGGTGGTTGTGTGTGTGTGTGTGTGTGTGGTTGTGTGTGTGCGTGTGTTTGTGTGTGTGTGTTTTTCAGTTGTGTGCGGGGTGTTGTGTGAGTGTGGTGGTGTGTGTGTGTGTGTGTATGTGTGTGTGTGTTTGTGTGCTGTGTAGTTGTGTTTGTGGTGTGTGTGCCTGTGTGTGTGTGTATGTGTTGTTTTCGATGTGTGTGTAGTTGTTTGTGTATCTTTGTTGTTTTATTGTTTATATTTTTGGGAAATGTTAAATAGCAGATGTGTGTCTGTCCCATAGCTATATTTACGTATTTAAGTGTTGTGTTCTAGTTTTTTTGGGGAATCGCGTACTATTTTGATTGACGTCCCTGTCAGCCAATGATATTTCAAAATCCTCTCACGTTGCGTAACAATTTACACGCGTCTATTTGGAAATCTCCATATTGGTGAAAGCGCGTCCCGTGTAAGGAGTGTCGGCTTTGTTGTCCATTCCGTGCATCGTTCGACAGGTAAGTTTTTTTTGTTGTTTGTTTTGTGTTTGTGTAGTGTAATGTATTTGTTGATTTGTTGTTTCCTATTGTTTTATTTGCATAGTAGTGTCTTTGTCTTGCAACGAAGCATGTTTCTTTTGAAATGTCTGCTCTTTATGTATGTAATGCATTGTATCCTATTGTTCGGATCTAATTTTTTAATTTTTGGTTTTGGTTACTCGTTGTGTTAATAATTAAAACATAGTGTGTGTTTTTTTGTGTAATTGTGTAGTATGTTGTATATGTGCGTGAATATTTTATATTGTTTCAACCCTACGTTCTATTATATCAGTTATTATTCAATGTACGTTTGTATATCTTTTTATTTTGATGTGTATGTAAATTTCGTGCTGTGTTTTGCAATGCTTCCTCTTCGTTAAACATCAATGCAATGTTTCCGCTTTGTGTTCCGATTTTTTTTTTAAAGCAATATCTTCTTCTTATATATGCTTTCTCCATGTTGCTATGAGAATTCTGACTTATGTCAACATTAATGTAGAATGCGTAATACGTTTTTTATATTTGATGTAATTTCATGTTAATAAATGCGATTGTTATATGCGTACGGCTTTTTGTGTAACTCTTGACCATTGTGTTTAATCCGTACCATTCCCCGGCTGAATAATGCTTATTTATTGCCCCAATAAAAAGTAGCCTGTTTCACATTTGTGTTTGTACATCTTTGTCCTCGCTTCCTGATACATTTTTTCGTTGTTTGTTGGTGTTATATTGTCCGAATCATTTTTGTTTTTGACCTGAAGCCTGATAAACATCATTGCATGCTGTAGCTCACTTTTGGGAAGTAGATTTTGTGTGTAACGTATCTGATGCACTACTCCGTTGTCCCCCTTTTTTTTTATTTTCGTCCTAAAAGTTGTTTATGTCTCTGAAAATGGCATAACATTTATCAATTTGTTACATGTACAAGCTTTTGTTTTTAATAGGGTGGATTAGGAGGCTATTTTTTGAGTCTTTAGTTATATTGTGTTTTTGTATGGTTTAATTAGATTGTTGATTTGGCTGGTGGATTAGGATGGCGTATTTATCGTTTGGATTTTGTTTAGGAGGATGTATTTCTGTTGCGTATCTTGAGGTGGATTTGAAGGGTGGATTCGGCTGTTAGTTTATTAGGGTGGATTAGGAGTCTGGATTTCTATGTTGGAGTTAGAGTGTGGATTAGGATGGTCTATTTCTATTCTTCCTTTGGATGCTGGATTTAGATGGTTGTTTTATAGTGTGGATTTGGATGGTGGATTTGTAACGTGTGTGCAGGTGCCTTTGTATGATGTAGAGGGTGTTATGTTGTCGGTGTGTGTGTGAGATGTAATGAGTCTGAGGGTGTGTGAGGATGAGTGTGTGGGGAAAGTTTGAGCTATTGGTTTTGTAAATGACATGTGTGCACTGTGAGTGAGGGCTGTGTGTACAGTGAGTGAGGGCTATGTGCACTGAGTGAGGGCTGTGTGCACTGAGTGTGGGCTGTGTGCACTGAGTGAGGGCTGGGGGCACTGAGTGAGGGCTGTGTGCACTGAGTAAGGGCTGTGTGCACTGAGTGAGGGCTGTGTGCACTGAGTGAGGGGTTGTGTGCACTGAGTGAGGGGCTGTGTGCACTGAGTGTGGGGCTGTATGCACTGTAAGTGTTGCTTGTGTGCACTTTGAGTGTTCCCTTGTCCCTTTTTTTATGTTTATGCTCGCGCACTACTTTTTCCCCTCCGCAAGGTATTCCCTTAGTAATTATTTAGCTTGACGTTTTGTTTATGTAATCAGAGCGTTACGTTTTTTGACGTAGCATTGCGTTTGGTGTGCGTCAGCTGGGAATTTCCCAGATCTTCTAGAATCTTCGAACGCGGAAGGCGTGTTGTGCTTCCGGTGCTGTTGCTGCGTCATTTGACATGTAAGTGACAACTTTTTTTGTTTTTCCCTATGTTTTCGGATTCCATAATTGAATATGTGTTTAATTTACTGTTAATTTTCCATAGTTTGTATGGTAGTCAGACAAAACAAATTTCGCGAGTGTTTCCAGTTTCACATCTTTATTTGTTTTCTTTTGTTTTCAATGTTTAAAATGATGATGACCTATGTAAATATTTTTGTGAAATGTTTAAATGCTTATATGCCTGCCATGGACATCTGCAGTGTGACCTATTTGTCTTTAATTCTTATAGCCCTGATGACAATACTATGGTCAATTTGTGACACAGGCCACTTATTTTTGCTGGTTGTTCATTTATAGAAGTTTGTGGCGTGCCAATGTAAGAACCATGCAAAACACTAGTTTACATTGCTATGTTTTTTTTTTCTTTCTGTAAAGGTAGGTATTAATATCATAATTCTATTATCCTGATACGTTGCTAAGAGACAGTAAGCAAGTTAGAATAATACCCTACCTTGTTGAAAAGAAATTTCCAGTTTAGACAGCGATTTGCAGACAGCCATTCCCATTACGCGTGGCCACCGCTCCTTTCTCTATGTACCTGCTAGTTAGGTTTTGCTAACTTCTGTTTTTTGCTGCCTTCAGGACTCTTTTTAGGCTTATTTGCATGTTTCTGCTGTACAAAATATGTGCCAGATGTTATCTGCATTGTCATAGTGTTTTTTTAAAAAATTTTGCTAACATGTTGCTGCAATGGTTTTTTTTTTTTTTTTTGCTAAGGTATGGTTCTCTGCTTTCCTGTAAGCTTTTCCCTCAGCCTCTCTCTAACTCCTAATTGCTAGTCACAGTGTTGTTTTCTGTTAGCTGTGCGAATGTACTCATTAATTACTGTGACTAGCGTATCCCACATGTGCATGTTGTGAGCTCCACCTTCCTCAGGTGTTTGTATTTATTTATTGTTTTAATCTGCTTGTCTCCGTCTTTAGTGGGCATACATTGCTTCTAAAACAATGTTTTAAATTCTCACACACTATCGACGATTCCCATCTAAAAGAACGAATTCTATGAGTGTTAAACAGCTCTGCGTTGAGAGATGATGGTGTTGTGCTAAGTGATGGCTGAGTTGCGCTGAATGATGCAGTTGTAAGTTTGAGTGATACAGCGTTTGTGGTGAGTGAGGCTGTTGTTACATTGAGTCATGCTGTAATTGTGTTGAGTGATGCAGGCATTGCAGCGAGTGATGCAGGCATTGTAGTGAGTTATGCAGGAATTGTGCTGAGTGATGCCGGAGTAGTGCTGACTGATGTTGATGTTGCGTTTATTGACGCATTAGTTGTGCTGAGTGATACAGTAGTAGCACTGGTGATGTAGGTGTTCCGCTGATTGATGCTGGATGTATTTTGAGTGTTGTTGGGGTACCACTTACCACCACCACAGCATTACTCTGTAGCACCACTGCAGTAATTTGTAAAACAACAGCATCATTCATCAACACGACTGCACCACTGCACCACCACAGTAGCACTTAGCATTACCATATTAAGACTCAGCATCCTTAAGCATTTGCACTGCATTAGTAACTACCAACACAGCATTAGTTAGCACCACCACAGCACCAATCTGTTCCACTATGAAATCATGCATTTACGGCTGGTATTGTCAATCGTCCCCAAATCAACTCACCATACAAGTTATTTGTTAACAATTTCTATATTTATTTTTATCAAACCAAACGGTTATTTATTTATTAACTTTGTACATAAAAAATGTGAATAATAAATCAAATGTGTCAATCTGAACTTATTTCTTCCTCTGTATTCTCTTTTACAATTTGAATAATCTTCCCATTACAAAAAATCACTTCACATGTTTGTGGTAAATAATGAATAAGTGCTTCGCCAATGTCGTCCACCTCTTCATCCAGCATAAACCACTGTATAAGTGTTTCATTTAGAATGTCCATTGATTGAAAAATGTCTGTGTTAGTTATTTTTGTTGTTATTGTACTTGAAGCTGCGTGTGTGTGTGTGTGCGTGCGCCTGATGAAAGCGTGCATTGACGGCCGGTGTTGTGTATGCCTGGTGAAAGCGTGCACTGATGTCTGGTGTTGTGTGTGTGTTCATGGTGAAAATGTGCACTGACGGGCGGTGGTGTGTATGCCTGTTTAAATTGTGCAGTGATGGCTGGTGGTGTATCTGTGTGTGTCGGGTGAAATTGTGCACTGATGGCTGGTGATGTGTGTGTGTGCCTTTTGCAAGTGTGCGTGTGTGTGTGTGTGCGCCTGATGAAAGCGTGCATTGACGTCCGGTGTTGTGTATGCCTGGTGAAAGCGTGCACTGATGTCTGTTGGTGTGTGTGTGCATGGTGTGAATGTGCACTGACTGGCGGTGGTGTGTATGCCTGTTTAAATCGTCAGTGATGGCTGGTGGTGTATCAGTGTGTGTCGGGTGAAATTGTGCACTGATGGCTGGTGATGTGTGTGCCTGTTGCAAGTGTGAACGTGTATGTGCGTGCGCCTGATGAAAGCGTGCATTGACGGCTGGTGTTGTGTATGCCTGGTGAAAGCGTGCACTGATGTCTGGTGTTGTGTG
This sequence comes from Lissotriton vulgaris, assembly GCF_964263255.1. Taxonomy (NCBI): domain Eukaryota; kingdom Metazoa; phylum Chordata; class Amphibia; order Caudata; family Salamandridae; genus Lissotriton; species Lissotriton vulgaris. The sequence continues at coordinate 1,083,742,841 of NC_141689.1, read as the reverse complement.
TGTGTTCATGGTGAAAATGTGCACTGACGGGCGGTGGTGTGTATGCCTGTTCAAATCTTGCAGTGATGCCTGGTGGTGTTTTCTGTGTGTGCCGGGTGAAATTGTGCACTGATGGCTGGTGATGTGTGTGTGTGTGTGTACCTGTTGCAAGTGTGCACTGATGGCTGGTGGTGTGTGTGTATGCCTGATGAAATTGTGCACTGATGGCTGGTGGTGTGTGTGTGTATGCCTGATGAAAGCATGTACTGCTGGCTGGTGGTGTGTGTGTGTGTGGCCTGAGTAATGTAGTTTGATACAAAATAATGGAGCTCCAAGAGCGTGCATGAGAGATGAGAGGAAGGGGGGTGAATGGACGAACATGCATGTGAGAGAGATAGGCTGTGGTCTGCGTGTTTGCGCTAAAGCATGAAACTTGTTTCATATATTTGTATGCAATGACCGAAACTGCAAACTAAAAGTTTTGCGCCACACTTTGTACTTGTGTGACTTGTATCACATTTTTTGTATTAAATGTCGACTTGTATCACCGAAAGAATAGCACGCAAGTAATGAAGTCTGTGGCCTGAGTCTTGTGGTTGGCAAGCAAAGACTGTGCCTGAGAGGGAGGGGGTGAGGTGGACTGGAAGAACGTGCAGGTGAGTGATCGGTAGGCTGTGGTGTGCGTGTTAGCATGTTTATCCCTAAAATTTTGGAGCAATCTGTGGCCAGATGAATGTTTTTTGTGATAAATAATTTTAAAAATTGAGACCGAGGAGTATGTGGCCTGAGTATTGTGTTTGGAGAGCGAAGAGCGTGCATGAGAGGGAGGGGGTGGGGTGGTGGATTGGAAGAATAAGTGAGATAGGCTTTCGTCTGCATGTTTGCTTTCAGTAAAAGAAAACTCCCAAAAGCATGTAACTTGTATCATATATCGATATGCAATACCGAAAAGAGCAAAGTACCAGCCGGGCGCCACACTTGCTACTTATGATGTGACTGTGGATGGGGCGTTGTGCTTTTCGTTTCCTTTAGCTCCGATTTGCATTTCACAAGGGATGTCCGCCAACAGATAAGAATCTTTATGGCTGTGCTTAAAGCACTCCAGTATCCTGGTGTGGTATCCTCACCAGACGGCACCCCCATTCCGTCTGAAAAACAAAAGATGGTCCACAGAATAGTGCTAAGAACGTGCATGACAGTGAGGTGGGGGGTGGAATAAAGAACGTGCAGCAGAGTGACAGAGAGGCTGTAGCCGGCGTGTTTGCGCGCAGTAAAGAAAAAGTATGTAAATTAAAAAAGCATCAAACTTGTCTCATATCTTTACATGTAATAACGTATACAACAATATCCAAGTCATGCGACACACTTTGTACTTATGATCTGAAAAGTATAAGGAAGAACTTTTGTGGCCTTTCTCTGAGGCTCTCGCACACATGAGCCACACAAACAAAGTGAAAGATACCCTGGGTTTGGCTACAACATTTTTTTGCAGGTGAAGCAAGGAGAGTAGAAGAGGGCATCTGAAAATGGAGTAACCTGGGAGGTAGAGGGCATGTAGAGGAATGTCTAAGGTAGTAGACAAACAAAGTGAGGGAGAGACAGTGCAGTGTGCACCCAAATCCGGTGATGTGTATGTCCGTTGAATGCGTGCACAGATCACTGATGGTGTCTGTATCTGCCGAAAGCATGCACTGACGTCCGGTGGTGTCTATGCCTGGTGAATGGGTGCACTGATGTCTGTTGGTGTGTGTGTGTGCATGGTGTGAATGTGCACTGACTGGAGGTGGAGTGTATGCCTGTTTAAATCATGCAGTGATGGCTGGTGGTGTATCAGTGTGTGTCGGGTGAAATTGTGCACTGATGGCTGGTGATGTGTGTGTGTGTGCCTGTTGCAAGTGTGCGCATGTGTGTGCGTGCGCCTGATGACAGCGTACATTGACGGCCGGTGTTGTGTATGCCTGGTGAAAGCGTGCACTGATGTCTGGTGTTGTGTGTGTGTTCATGTTGAAAATGTGCACTGACGGGCGGTGGTGTGTATGCCTGTTTAAATCTTGCAGTGATGTCTGGTGGTGTTTTCTGTGTGTGCCGGGTGAAATTGTGCACTGATGACTGGTGATGTGTGTGTGTGGCTGTTGCAAGTGTGCGTGTGTGTGTGTGTGTGCGCCTGATGAAAGGGTGCATTGACGTCCGGTGTTGTGTATGCCTGGTGCAAGCGTGCACTGATGTCTGTTGGTGTGTGTGTGTGTGTGTGGCCTGAGTAATGTAGTTTGATAAAAAATAATGAAGCTCCAAGAGCGTGCATGAGAGATGAGAGGAAGGGGGGTGAATGGACGAACATGCATGTGAGAGAGATAGGCTATGGTCTGCGTGTTTGCGTTAAAGCATGAAACTTGTTTCATATATTTGTATGCAATGACCGAAACTGCAAACTAAAAGTTTTGCGCCACACTTTGTACTTGTGTGACTTTTATCACATTTTTGTATTAAATGTCGACTTGTATCACCGAAAAGAATAGCACGCAAGTAATGAAGTCTGGGGCCTGAGTCTTGTGGTTGGCGAGCAAAGACCGTGCCTGAGAGGGAGGGGGTGAGGTGGAGTGGACGAACGTGCAGCTGAGTGATAGGTAGGCTGTGGTGTACGTGTTAGCATGTTTATCCGTAAAATTTTGGAGGAATCTGTGGCCAGATGAATATTTTTTGTGATAAATAAGAAAAAAAAAAGGAGACCAAGGAGTATGTGGCCTGAGTATTGTGTTTGGAGAGCGAAGAGCGTGCATGGGAGGGGGGGTGGTGGATTGGACGAAGTTGCAGTTAAGATAGGCTGTCATCTGCGTGTTTGCTTTCAGTAAATGAAAACTCCCAAAAACATGTAACTTGTAGCATATATCAATATGCAATACCAAAAACAGCAAACTACCAGCCGTGGGCCACACTTGCTACTTATAATGTGACTGTGGATGGTCCGTTGTTTCGTTTTGTTTCCTTTAGCTCCGATTTGCATTTCACTTGGGATGTCCGCCAACAGATAAGAATCTTTATGGCTGTGCTTAAAGCACTTTGGTATCCTGGTGTGGTATCGTCCCCAGACGGCGCCCCCAGTCCCTTAAAAAAAAAAAACCTGATGGTCCACAGAATAGTGTAAAGAACGTGCATGAGAGTGAAGGGGGGGGGGAATGAAGAACGTGCAGCTAAGTGACAGAGAGGCTGTAGTCTGCGTGTTTGCGCGCAGTAGAAATAAAATTTAAAATAATGTAAATTAAACAAAACATCAAAGTTGTCTCATATATTTAGATGCAATGACGGACACAGCCAAATCCAAATCGGGCGCCACGCTTTTACTGATGTTGTGACTTGTGATGCAATGACGGATACAGCCAAATGCAATTCGTGCGCCACACTTTCTACTTATGTTGTGACTTGTATCACATGAAAAGTTTGTTCGCCGTTCCTAATTACTACAGTTAAATGCTGTTGTGCTAGAGAAGGGGGGGGGACGGGCAGATAATGTGAGAGAAGTGCGTGTGCGTGTTGCCGCGAGTTGAAAGGCAGGAAGTCGTATGCTTGGAAAGAGTGCACGTCTGAATGTTGTTGTGCTACAGAGGAAGGGGTGGGTTCAGCAAAAGGCGCGCGCTGGACCTTAGAGAGGGTAGAAGGAAGAAGCAGATGGTGTGCGTGAATATCAAAGAGTCTGGGGGCTGTTGGTTCTGTATTAAAATGCTTTGAGAGGAAAGCGGGCATAAACGTAGAAGGGGGGTTGGGAGAACGTGCAGATGAATGAGAGAGAAGCTATGGTGTGCGTGTTGCTGTGCGTGAATGGGAGAGAGTCTGGGAGAGGGGGGGAGAACGTGCAGATGAATGAGAGAGAAGCTATGGTGTGCGTGTTGCCGTGCGTGAATGGAAGAGAGACTGGGAGTGTGGGGGGGTGGGAGAGAGAGTCTGTGGGATGTTTGAGTTTGGTGTGCGTGTTTCCGCGAGTGAAAGGCAAGAAGAGCTGGACCCGAATATATCAGAGCACTTTCATGAGCACCAGGCAGTGTTGTGACTTGTGATGCAATGACGGATACAGCCAAATCCAATTAATGCACCACACTTTCTACTTATGTTGTGACTTGTATCACATGAAAAGTTTGTTCGCCGTTCTTAATTACTACAGCTAAATGTTGTCGTGCTAGAGAAGGGGGGGGGAACGGGCAGATGAATGTGAGAGAAGTGCGTGTGCCTGTTGCCGCGAGTTGAAAGGCAGGAAATGGTATGCTTGGAGAGAGTGCACGTCTGAAAGTTGTCGTGCTACAGAGGAAGGGGGTGGGTTCAGCAAAAGGAGCGCGCTGGACCTTAGAGAGGGTAGAAGGAAGAAGCAGATGGTGTGCGTGAATGTGAAAGAGTCTGGGGGCTGTTGGTTGTGTTTTAAAATGTTTTGAGAGAAAAGCGGGCATAAAAGTAGAAGGGGGTGAGAGAACATGCAGATGAATGAGAGAGAAGCTATGGTGTGCGTGTTGCCATGCATGAATGGGAGAGAGTCTGGGAGGGGGGGGAGAACGTGCGGATGAATGAGAGAGAAGCTATGGTGTGCATGTTGCCGTGCGTGAATGGAAGAGAGACTGGGAGTGTGGGGGGGTGGGAGAGAGAGTCTGTGGGCTGTTTGAGTTTGGTGTGCGTGCTTCCGCGAGTGAAAGGCAGGAAGAGCTCGACCCGAATATATCAGAGCACTTTTCATGAGCACCAGGCAGTTGTATTACAGAGGGACACATTCATTTCTAGGCACAGGGAGATTGCGTGATTTGCCAAGAAACACAGGATGGGGAGTGTCCCTGCCGCGTGTTTGACTGTGGAGGAAAGGTGGGAGGGAACACGGCCTGGAGGAAGCTGGCTGGGGAGGGGGAGGAGAAATCCGAATAAGGCTGTGGAACAGATGGCTGGGCAGAAATGCGAGTCACGGCCATCAAGCAAATGGTAAGGGGAGCCTTTGAAGAGCAAGGCAGGGGGATAGAAGCCCGTTTACGAGCACGTGCACTTCTACAAATCCGGATCGTAAAAAGTCAGCTTTGTGGTTTCGTTGCAATAGGTTCTCTGCGAGACCTAAAAAAGCCTGGCCCAATCAGATCTCTGTTTTTTAAAAATTGGATTTGAGAGGTTCTCCCAACCGTCCATATATGAAAATGGTTTTTTACCCTAATATCTCCAAACCTACTGAACAGATTTAGACCAAATCACAAAAAGCACACGCAATCCAGCTTTCTGCCCATTTTGGTGCATTTCCGTTGAGCCATTTCTTAGATAGCACTGTTTTAAAAAGTCTGCGGAAAATGCTTGGGGAGTTTGCATTTTTGGACCAAATTCTTGACGGAGCCCTCTGAAACTTTCCAGGCACAAACTAGGCAAAAAAAGCACTTTTTAAAAAAGATTTGTGAGGATTTGTCAAATAGTGCCAAAAAGGTACTTCATATGGAAATGCTAACCTAACCATAACTATCCAGTGGCAACCACCAGCTCAGCTGTTCCATAGGAAAAACTTTTTTGTGTTGCTAATAACTTTGGCCCCATTTGAAAAATCTCCACAAAACTTTCCAAAATTATGCTACTTCTTTGACTAGTTTGGGCATGGAAAGTTTGGGGTGATCCATCAAAGTGGAGAATGAGAAAAAGGGGGGTCCCAAAACACAAAATCCCCATACATTTTCATAGACTTTTTTAAGATGTGCATCAGCAAAAATTGCTGATCGGAATTACACCAAATTTGGCAACAGGCTAGATCTTTGTCCGCAGATTGTGCTTTTTGTGATTTGGTGTCAATAGGTTAAGTAGTTTTGGGGAAATTAAGTAAAAAAAATATTTGCATATTTAGACTCTGTCCACGAGAGGCTTGACTCTCAAAGAATCGCCACTTAAAAAATAGAGCTTTCCGTTTGGCCCAGCTTTTTTTCCCCTTGGACCAATTTACTCCTACAGGAGTCAGACTCATGCGGAAGCGAGTGCTCTTATTGGCTCCCAGCAACATGAGAAAATGTTGATGACAGCCATTACAGGACTCATGGACTTAGGTGACTGTCCTGAAGTAAAAATGGTCCCTCATGCCAAACTGGCAAAACAATCTGCAATCTTTGCAGTGATCCCACAGGATTTTCACACGCCCCCCTTCCTGAGCAAAATTCCATAAGGAGCGGGGCATGCGACCCCCTCCAGTGCCATCATAGGCTCTGAGGAGCCTATGAGGAGCCCAAGGCTGAAATGTCATTAAAAGGGGGGAGGGCCGTGCAGTGCCACTGCCTGAGGGTGAGTAGGCTTCAGGAACCCCATCCCCCTGAGCTGCTTTCTATATTCAAGAGGAGGGGGGCTGCGGGTTCCTCTCCCCGAGCCATTATAGGCCCCATGGAGGGGCTGAAATTTGCAAGAAAGGGGAGAGGCCTCTGAGAGGCCATTGGGAGCCCATCCACTAGGTCCGCTATTATTAAAAAAGGGAGCCATTAAAGGCCCCTGCTACCCCATACTCCGGGGTTGGCTCACATACTTTGTTCTAGGGAGCGCATCCCCAGGGCACAGCAGTTTTCCTGCCCACACAGGCATGGGGGAGGGAAACTTGTGTTTGCTTCTGGCTGGCAGGAGCATTTTTTAAACTGCCACCAATCAGAAGCAAACACAAAGTCTGCTCCCAGATGGTGGTAGCTTTAAAAAATGTTCCTGCCAGCGGGGAGCAGACTTATTATCTGTTTCCCTGCCTGCACTGATGCGGGCAGGTAAATAGACAAAGATATTCCTCCTGTGTGGAGGTAGCAGCATAAATAGTTGCTCCGTCCGGGCGGGAGCAATGCCGGATCCCACAACATCAAAGGAACTGGCAGGGGCTGCAAGGGCCTTGGGCCCCCTCCATTCTCCAATGTATGTATGGTGGGTACCCTGGATGGGCACCAGGACACCTCTTTAATTAATTCAAGTCCCGGGGGATGCAGTCCCCAGGACTGACAAGGGCTCGGGAGGGGGCTGCAAGCCCTTCCCTTTCAAAACAGCCGCTAGGGATGGGATCCTCAGGGCCTTATGAGGCTAGGAGAGTGGGCCACACGGCACCCCTCCACTTTCATAAAAAGCCCCGGGGAATGGGGTCCTCCCGGGCCTAAACAGGCTTGGAGAGGGGGATTGAAGTCTCCAGAGATTAATCTTTCTCAGGGAGGGGGGCATGCAGACCCCCGCCCCTTTAAAAAACAAAAATGTGGCCGTGGAGGATGGGGTCCCCAGGATCTAATGAGGCTCGGGGAAGGGGGCCACATGGACTTTAGAGATATTGCAAAGTTAAAAATAACAGTGAAAACAATGTGCTAAACAGAAGAGTTTTGGAGGAGGGCTCTGTGAGAGAATTTTCCAGAAAAAAGGTTTATGCTAGAAATTGTGCATGGAATGTATTTTTCCAGGCAAGAAAAGAACGCATACATCTCACCTTTGTGAAGTGCACAATTCTATCATCAAAACTAGTACTATTGCTGTCCCTACCTTAAATTCCTGACAAACGCCCGAATTTCATATTCAGTCATGCCCTGATTCTGTAGTTACAAAAGTTCTGGTAATGCAACATGAGAAAGGCCTAAATAGTGACAGCAGGGTTAAGACTGTGCTGTCCGAAATTTCCCAGAACACCTAAATGCTGGGAAAAAATATATAAGACGATAAGACCTCATTTTAGAAAGCAGAAATGTAAAGTATAGTGACATGCTATCTGTCAGTTTTGAAATTAAGCAGTTTGAATCATGATGCGTTCTGTGGTCCAGAGTGTAAAAGAGCAAGAGCCGAAGTGTTTGAGGTACTCACATGTATTTATTTATTTATTTATTTATTTATTTGAGAGTATTATATAGCGCTAGCTAGACCCAAAGGTATCGGAGCGCTTTACAACAGTAAATGTTCACATCAAAGCTAACATCTTTTCATTTTGCATTCTGCAGCACACATAGGAATAGGAAATCACCTCTTGTGATTGTTTTTATGCAGGAAGGTGTCTCTTCCTGCACAAAAACAATCCTTCCTCTCATGCAGACACCCTTGCGCCATGGTGCAAGGGTGCCTGCGTCAGTGCATGGCAGCTAATTGTGCCATTTGGCACTGCATTGCTGTTATCAAACATTTAATTATATTATATGTAATAAATTGTTCAATTTTTTAATACTGTTTTCTTGAACTTATTGTTTTTTTCTATGTTTAAAATTATATATTCTCTTGATAATGTAGTTGTTATCGATTTTGGTTTCTTGAGTTACGAGGGGTGTATACAAGAGGTCCGTTCATAGACTGAACATCGGGACTTTTTTAGTTGTTTAAAATTTTTCAAGTGCATTGAACACATCATTTCGTTTTTCATAAGCTGTTGCAACAGCAATGGAAACACTCCTTCATAGAACAGGTGCACCTTGGGTAAAAACAGTGCAATATTCCATCCTTCAGCTGACAGTTACAGCTAGGGCAGCAGGCGCAGTGGCAGTCCCAATTACAGGACAGATACATATCAGGCAGCAACAGTGCAAGATTTGCTTCCTCGTAGAACAGTTACAACTTAGCAGTAGCAAAGTCAGCAGCCCTCACTCAAAGGAGACAGCATGTGTAATCTTCCATTCCCAGCAGAGCAGATCCAGGAGGGCAGACTAGTACAAGCTTTCACAACACATGGAATGTGCACCAGTAAGGCATGATTGACATGTAGGTTATACTGAGGTATATATAGTTCCCTTTGCACAGGTATAGTAAGATCATTTGTGCTTACTCATACTTTTGTGTACCTTGACACAGGCGGGAAACTAGAGCCAAAGTTCGGGGGGTGGGGGGGGGCAGAAGAAGATTTCGGCGGGGTTGCTAATTCTTCCAGCCATAGGCAGAGTGGCTCTAAGAAGGGGTGAAAACACAATAAAAGCCTCATTAACAAGTAAATGCAGCTGCAGTTAGATGGTCGTCAGCCCTCAAAGCTGTCTCACCCGACTGACACACAAGATGGGGTGGGGGGGGGGGGGGGGGGGGGGGGAACGCTGAAGTCCGGTGGGCCCAAAGGGTGTTGCACGCCTGTCTTGACATGTGAGTTATAGGCAGATCACTGGAGCGGGTGCTTAAGTCACCAACTAAAATGTTTTGGTGGATGAATGAGTGAATATGCAAGTTCTGGCACTAGTCTCACTCATAATCCATGTCAGCATCATGAAAGTCCTTCTGCTGTCACCTGGAGAGCTACCGTTGTGTTGATTTTTGGCTTTCCATTTATTGAGAAGTACCCCTTGCGTGGTAGGTCATTGTTTTTGTACCAGCCCACCACAACCTAAGTAAGTATGCTTTTGATAGGCACACTGGTGCCAACCTCTTTGAAAAAGTTTCGAGTGGACGGACATAAAGTGATGCGCAAGCTAACGCTATTAAAATTGTTGAGAACTGGCACTGACCCGGAAGCTCCGATCCCATTCCTGTCTGCAACATGCCTGGAAGAGCACTGTCAATTTCCTCGTTTCCAGCCATTTTAGGAAGAGAGTGATAATGCTATATTTATTCTCCAGGAGAGTGTACATTCTACACGGAATACCTTTACGTACGGTGTTTCTTTCAATTCCCTAGCAGTCACACGCACCAACCAACAAAAGCGATAACAATCATGCTGTCTGATTTCAGTGTTGGAAAATGCTTCTAGAAAATTCTTAAGCATGTAAATTGTGGTTTCTTGAATATATATATTTTTGTAAATTAACTATGGAAATGGTTACAACTTCAGTATTTTACAAGTTATGTTAAAGTCATTTAGAAATAAAACACGTATAAGGATTTATCAAAAATGCTTTCACAATGTACTGTTACAATATGTCAGCAGTGAAAACACTTGTCTATAATTTATCATTTGGGAATTTCCTAGCAGTTTTACCTACTGGCACAGACAACAGACAAGCATGCATTTTTCTTCGGTTGCTATCATGGTCGTGTTATTAGCTTCCTTCCAGTTAAATTCGTCTCACAGTCATTTTGAAAGGGGGCTCTCTGGCCTCTTGAGAATTTCTCTTCTGCCATCTGTTGAAACATGCTCAGTTATACTGTTTCCAGCTGGGCCTGCGCCACATCAGGCCTGGATGACGTAAGAGGGATTTCCAGACATTCCAACCAAGCCTCCCGCTCCTCTCCTCGCACATTCGGGTGGCAGTCTTCATCGCGGGAATACTCTTCCCATGTTCCAACATGTATGTTTGTTAGTTCAACTCAAAAAGTAAACCTATTCGTATTGCTGCAATGTCCGTGTTTGCGCCCAGGACACCTAGTCAGACCTTCTTGCATTTTGCGATTCACGAAAACATCTCGAAATCAGCTCACTAGCGCGATAGCCGTGATATTTACAAATTTGGCAGCGATATTTGACAAAAAATTATCTACTGGGTGACAGCAAAACAAACAATGCCCTTGTATTGGCTGTGCACGCGCACACGTCACTAGCTGCCGCGGTCCAGCCGCCCAATGTCAGCTTCCTCCTGGCCAAAATTCTTCAATCAGCTTTGTGTTTTGCTGGTGTATACCTGTTACTATGCATGACAGCAATAAACACCTCCCTCTTGTACCATCCCTTTCGTGGATATGCTGTGTAATTGCAGTGTGTTGGGCCCAAGAGAAAGTGACAGGAAATGAGGGAAGCAAACCTGTAGGGAAAGTGTGGGAAGTGCTATGACTTCTATCCGCGGCACTCAGAAGAGTTAACACCTCAATGGCTCTCCTGGAGTTGCCCGCCCTGCGCACCCTTGGCTACCCTCTCCATTGTGTGGCCTGCCCTTCCTTTGATGTTTGCCTGTGTTTGTTTATTAGCGCCAGTGGCCTGTATTCAGACTGAGACTCTTACTGAACTGAACCCTTGCCTTCTGTACCCCCTCCCCTTCCCCCAGCGGCTAGCCTAGGAGCTGATAAACATGTCCTGTGCCTTTCGAGTTTAAACATGAACATAATTTACACCTGCTGCCGTTTGCACCCGCTTCTCGATATGATGCATTAGAAAATAAATACCTCTCCCCCACCCCCTCGGCTTAGGGGGTATTAGTCTGACATCTGCTGCTGTCAGACTGTGGACTGCTCTGTTCAGTAACTATGGAATTTTGACAAAGTTCAGCACCCCTGGAAGGACCAAAGGACTGGGCGAGGGCGTAAAATGGCGGGGGAAACTATATAGGGGTCCCAAACCCTTGAGATGGGCCCCATTCCTCCCAAAGCCATTGAATTAAGAACATTCTTGCTTGCACTACATGCTTGTTCACGTAGAGACACAATGTAACATTGACACAGGGTGGGGAGACGTAAACCCTTGCTTTGAGGCAGATGTTGGAATTATTATAAGGTGAACAGGTGAGTAGTGCTGGGTGTTAGGGTTGAATACCACAGCTCACATGGTCGGGTTGATCCTTTCTCTTATATATTAATCTGACCCTCCAGCATTTCGGGATTTACGCAAAAATCGTGAAGTCATCTGACTTGCGTAATGGCCGCAATGTATACAATTTTGACAGCGATATTTACAAAAAAGTGTCTACCGGGAGACAGCAAAACAAACAATGGCCTTTTACTGGCTCTGTGCGCACACGTCACTACGTGTCGCCATCCATAGTGCCAATATCGGCAACATTCATCCGTTCTCATACAGCAACATACATAAATAAACCACACAACACCTTCTTAGTGGAGAAATTTGCTGCAGGTTTATTTGCATAACCAATATGCCAACATGCTGGGTAATCTTACGGGCGATATCAGGGCAGGCCAGCCCCTATGCTGCCGCCCGCCTGATGAGCCAAATTGCACCGTGGCCGTCTCCAATCGGTGATTACCAGTCATTGAGAGGGGCTATCCCTCCCATCAGTGAACCGCCAGTCCACTCCCTTGTTCACGCCCCCCAAAAGGTGGGCAGAGCATTCCAGGCAGCCCCCGGTTGCTCAGACCCACAACCGCCCGTAGGACTAACAGGGCGCCGTAGTTCTTCCAGGGGACACGCTAAGACATCCCTGGGTATCCTTGGCTTAGCACCCTTGTTGTGCTGCTGCAGTATAGAACCTTCTGTACCTTGCAGATTCTGGATCACCCTGTAACACCTCCTGCAACACAAAACAACCAGTTAGATTTTCCCCTTTCCCGTACCCCTTGGCCGTCCACAGGGTAAGCAGTAGGGTGGGAAACAGCGTGACGGCAATGGCTGCGCCTGGCCACCATGCCTAGAGGGTGGCGGGGGTCATACACTCCCGGAGATCGCTACGGGGCACCAAACAGCGCAACGGACAGCAGTCAAGAGACTACTCTGTGGGCGGGGGGAAGGATTTGTACCCCTGTCCCCCTGCCCACTGCCAGAAGTGACGCAGCCAGCAGACCCCTTTGGTCACTCGTCCAGGGAGCCTGGGCAGCCAACTTCTGTGCCTTCCTGTGGCACTAAGGCGACCGCCCTGTTAGAGAGTCCCCTACAGTGCCCCCCGGGCAGCCTTGACATAGTGCCAATATCGGCAACATTCATCTGTTCTCATACAGCAGCATACATAAATAAACCACACAACACCTTCTTAGTGGAGAAATTTGCTGCAGGTTTATTTGCATAACTAATATGCCAGCATGCTGGGTTATCTTACGGGCGATCCCAGGGCAGGCCAGCCCCTATGCTGCCTGCCCGCCTGATGAGCCAAATTGCACTGTGGCCGTCGCCAATCGGTGATTACCAATCATTGAGAGGGGCTACTCCTCCCATCAGTGGACCGCCAGTCCACTCCCTTGCTCACGCCCCCCAAAAGGTGGGCGGAGCGTTCCAGGCAGCCCCCGGTTGCTCAGACCCAAAACCGCCCATAGGACTAACGGGCCGCAATAGTTCTTCCAGGGGACATGCTAGGACATCCCTGGGTATCCTTGGCTTAGCACCCTTGTTGTGCTGCTGCAGTATAGTCCCTTCTGTACCTTGCAGACTCTGGATCGCACTGTAACACCTCCACATCACTGGGGGTGGCCACCATCACAACCAGGGCCCCCCACCAAGGTAGACATTTTTACCTACATCATGCTTATTCCCGGGCCTTTCCTAGGATCAGCAGAAGCAAGTCCAATCCCATACTGGACCAGAGCCCAGCCTGCTCCTCATGGACCGGTGCCCCTGTTGGACAGGCCACGTGCAGGACTTGCTCCCTTCCCGCACGACCGGGCCCGAGCCCGGCTCTTCAGGTATGACACGCAACAACCACCCGTTTCCCATCTCATATGGGACCCCTGCCCCTGGACATCTCCACATCATGGACCCGAACCCCTACCGGCCCCCTCGCCCGGCTTGGGCGCCATCTTGGACACAGCACCACGAGGTCGCGTGGCCTCCGATCGACCCTAACCCTGGGCCTGGCCAGGCCCCGACATCCCGGCACCACCATCCACCCAGGAGGTGAGCGAACTACTTGGCAGGTCAATGGGAGAGAGAGGCGTCGATGGCTCTCCCCCGCCAGGTGCCGATCGCCCCGGCTCCCCCCGGGCACTGGCTCCACCCCCCTGCTGGGTGTCTGGACTCCCTCATCCCGGACCTCCCGACCTCCAAGTGCGAGGGTCCGGACATCAAAGGGGGCCAGACCTATAACTGGGGCAGCTCCAGAGCAGGAAGGCAGTTGTATCCTGGAGTCGAGAGACGCAGTGAAGAACTCATCCTTGATGGACTACTGGCGCTGCCATAGTCCTGCCTTGCGAACTATCGTCCTGCTTGCTGGCGCTGCCGCAACCTTTCTGCAACCTTCCTCGTCGTCGGGACCTGCTGGCGTGGCCGCGGACCGTTTGTAACCACCACCTTCATCGGGACCTGCTGGCTCCGCCGCGGACCGTCACTACCTTCAACCATCCCGGGACCTGCTGGCTCCGCCGCGGCCCGATCATCTAGAACGCCGAGCTCGAGGATTGTGAGCTATTCCATCTACTAGATTGGTAACAAGACTGTCCCGCTACCCTTTTCCCAATCAAGAGACTAGAACCGAGGGGACCCCTTAGTCCAGACCTCCTTGTACCATTCCACCGTACTTAAAGAATTGCTTATAAAGAACGTTAAACCTTATCCTTGTGTGGTGTACATCTGTGGGGGGGAAGTTACTCGTCTGTACGATCGCTGGAGACGGCTCTCCCCGGAGACCTCTCCCCTTATTCTCGGCCGACCCTCCCGGTCCGTCTAACAGCCCCCCTCCTTTTTAACTCCCTGTGAACTTTTAGCCTGGGGAAAAAAAAGCCCTTCTGTTCAGGGATGGATGCATAACTTACACTCAGGGGAATTAAATTCTGGCCGCAGCACCCTCCAACCCTGGAAAGTCAAATCATTGCCTCCCACCAGTCATACCCCCGTGGTGAGAAGGGCGAAAGCCCCCCTGCCTGGGCCGCTGCTTCTATCAAAGCTGTTTCAGTGCCTGAACAATTACACCACGCCTCCCCAGGTGGCTTACGGCCGAATTGCCTCGCCCAGACCTTCATGTGTATGTGCCCAGGATGACCTAAAACAACTGGTACGAGGTAGGTTCCCTGATAACCTTGCCTGGCTGAGGTAAAATTTAACAAGCCTGCCTTTATTCTTCTCACCCAGATAGTTGAGTAAGGACTTGTCAGAGTGTGTCCCTCCCAATCCACCAGTTACCACCCCAGGTGACGCCTTGCCCTCCCAAACTTCCATTAGTATACCAGGGAGCAGACAGTATAGTGTGAACCGCAGGGGAACGCAATGATAGATACCTGCCCATTCTTGAGTACTGGGAATACCAAGTGTCCTTCACTAGTTAGTAGCCTACTCGTGCTTAACCCAGGGGATTCCCCAAGGTTTGGCCCATAGCACACTCGTTGGATGCCAACTTCCACAGCCTACATTGCTGCCAGCTAAGGCTAAAGTGAGGGAGAATTTGCCCATGTTATTGTTAATTAGCTCAATGGTATTTGTTTCATCGACCTCAGAAGGACGAGATACTAAGTGGACCTACAAGGATCTGAACCTGTAACCAGCGGTCAAACCCAATCCCCTTTCAGTTCTGCCACTCACCTGCCTGGGAACATGTAACGCAGGGCCAACTTCCGGCATCTTAATCCATAATTGGACATGCCTGGGCTAAAAACACAACTCTAAAAGCCTTGACAACTGGCTAACCACCAGCCCTGCAGTTGGGTGTTCGCTCACCACTCCCAACAGAAAATTCGCCTGACTGACGCTATTGGTAACATGCCATTAATTAATCAATTTAACCTTAACAAGGCTGCAAAATGTGCTCTTGTGGTTGTCCGTATTAGTGCTCCCTCCCATCCTTATCAGTCCAACCAGGCAACCTGCTCCTTCTTGGGACTGGTACACTCCCGCCCCCAGCAGTGAGAAAATGCCTATTCGTGTGTAGCCCATAACCTTACGTGTATCACTGATGGTACACCAGGGTATATTGAATCCCCAGCTAGCTCCATGCTGAGTGGACATCGCCTCCTCCCAGGTATGTCTTTGCCTATTCCGCTTCTGGTTGTAAAGAGGATGACATTGCCAGCCCTAAACCTGGGCGAAGTAGAAGGAAGCTATACTGCTAACCCTGTGAGCCGCTGCTGTTGCTAATTATGGTACAAATCATACTGGTAAACTAGATGCTGTACTATAGCCTTAGAGGGCAGTAGTAGCCCTTTATTAAAGTCCATGGCTAACCTACTCACAGTATGGCTGGAGCCAGAGAGGCTGTAAATTAAAATCCCAGTGAGATGATCGTTAGAAAGACCCAACAGGGGGTTGACCTATGAAAAGAGGTAGGGACCACCACCACCACACCGCCTGTGAATCAGTCCAGGTTTACTTTGCATGCGCTGTAGTACAGCCACAGTATGCCGGAATATAATCTGTGCCTTGTCATGTGCATTCCCACTCATGCCTCACTGGGCACCTCTGCCTGATGTGTGTGACCTAGGTACATGGTCTCCTTACAAGATAATATGGTGAAGCATGCTAACCTGCCCCCAAACTCAGTGGAAACCCCACATGTGTGAGCTGGCCACCAGCGCCTGCAAAGCATACCAACCCATAAAGTGTTTTGCTTTCTTTTGCTCAAGGGGGGAGGGGGCAGTCCCGTCTAGAGATGCGTGTATATGAAAACCTGTGTCCTGACAGTCCCTATTGTCTAAGGTACCACCTAGTTCACCACCCACAAAATTACAACTTTATCGCCGTGTGGCATGGGTAAGGGCAACCTGTCAAAATATCAAAACGCAACTAAGAATTCAAACCTTACCCTTAAACTATCCATCAGTGGCCCCTAACGAGGCAAACAATGCTAGGGCAACTGAGCAGCCTCTCTCCAACTTTCATTTTGCTTAGATGCTCAAAGACTGGCAGCTAATAGCTTGTTCCTCAGTGTGACCCCTGCCTGCCATCCTTGCAAGGGGGGTGGTATAATGACCACTTAGCATGCACCCTTTTTCCGATGCTCGTCCTCTCTCTGATTAATTGTAGGTCTATGACGAAGCACAAGTTAAAGATACTCAATCAACTCATGGAAGGTACAATGTACTATGTATATGCTGTTGTGCAGCAGTAGAGGAAGCAGAACCTAATAGTAACCGTGATAAAGATGTGTACTGGAATACAACGTGACCTATTGATTATGCACGGTGCTTAGCAGCAGCACTTGGCCCAGCTCCTCAACTTTACCCACTCTGGAAGCAAACCTTTGCTGGTTACCCCTAGATCCTTGCAATACCGCCCCAAGGTCAGAGTGAATTGCTGCTGCATCACCAGATAACTGTCATATCTTGAATAATGGAAGTGACAACTGTTCTCAATACCTGGTAGACTTTAGTTCTTTAACCCATTCCTTCCCCATGATTTGGGAGAGCCGCCTGCTTGTGAATAACCGCTTAGGGCCCACGCTCCCTTGCTCACCGGGAGGGGAGTGTTATGGATAAATACAACATTGTAAGATGCCCTCAATTCCATATCTCACATCCTAGTGGAATTTAAATGAGGGTTGGGACCTCTGATGAAAAAACTGAAGGGGTACTCTGTGTTGGTATCTTGTGCTAGTCCTTGCCTGTGTCCCTTCCAACTTGCGTATTTTCTGCGTATATTCTCCTGAAATGGAACTAGGTGCTGCAAAGCATGTGTTCCTGCTACCAACATATAGGCTCAACCCTCCAAAGTGCTTAGGCTCGGTGAGCTAATAGGTGCCTAACCTATCCATTCCCCAAGAAGCGCAACATTCGCTGCTGTTTTGGAATCCAACTAAGCATTACAATCGATGACCTAGCCCTAGGGATGGAACAACCTCTTAGCCTATGAAACTCATAATGAGCTCAGCTGGCTGAATTCGCGGCAAAGCTTCATAACAAGTGTTGAGCCCTAAAGTCTAGTATGGGGCCTGATACATCTCTAAAGAAATGCCTACTCTCTAGAAGGAAAAGCAGCCTACTCTCTAGAAGGAAAGGCTGCACAAACTGACTGCTACCGCTAATTATCCTAGGGCCACCATACTGTAGCAGGCCCTAAACTGAGAGCCCCGCATCTGCGGTAAAACAGGGAACTTGTCCTTATGTATCCCCAATGCAGGGGAAGTACCAGCATGCTGTTGGTAAAAACAACCCAACCACTAACCGGCCACTTAACCCACCAGGCCCCCGGGCTCACTTCAGGCTATCAATACCTGCTGCCCCAAACACTGCTCCAGCTGAGCAGCCAGACCCCTGAAACATCACCTACAACCTAACACTAACGACAACAGGTCAGATAATTAAGGAAGGCAGGTGAATTGTACCCACAACGGACAATCCACAG
Source organism: Lissotriton vulgaris (assembly GCF_964263255.1). NCBI lineage: Eukaryota > Metazoa > Chordata > Amphibia > Caudata > Salamandridae > Lissotriton > Lissotriton vulgaris. The sequence continues at coordinate 1,083,725,107 of NC_141689.1, read as the reverse complement.
AAATTTCAGGTGGTGTAAATGCCAGTTTATTACACCAGCGAAGTGTTATCGTGCCTTGTAAACTAGCTCATATCGGGAAAGAGGTCCCATGGCAGGTGGTGCACAGCATGCCGCAACCTCAGGTATTTAAAATTGCACTGGCTCCACCTGCACGCCCAGTGCTCTTCCTACTACTAAAGTTAGGGCAAACAACTCTATAGGCGTCAATAGGACAGTAAGTCCAACACTAAGCTCTTTCCCCGTACCGAGGTGGGTAAGAATTGCAATTTCAGGTCCACAGAGTTCTGGTTATGTTTTAATTACCACTGACTGACTGCACAAGTGGTCTGCTGCCGGAACCATCTAGGAGAACAAAGCGGAGGTGCTGGACTGCAAAACAATCCTGGGTTTGCTTTACAATTTTCTCCTTAACATTAACATGCCCACTAGCCTAGTGGACGTGTCACTGGCGGTCAAAGAACCGTGACATTCATGCGCTAAGATCATGACCCTATCCCATGCGCCAAGCGTGGTATGGACAAACTCTCACCGATGTCTGAGGATTTGGATAAAGCATACCCGCAAACTACCCTCATGCTTTCCCTGGGCATTGCGTGCCTCTGGAGCGATCTGTGTGCTGCAGAGTTGCTGACTAAACTTGGCGCATGAGAGCACCTTATGTTTCCTCCTGCTGTCCCTTGCGCATAACCACCCACGCATCCATACTTACTATCCTGAATGTGGGTTCTCCTTCTTAATTGGAAGCTGCACAGTGCGTACCTCCAAAATTCTGTGTCGAAAATGAAGCAGACCTACAGGGACCTAATGTCTCTGTTACCACCACGCATGTACCTGTTTTGTTTGCAGTCGGTGAGGGTGTTGTGGGGGGTTGCGGTGAGCCGTCAATCCGGGTGGCAATACTGATCCTGACCTGCTCAGGGATAAAACACGTATGCTTGGTCAAACTGATCACCCATGGATGCCCCAGGTAGTTGCCTCGATCGTCTGCATCGCCTAACCAACTTTCTTATTCCAGAAGTACCACCTTTCGTGCCATTGGTTACCACGCCGGCCCTGCTGTGTATGCGGAACTCGTGCCACGTGAGGACTTGCTGGTGGGTGTACCCTCTCCGTAATAACTCTGTAAAGCAAGAACATATATGAGACATACCCGTACCCCAAAGCCCTCAGGTAACTGTGGAAAAGGGGTGGGGGGGGATTAGCTCTCCGCTTATCATGCTGGATGAAATGTTCCTGGCGAGGAACGTTTTCAACCACCTCAGGACTGGCCTTGTATGTTGATTAGGATGCTGTTTCTGTAATTGCATCCATGCATGTGACCCCTTTCTTTTAGTACCTGCAAGAAGTCAGCAATACTGTTATTACCTGTAATTGTGTTGCCCATATCACTCAGGATTAACGTGTTTAAATTCCACCGATTCCTCTTGCAACTGCTTTGAAAACAGCTATGCTGATTGTACTTATTATCCAAATCCTGAGATCCAGAGTCCAAAAGCCACTGGTTCATATATTCAGTGGTCTGACACCTGAGGGTAACGCTCGCGCCATGTTAACACATATTAAATAAAGCATAGATGCAGCTCCAGACAAGCCCCTGGTGGCAAACTGTGAACATGGCTTGTGGCAATAGAAACGTTACCAATAGCAATTTGCATCCCATATCTATCACTGCTGACCTATCTATTACCCCCATACACTGGAGGCTCCCTTCTGTGCCTATCCTCCCCACAAAACCTGGCATAACCTGCTGTATTGGGCAAAGCGCACCTTCTAATGGAAATGGGGGGAGCGCCGTACCGTAACAAGGCAGCCCGGATCTTCGTTGTAACCCCCCGACCGCCGCCGGGGCACCCTGTTGCTCGTGAATGGAAACGTTGGGCACGTGGATGAGAAGCATGCCGCCCCAGACCCCCCCTCCCCTCCTCTCCAGGACAAGCCTCCCACCCTCTCTGGAATGATCGCGAACAGCCGCAATGCCCGGAGTTTAGGCGCAATACTGTGTCAGCTGAGAAGAAAGGTGGTAAGAGGGGGGTGCGGGGGGCCTGTTGGAAGTGCTCCACACACAGCATGGCCCGAGTCGATCGCCACCCGCGGGATGGGGGAAGGGCGCGGGCACGTCACCGAACACCGCCGACCCCCACAACCCAGGCTTCCCACAAGCATACTAATAAAATTACCCTTGGGGGTACCGCCTCACCGCACTGTAGGCCAAGGCCCTGCCTTCCCGCCCCCACCACCCGGCCACACCACACAGGGAGTCCGGGAAGGGCCCCTCCAGGGCATGACCCATGGCTGTCATATGTTTGATGCAGTGGTCGAAGTGGGAAAAAAAAGTAGGGGAACTGTGGGTGGAGAATCAGGGGGCGGGAATAACCGAAGATTGAATCAGTGGGCGGAGTCAGGGGTGTGGCTGGAAATAGCAAAACATGCCAATTTTCTGCACGTTTAGCATTTCACTGACCAGTTAAAGCTTATAACGTTATTTAATTCAAACAATGGATAAACATGTGTATTTGAGGTTCAATTCAGGAAAAAGCAAACACTCATAGAGAATACAGGTTTATGTAAAGTGTGCAAAATATAAGCAGGAACAACATGTTACCTTAATGCTTTTACTCTCATTGTTCAGAAATCCATGATTATTTTTTGTCTCAAACATTGAGGTCATGAATACAGGGCTCCTCCTGCACACATGTGTTAAGCAGGGCTCAGAAGAGAAAGGGACTCTTTAGTAGAATCTAGACTCACGGAAACCCACAAAGGCTCCTTCACATTCATGTCAGCCAAGTAGCAGCTCAATCATAATATAGCAAAAAGAATAACTAGTGGACAGAATGCAGAACAATGTCATACATTCACCCCAGTACAGAGATCTGGGCCTAAATCCATCGTTTCTTTGCTCGCCATTCCAGTCTGGCCCCAGCCATATGCAAATCTGTCTTGATCCTACGCCCAATGGGAACAGTCCAGCCCGAACTGCCAAGCCAGGTCCTCCCTGGACTGGAAACAAGCATCCTCGGACCAGTTTCGGGCTTTCAACCCTCATCAGCCAGGACAGCTTGATTCCAGTGGCATGGAGAGCACAGGACCCACATCTGGGCATACCCGTCCCACTCTAGGTGACAAAAGCAAATAGAACAACTGATGGACAGAATTCAGAACGTTGTCATACATTCACCCCAGTACAAAGATCTGGGCCTAAATCCATCGTTTTTTGGACACCATGCCATTCCAGTTTGGACCCAGCCATATGCAAATCAGTCTTGATCCTGCACCCAATGTGAATAGTCCGGCCCGAACTGCCAGGCCATATGTATTCAAGTGTCCTTTCATTCGGGAAGTGAACACAAAACAGTACCCACTGAACTATGTACATAAAATATTGCTCTTTGATATGCATGGTACATGTTCTTTGCAGCAGGCATATTACCCCTCTGCGCTACCTTAGATGAGTAAAACAGCCACTAGACAAAACATGCTCCTATCTCTCTCCATCAGGTAAATTGATCACCAAAGTTATCTTGGCACTTGTATTGTTGACCAAAACCTGCTGAATAATTTTGATCACCAAAGTTATCTTGGCACTTGTATTGTTGACCAAAACCTGCTGAATATACGAAGAACTTTGCAATGTTTTTAAAACTCCTGCAATTGTACAAAACCGGTCCCCCCAAACTAAACTAGCCCCCTACCCTTCCAGTCGCCCTGGGAAATGCCTGCTCCTGCCCTTTCACTGCTCCTGATCAATCAGTCAGTACTCCTGCTCATGCTCGATCAACACTCATGCTTTGTCAATTCCCCGGCCCCCTCCCTTCTCCTGCCCCATCACTTCTCCTGGCGCTTCACTTCTCCTGCCCGTCACTTCTCCTGCCCTATTCACTGCTCCTGCCCCGTTCACTGCTCCTGTCCGTTCAAAGGCTCCTGCCTGGTTACCGCTCTTGCTAATGACTAATGACCGCCCCTGCCCCATCACTTATCTGCTTCGTCACTTCTCCTGCCCGTCACCTCTCCTGCCACATCACCTCTCCTGTCCCATCACCTCTCCTGCCCTGTCACGTAACCTGCCCGTCACTTCTCCTGCCCAGTCACTTCTCCTGCCTGGTCACTTCTCCTCTCCTGCCCTGTCATGTCACCTGCACGTCATGCCACGTGTCCATCACGTCACCTGCCGGTCACTTCTCCTGCCCGGTCACTTCTCCTGTCCCGTCACTTCTCCTGTCCCGTCACTTCTCCTGTCCCGTCACTTCTCCTGCACTGTCACTTTTCCTGCACCGTCACTTCTGACCCATTCACTGATCCTGCCCCGTTCACTGCTCCTGCCCCGTTCACTGCCCCTGCCCCGTTCACTGCTCCTGCCCCATTCACTGCTCCTGTCCGTTCACCGCTCCTGCCGGTTACCACTCCTGCTCATGCTTAATCACCGCTCCAGCCCCATTACTTCTCCTGGCCTTTCACCTCTCCTGCCCATCACCTCTCTTGCCCATCACATCATCTGCCTGTCATGTCATCTGCCCATCACTTCTTGTGCCCGGTAACGTCTCCTGCCCTGTTGCCTCTCCTTCCCCATCACCTCTCCTGCCCCATCACTTCTCCTGCCCCGTCACTGCTCCTGCCCTGTTCTCCGCTCCTGTCCTTTCACCGTTTCTGTCCTTTCACCGCTCCCACCCGGTTACCGCTCCTGCTCATGCGCCGTCACCTCTCCTACCCCGTCACCTCTCCTGCCCCGTCACCTCTCCTGCCCCGTCACTTCTCCTGCTCCGTCACTTCTCCTGCTCCGTCACTTCTCCTGCCCGTCACTTCTCCTGCCCGGTCACCTCTCCTGCCCAGTCACCTCTTCTGCCCAGTCACCTCTCCTGCCCAGTCACCTCTCCTGCCCAGTCACCTCTCCTTTCCTGTTGCCTCTCCTGCCAAGTCACTGCTCCTGGCCTGTCACTTTTCCTGCCTCGTCACATTTCCTGACCCGTCACTTTTCTTGCCCCGTCATCACTCCTGCCAGTTCACTGCTCCTGCCCGTTCACTGCTCCTGCCCGGTCAGCACTCCTGCCCGATCACCGCTCCAGCCCCATCACTTCTCCTGTCCCATCACTTCTCCTACCCTGTTCACTTCTCTTATCCGTTCACTGCCCGATCCGTTCACTGCTCCTGCCCGGTTACCGCTCCTGCCCATGCCTAATCACTGCTCCTGCCCCTTCACTTCTCCTGCCCCATCTCTTGTCCTGCCCCGGCACCTCTCCTTTCCTGTCACCTCTCCTGCCCTGTCACCTTTCCTGACCTGTCACTTCTCCTGTCCTGTCACTTCTCCTGTCCCGTCACTTCTCCTGTCCCGTCACTTCTCCTGCCCGTCACTTCTTCTGCCCTGTCACTTCTGCCCTGTTCACTGCTCCTGCCCTGTTCACTGCTCCTGCCCCATTCACTGCTCCTGCCCCATTCACTGCTCCTGTCTGTTCACTCCTCCTGCCCGGTTACTGCTCCTGCCCATGCCTAATCACTGCTCCTGCCCCTTCACTTCTCCTGCCCCATCACTTCTCCTGCCCTGTCACCTCTCCTTTCCCGTCACCTCTCCTTTCCCATCACCTCTCCTGCCAGTTACTTTTCCTGCCCGTCACTTCTCCAGCCCCATCACTTCTCCTGCCCCGTCACTGCTCCTGCCCTGTTCAACGCTCCTGTCCTTTCACCGTTCCTGTTCTTTCACCGCTCCTGCCTGGTTACCGCTCCTGCTCATGCGCCGTCACCTCTCCTTCCCCGTCACCTCTCCTGCCCCGTCACTTCTCCTGCTCCGTCTCTTCTCCTGCTCCCTCACTTCTCCTGCCCATCACTTCTCCTGCCCGGTCACCTCTCCTTCCCAGTCACCTCTCCTGGCAGTCACTTCTCCTTCCCAGTCACCTCTCCTGCCCAGTCACCTCTCCTGCCCAGTCACCTCTCCTTTCCTGTTGCCTCTCCTGCCCAGTCACTGCTCCTGACCTGTCACTTTTCCTGCCTCGTCACATTTCCTGACCCGTGACTTTTCTTGCCCCGTCACCGCTCCTGCTAGTTCACTGCTCCTGCCTGTTCACTGCTCCTGCCCGGTCAGCACTCCTGCCCGATCACCACTCCAGCCCCATCATTTCTCCTGTCCCATCACTTCTCCTGCCCGTTCACTTCTCTTATCCGTTCACTGCCCGATGCGTTCACTGCTCCTGCCCAGTTACCGCTCCTGCCCATGCCTAATCACCGCTCCTGCCCCTTCACTTCTCCTGCCCCATCTCTTGTCCTGCCCCGTCACCTCTCCTTTCCTGTCACCACTCCCTCCCTGTCACCTTTTCTGCCCTGTCACCTCTCCTGCCCTGTCACTTCTCCTGTCCCGTCACTTCTCCTGCCCCGTCACTTCTCCTGCCCCGTCACTTCTGCCCTGTTCACTGCTCCTGCCCTGTTCACTGCTCCTGCCCCGTTCACTACTCCTGCCCCATTCACTGCTCCTGTCCGTTCACTGCTCCTGCCCGTTTACCGCTCCTGCCCATGCCTAATCACCGCTCCTGCCCCTTCACTTCTCCTGCCCCATCACTTCTCCTGCCCTGTCACCTCTCCTTTCCCGTCACCTCTCCTTTCCTGTCACCTCTCCTGCCAGTTACTTTTCCTGCCCGTCACTTCTCCAGCCCCATCACTTCTCCTGCCCCGTCACTGCTCCTGCCCTGTTCAACGCTCCTGTCCTTTCACCGTTCCTGTTCTTTCACCGCTCCCGCCTGGTTACCGCTCCTGCTCATGCGCCGTCACCTCTCCTTCCCCGTCACCTCTCCTGCCCCGTCACTTCTCCTGCTCCGTCTCTTCTCCTGCTCCCTCACTTCTCCTGCCCATCACTTCTCCTGCCCGGTCACCTCTCCTTCCCAGTCACCTCTCCTGGCAGTCACTTCTCCTTCCCAGTCACCTCTCCTGCCCAGTCACCTCTCCTGCCCAGTCACCTCTCCTTTCCTGTTGCCTCTCCTGCCCAGTCACTGCTCCTGACCTGTCACTTTTCCTGCCTCGTCACATTTCCTGACCCGTGACTTTTCTTGCCCCGTCACCGCTCCTGCTAGTTCACTGCTCCTGCCTGTTCACTGCTCCTGCCCGGTCAGCACTCCTGCCCGATCACCACTCCAGCCCCATCATTTCTCCTGTCCCATCACTTCTCCTGCCCGTTCACTTCTCTTATCCGTTCACTGCCCGATGCGTTCACTGCTCCTGCCCAGTTACCGCTCCTGCCCATGCCTAATCACCGCTCCTGCCCCTTCACTTCTCCTGCCCCATCTCTTGTCCTGCCCCGTCACCTCTCCTTTCCTGTCACCACTCCCTCCCTGTCACCTTTCCTGCCCTGTCACCTCTCCTGCCCTGTCACTTCTCCTGTCCCGTCACTTCTCCTGCCCCGTCACTTCTCCTGCCCCGTCACTTCTGCCCTGTTCACTGCTCCTGCCCTGTTCACTGCTCCTGCCCCGTTCACTACTCCTGCCCCATTCACTGCTCCTGTCCGTTCACTGCTCCTGCCCGTTTACCGCTCCTGCCCATGCCTAATCACCGCTCCTGCCCCTTCACTTCTCCTGCCCCATCACTTCTCCTGCCCTGTCACCTCTCCTTTCCCGTCACCTCTCCTTCCCGTCACCTCTCCTCCCGTTACTTTTCCTGCCCGTCACTTCTCCTGCTCGTCACTTCACCTGCTCCGGTCACCTCTCTTGCCCTATTACTTCTCCTTTCCTGTTGCCTCTTCTGTCCGGTCACTGCTCTGCACAGTATCTACTGAAAGGTATATCAGGGATGCTTCCCCTTTGCTTTTCTATCATCCCGCCACTCCAGGCTGTTTCTGCAGTACTTCTATGTTTTTGTGTAGTACAAGTGGGCTTTCTTCTTATCAAAGTGCCCCAGAACCTCACGCTTTTGTGATTGTGTAACAGGTGCCAAAAGATGCCAACCATTGGCAAGAAATCTTTGCCCGGAGTCAAAGAGTGAACAGGAATTAAAACCTGCTGCCACTCATTCCTGCTGTTGCAAAAATGATGCTTTCCTGGACAGCCACGGAGGGCAAAAGAGGGTCCTGTAGCTCTACCACCACAATTTTCAGGTTCACAAGTCTTGCAGTGACTTTAAACTCACAAAGGTGCCAAGTAATTGTGGGAAAACTTACCTTGCTAAACAAGAGTGGAAGTAGTCACGTATTCTCCCATTGGTATTCATTAAATATGGTTACAGTCATGAAATTTATAGAGTGCACTTTCACCCGAATGTATCATGGCACTAATACTCCGGGGAGAGCAGACATTATGTGTCAGAGCCAAACACTTTACTGAATAGCCAAGTTTTAAGTGAGCACGGCTGGCGCATTGTCATTCGAAAGGGCTAATCAGCCTCAATCGGAATGACAATGGGCCTGCCCGTAGTCTGTGAGAGCTCAGGGGTGCTGCTGCAACCTCTGGAGTTCACAGAGAAGTGCGAGCAGCCCCTGGAATCTAATGGAAAAAAAGTGATAGTTTTTAAGGAGGACTGTGATACCTTAGATTTAGATTGAATATTACAAGCACCTCCTGCAGGATATTCATACTTTTAATGTGATAGTTGCAGCACTTTTCTCCAGGGCTGCCATACCTTAAATGGTAGAGTGTCATTACTTTTCTACAGGAAACCTATTTAATGAAAAGTGCACCTCTTCCAAATTGTAACCCGTACAATGTCCAAATGTACACAAAGATTACAAATAAATATGACACCCTACAGTATGGGAGGAGAAGTCTTTCACTGTATGCATTCCCCTTTCCTGTGTTTTTTATTATTCGACATTTCTCTCACGTGACACCAGAATACAGATGTTCTGAGCACCCCACACTTCACACTCTCTCCAAATGTTTATTGAAATCAGCCTAAAAAGAAACATCCCATAAATCCCTCTAAGTGCCACAGGCCCACATACATTGACTGTTCAGGTATCTCACACAATTCAGAAAGTCCCATTGTCTATAATTATGTAGAGGTGTGAATGGAGGCTAGCAGTTTACCTCCATATCACATACACTGGTTGCTAATCACTGTCTTAAGGTCACCCAGCTCCAGGTGCATGGGAAGAGGACCCACTTCCCCCATCTATGTTAAGCAGTCTTATATATATGGAGTCATAGCTGACTGCCTACTTTCTCCTTAACATCCCTTCACAGAGACTGCAAAACGGGGTGTGTTGTCACTGTCATTACAACACCACTGCTGGGACAGTTCTGAAAAAAATTAACAAATACTGAAGAATACTGAAGAAGAACTCCATTTCATGGTGAAAACTCCCACAAGAATAGCATTCTTTGCGGATGTATGACATTAAAACGCATACTTTTACATCGCATACCATTACAACGCGATTTTTACAACGCAGGAGCCTTTACAACGAATGCCTTTACAACGCATGTCATTACATAGCAGAAGCTATTACAACGCATAATAAGCAAAAGAGTACAAAGTTCCCCCAGGGAAAACGAACAGTAAAGAGGTATGTGTGTATATGGGAGTAGAGCAGAAGCAGGGAACAAGGAGTTCCCTTGTAGGAACTAGAAGACCTCACACACCCAGAAACCTAGGTGTCATGCTTCATCATTGGTCTCCTACTCCTCGTCAGACTGGCGCTGCAATGTCTGACGGGCGCCGTAGGTGCTCTTTGTTGGAGATCTTTTGTTCCAGCCAATGGCTGAGTGCATGTAAGGGGTCTGGTGAAGGTGTAGTCGTGAGGGAATAGTGAGATTAAAAGAAGGTGGGTCAGTCCACAAGGGTCTTTATTCACGTGGCTGACTCCCTTAGTTAAAAGGGTGGGAGGGGAGATAGGGACTGTGAGGGGCACAGTGGGCTAACTCAACCCTCTAAAAAGGTTGACATGTTTCTTGCCTAACTGGCAATTCTTCAGGACCTCGGGTGCTAGGTACTACACAGTGGAAAAAACACAGTAACATAAAGGAGAAAGATACAACCTCACTGGGTCAATCAGGGAGCAGGCCAAGTGGTCCTGCTCCAGCGGGGAGACCTAAAAGAAATGTGTAGAAGTAAGCCGGGTGCATTGACAGTGGCATATATCTCAACAGTAATGGGTCACCACAGTACTCCGTAGAACACACATACACAGAACAACAAACAAGGATGTATCAAAGGATACATATAATGGGCAACTCATAGTAGTTTTTTCTCCACCAAAACATTGTGGTGTAACAATAAATAAAAAATGTATTCAAATGTATGAAGAGGCTATCACAAGGTAAAGAATGATTGGGCTAGTTCTTACCCAAGGAGTATCACTAGTAGGCCCCGCTGTCTGTTCCCGTGGGGCTACTCGTTAAGGTAAGGTACCTGTAAGAAAGAGACATATACAGGCACACAGATAGTGTACTGGGTGTCAGTATATGGTATGGCAAGTAGGAGGGAACATATAAGAGGCCTTAGTGTAAATGGGCCAACAGTGAGGCTGTTGGAAGTAAAAAGTGCCTCTGGGTTGAATGGCCATGCACGGCTCGTTGTTGTTCCTGCCTCCACCTCTAAGGCAGTGTCAAGGGTAGTCATGCCTCAGAGAAATCCCACCTGGATGGTGTACATGGGGCCCCCCATCAAACCATTAGGTGGACAAACGGTTGAGAAAGAAGAGCACCCTTACTCTGCATAAAGAAGTACGTTTCAACATTATCCACGTCAGACAACGGAGCCATCTATGATCGAAATCCTAGATCTTTATACAATCCCCCGCAGACCAACCCATGGTAATCAAGGGGGGCCAAGCCATTCACAAACCATCAAAATACAGTTAACGGTATCCGTGAGGGCATGGGGTAACTCGAGTCATGTCTCCGAGGTCGGAGGCGAGGTCTCACCAACAAGACTCGTGAAGGCAGTCGTAAACCATGGCAGTCTCGGATATGCACAGGCGATCACACCGCTTACCTGTAGCGTGAGCAGCCTGGGTGTAAGAACCTACCCCCAACAAAGGCGCCCCGTCGGTAGCGCGGAACAGCTGGTACCGGTTTGCTACAGCAACCGGGATTAAATAGTGTGTCCCGTGCCTCCGCGAAGACAAACCTGCCGGTGGGCGTGGCTCCCGGCACTCCTGTCTGCGCACGCGCGAGACCGGAGAACGTGTGCAATGAGAGGTTGTCACTGTTGACGACTGCAAAAGCGGCAGCCATCTTAGCAGGGGGTGGTATATAGAGGAAATAGTACCCACCCCAATGTGAGAAAGGGGTTATTGTCCCTCATTGCATATCGGGTTCAGACTGAAGCGACCCCAGAAATCCTACACTATTAGTTTACAGAGTGAGAGAGAGAAGGTAAAGACGATTACAAAAATTAAGCATATCGTCACAGGTTACCGGGAATGTGCGATGGTAAGGTGTGATAGCCAGGTTGGCATGGGTGTAGCCTAGGTGGACACAAGGTGCCCAATCATGAGTGAATCAGGACATTGCACTTCATTATATTGAGAGAGTTAAAGCATGACCCTCAGTGGCCCTTGTTAATGATCAAGAGGGGTGGAAGAGGAAAGGGGTAGGGGGATGAAATCATTTTAAGCACCAATGATTGCAATCAAGGTTAGGGTTGGATTGCCATAGCAGTATGATGTTCACATAGATGTTTGGAATTCGGAAGTTATTCAGATCAAAGGAACACATGACAGGGTTGTGACAGCCAAATGATGGTAATGTCAGAAGCATAGGGTGGTTCATTTAGCAAGTGATGCCCACGGGACAGAATCATTCAGACCCAATGTGTCCAACTGAAGGCGATGTATCCATCGCTGTTCAATTCTGAACAGGGCTTGTTGTGTTATAGAGGGGTGAGACTCAAGTACAAGCCACTTAATATTGTCAGCTTGGTGGCCATGTTGGACATAATGTTCATATAGTCTGGTATGGGTTTTGAGCAACAAATGTTGCTCTTATGTTCCATGATTCTAAATTTGACTTGCCTCATGGTCATGCCAATGTAATTTTTACCACAGGGGCAGGTCAATAAGTAAATGCATCTGGAACTGTTACAGTTTGTGTGTTTGTTCATGTGCCAGGTGAAGGTATCTGATAGTTTAATGTCTTTGCATTGTATTGTCTGTTGGCATACAACACAACCCCCGCAAGGGTAGTGACTCACCACTGGTGGAAGCCTCCACAGGGTACTCTGGCCGGTGGTAGTTTGTTTTTTGGGGCGTGTGTGAATGAGAGCATCCTTAAGATTGGCAGTGCGTTTGAAAGCAAACCGGGTGCGCGGGATATCAAGGCCCCCTGTGTTCAGTAACCCCCAGTGTTTGTTTACAGTTTTTTTCAAGAATGCAGAATTCTTTGTAAAGCAAGTCACACAGGTGATCACGTCATCAGGTTCTTTCTGGCGTGTCTCCAATAAGGCCTCTCTGGGATTATTGAGGGCTCTTTTACGTGAGTTGTGGATCAGTCTTGTGGGGTACCCTCTATCTTGTAGTTTGTGTTGGAGTAGGGCAGATTCTTTTTTGTAGTCAGAGGAGGCAGTACAGTTTCTGCGAATCCTCAGGAACTGACCAAAGGGCAGGTTTTCCCGTAGGGCTCCGGGGTGGTGGCTTTCAAAAAGGAGTAGACTATTCCTGTCCGTCTCTTTACGAAAAAGGGAGGTACTCAGTCCTTCTCGGTCCAGGCAAATGGTTAGATCCAAGAATGGTATCTTGGAATCAGAGATTGTGCCTGTAAATTTGAGGAATTGGTTTTGTTGGTTAATCCACATACAGAAGGCGTCGCAACTCTCCCGGTCCCCACGCCATAGAACCAGTATATCATCGATATACCTGCGCCAGAGTGTAATGTTCTGGATGAAGGGATTATTTTCTGAATGGATAAATTGGTTTTCGAAGGTTGCCATGTAGATGCAGGCTAGGCTAGGGGCAAAAGTTGAACCCATTGAAGTCCCCTGGATCTGGTGGTATAGTTGGGACCCATATTGGAAGAAGTTCTCAGTTAGTGCTATACTAGCACAAGCCATAATGAAAGAGATGGGTGTGGGTGAGTTCCAATTTTCCATCCGGAGAGTGTTCTCAACTGCTTCCAAGGTGGCCTGCTGGGGAATGTTGGTATAGAGCGCCTCCACATCCAGTGTTAGGAGGAGGTCGACGCTCTCTCTCCCCTCGATGGACTCAATGAGGCGAAGTACATCCCTGGTATCTTGGAGGAAAGATGGTATCTTTTTTACTACAGGTTGTAGGAACACATCACAGAATTTGGACAGGGGCTCAAGTAGTGAGCCGATGCCGGAGACTATCGGTCTCCCTGGAACAGGGGTGGTACCCTTATGAATTTTTGGAAGAGTATAAAAATAAGGCAGAGGCATTTAGGAGTCCTAAAGTTAGTAGTCCTAACTTTACTACTACTAAATTGAGAAAAATCGTAATTTTAGGACTTTCGGTATTCACAGAAGGCATTTAGGAGTCCTAAAGTTAGGAGTCCTAACTTTACTACTACTAAATTGAGAAAAATCCTAATTTTAAGACTTTCGGTATTCACAGAAGGCATTTAGGAGTCCTAAAGTTAGGAGTCCTAACTTCTGTGAATACCGAAATGAGTAAGTTCATTCTGTGAATACCCAAAGTAGTAAGTGCATTCTGTGAATGCCAAAAGTAGTAAATTCATTCTGTGAATACCAAAACAGGAGTAAGTTTAGGATTGAGTCTTAGGTTCATTCTGTGAATCAGGCCCACTGTCTCTATTCTACTCTTCTATACTACATGTGATACCTAGCTAGGCTACTCATATAAACCCATGCACTGCGTCATCTGGCATTGTATAGAATTATGTGTCATTTGTGAAGTGTGAACATTGTGGAATGGGCAATTCCCTCACTGATTGGTGTTAATCATATAATACTGCTACTTCTCTGTAGCAGGTGCCCAGCAGTTTTATATGTGGTGTTTTTAGAAAACCTAACCATTTCCAGATTGCAGGGCCGTGTGTGGATGGGTAGTCTTGCATTCCATGTGGACAGCCCATTTGATTACATCATATAACTATGGTATGATTTAAGGCCCTAGGTTGACAGGGTGATGACATTTCATGATACAAGCACGAGGGTGGATTTGGGATGTGGTTACACATGCAGTTGAAGCAGACTGTGTTAATGACAACATTATGTGCAACTGTGCGCAGGTCATGTGCCATTCATGCATGTTCTAATGCCAATGTTGGAGCCAATTTAGTTATCGTTGAACAATTTGGGTTCTGTGCTATGGTGTTATGTGTTGAGTTATGATATGCTTGCCTATTGTGTTTAGGCAATTGCAATTAACATACTACTCATCTTATTTCAGAAACTAGCTAGGGCAGTGAAGAAGCCAGGGCCGACACCGTTGGGGAAGCCGCTGGCCACAGTGGTTCCCTTCACCACAGTGACACAGAGGGAGCCAGTGGCCCAGAGAGTGTTGGGAGTGCCACGGAGGAACAACACAACAAATCTTCCTTATCATCAGTATCATCGTCAAGTGCCAGTGGATGCTCTGTGGTGGTGGACCCACCTGGAACTGAGACAACTACATCCATGTCCCCACCCCGTCCATTTCCAGCTGTCCAGACTGATTCCCTTAAGCAGGGGAGAGTCACCTTCCCACCAGGCACCTTACGCCCTGCCTCTGTCTCCCCTGCTGCCCTGAGTGTGGAGGCTATTGATGTCCTGAGACAGATCTCTGTGGATCAGATGGCTGTGTTGAATGCCCTCCAGGTGCAAACATCCCAGCTGATTCAGTTGGTGTCGTACCTGGAAGGAAGCATCTGGCCAACAGAGATCTTTCCAGGCTCTGGCTTCCACACTCTCTTCCAAAATGACAGCTTTCTATTCCACCATATAGCCCTTCCCCATCCACTACCCCTATCCCTCTACCTGCCCAGAGCACACACACACATCATCACATACTTACCAGGCAGTCAACACCCTCACCACCACATCCACTGACACACACACAGACACCACTACACCAGAGGCTGCCACAGCCACTTCCAACATCACAAACATAGCCACCACAGCCACACAACCTGCCCCAGCCACTACTGACGTCACAAATCCAGACCCCACAGCCACAACACCAGCTACAGACACTTCTGAATTCACACATCCAGATCCCAAGTCACACCACCTGCCACAGATTCTACTGATGTCACACAGTCACACCCCTCACCACCAGCCACAGCCACTACTGACGTCACACAGACAGAACCCACACCACCGGCCACAGACACTAATGAAAGCACACAGCCAGATACTACAGCCACACCAACAGCCACAGACACTTCACACACTTCCAAGCACCACTAACATTCTACAGCCGGAGACATCAGACACACAGACATGCACACACAGCATGCCCTTCCACACCTCAGACCTTACATCTTTCTATCTCCAACAACCAATCCCTTGCCATTCCTCCCCCCCAGTCTCCCAAAACACTTACCCAGTGTACCCTTGATCTTTTCCCCGCCACAACTCCGCCCTCCCAAATCCAAAAGACCTGGTTTCCACGTCAACACCAAAATAACCTGTCCCTCTACTGATAAAAAAATGCCTTACCACCATACAGGGTAAATAAACGTAAACTCAACCGTCCTGATACCGACCCACCCCTCTTAAAATCCAAAGAGCCTCTACCCCAACCTACCCCAAACCTTCTAAGCTGAAGAGTGATACCCCTGTTCCCACCCTCCCTATACACATCACCACCCTAAAAGTCTACAAAATACCCTGCATAATCTGAGCCGGTATACAACCTTTACAACAAAACTTTTACAACGCACTACCATTACAACGCAGTCATTACAACGCAAACCATTACAATGCATTGCGCTGGGGGGCGCTCTAGGATAGGGAATAAGTTTAATTTAATATCCAACACCTTCCCTAGCGTCCACGGGGACTGGAGTTGGAATAGTAAATTAAACTTTTCACTATCCAGCACCCCAAAGCGCTATGCGTTGTAAAGGCATGCGTTATAAAAACCGTGTTGTAAAGGCATGCATGGTAAAAGTATGCGTTGTAACGTCATACATCCCTCCCAGCGACCTACCCAACCATTTCAATTCCGAGACCAGTTCTCCCAAGGACCAATCCAGCCCCCCTCAGTCCAAATCCTGGTCCACAATAATACATTTTTGTAGGTGCCCGGAATGCCCTTTGGATGCCCCTTTCCTGGGAAGGTTTTCCTTGCAGTGATCTGGTTGCAAAGTCAAGTGGCACAGCAGTGTGCTGGACCACATCACCATTCTTGGACTGGCCATTGGCCTTTCCTGGCAAACATTGATAATTTGTCTGAATAAAGATGCTGTAGTTTATGGTGACCTTTGTCCTGCCTTTGCTACTGATGCTATTTGTTGTTATTGAACATTTTGGGATGTGTGACAACTATTGGGTTTGTTTCCCCATGAAGGCTGATCCATTTGCAGTGGTAAGTATACTCAAACCATGGGACAAGTTATGGAGTGACAGAGGACAAGGGTCAATGTTCAAAGGTTTTATGAGTGGAATGAGTTCAAATTATGACATACATCGGGTTGTGTGTTATCTGCTTTGGCAAGTATAGCATTTTCGCTAATGCAATGTCCACATCTTCAGGCTTGCAGTACGACCTGAGATATGTGGTGGCTATGTGTTACATATTTGCTAAGTAGGTATTTGTTACACCACACATGGGGAGTGTAGTATTGTGATATCTATTTGTAACTTTGGAGGCACATGTAAGCATTTTCATGTGTGTTCTTTCAACATACTTCTCACATGTCTGACTACTGCTGTTGCTGTAGTGTTGATTTTAAGATGTGCACTCACACATCAGCCCCATAAGCATGCCACTATGTGACAATCTTGGTTGTACCAATTATACACCATGCTACAGGTCCTATGCACATGGTGACATTGATGCTGGTGTAATTTGGACTGAGTCGGATAAGGTATCCCCTTGGTTTGGATACCCACATCTGCAGGGAGTCTTTGCAGTGTGGCCTTTACTAATCTGAGACTGTAGTTTTTGGTAATCCCATTTACCTGACTTTTCCTATGCATGTGGTTGATGTGTGAAGGGGCAGTATAGAGCTTTTGCAGTGGAGTTGTTTAATTTTTTGCCTGAGACATCCATATAGTTGTGTGTTTGATATTGCAACAGAAACTAGCTTATGAGCAATATGAGGGTGTCTCAGAAGATGATAGCTATGTCATTAGTGAGGAGGTGCTGTTTTGTGGTACTGTTTATTGCAGTTTTCTTTACACCAGCTTCTGAGATGTCCACACATGGAGATTTTGTGAGTGTGTTCCTGTACATTGTCACTAATCTGCACATAGGGGGTAACCATTCAGATTTGATGGGAGCATGCATTCAATGATGTTACATATAGGGACCCACTAGATATGTTTGAACCAGGGATACCACTCCCCTAGATTAATCCATGGCGTTGTGTCTTAAGGAGGGGTCTATGTAGTGTGTGCAACCCACTATTGATGTACAGTGTGTTTCAAAGTTGGCTAGGAGTGTTTTCAGTCAGGTGATGTGCATTGTCTGCAGATTTTTACCAAGGATGTTTGAACCACACACACTAACAGACGCCCACCCTCTATGTCTCCTCTGTTATAGTAGACTTGTACAGTTTTGTGAAATGTGGGTTTTACTGTGTTTTAAGTGTCCTCCACTATAGGTCTTTGCTTGAGATTAGTGTCTTCTCACAGGTGCATGGCGGATGTACATGATCGCGTGGCTTACAAGCATGTAAGCTTTACATATGTGTTTGCCATATTGTCCCACACATACAATATATATGTTCTTTTGACATAGCAAATCAAGGTATATGTTAACTGTTAAGACGAGTTACATTGCATCTACAAGGAGTCACTACTTCTGGATTTACCAATGGCTGTTACTTGCATTAGTTACAGGAGTTAGTACTCAGGCTTAATTGAATTATAATTAGGGTGAAGCTTCTGATCTGACGTAACAACACTGAGAATGGACTTTAAGGGTTTCTTGGCTGTTCCATCTGCGGCAGTGGTAGGGGGTGCTACTGCTGCAGAGTTGACTAGATTTCGCACCCTGAGGGTAAGGACGAATATGTAGAGTCTTTTGGGACCATTCTTTGCATCAGCTTTTATGACCTACTGGTGATGACTACCGACAGACCCTGGAATGCTTCTACATAACTCTCTTATTCACTCTTTCCAAGGTCCCTTCAGACTCCTCATGTCCAGCTTCTCATGGAATTTGTACATGCTATATGTCCCAGCGTTTTCATTTGGGCACATGTTGCTCACAGACCCCCATTCATTCAAACAAATGTATGACCCAGCTTTTCCATGGCGGTCCCTCAATATGGTGGTGACCATATGTAGACTGGTAGGTGTGCTACTTACCGAGGGTTCCATCCACGACGCTTTCCATTTTGGTCATCCGTGAACAAGTATAGTAACTGCAGGACGTGCAAGATAGGCTTCATGTCAGCCCAGGAAGTGAAAAGCTGTGTAGAGGTGGGTGTGGGCCATATATCCTTCCCTTTCTGCCAGCTTAAATGAGGTGGTTCAACCGCCACTAGTGGCTCATCGAAAGGCGCATTGTAATAGGGCAGGCAGTCCATAGGGCAGTCTCCTCTCCAACAGGCTCCATTGGTCCATTCCGAAGCCACCACGGTCGAAATTTCCTGTCGGAGCTAGAAGCAGGGGCGTAACATAGGCGGGGGGCCCTGAGCTGCTGGGGGCCCCCTCAGCACTGTACTCATGCCAGAGAGCTCCAGACTAAATCCAGAGCAGGGGCCCCTCTGTGTACCTTGCAGGGGGCCCCTTGAACTTCGTTACGCCACTGGCTAGAAGGACTGCGGCGTTCTCATTTCTGCGCATACGCATGATTGTAATTCAGCGTTCAGAGCATCCGCTTCTGACATGACCGCGACTGTGTTGACCGCCTCCGACAGGACCATGGAAGCCAGTCTGACCAGCATCGTAATCAGACCCTAGTTGTAATGTATATGATTTTTGGGAATGGTATGTGTTTTGCGGTTGGGTTTTCTTGTTCACTTTACAAGATTTTGTCAATTAATGTTTCCTATGGCCATTGGAAGTTACTTTATTTTTTAAGGAAACCACTTTTGGTTTATAATAAAACAATATTTTTAGCTTTGATTTCCTTTTTTGGGGGTTTAATTTTTTTAACACTTTTCCTATTTTTTATGGTTCCTACATACATTGGATTGCTTTGTGGATGTCTTTTGAATTTGTTTAATTTTTTATTTTTTGGGCTTTTTGGAAAATATGTTTTCCGTTTTTGGTGTAGTATTACTTTTGATTATATGAATATAGAAGAAGATCTGCAGCTACTGAACAGAACAGAAAGTTATATTTATTTTATTTTTTTGGGGTGGGAAATGTTATATTTTATTATTTGTGTAATTATTATGTGATTGTTATTCGTAAATGCATGGTTTATGTGTTCTATTTATTTTACATGATGTGTTGAGTTTGTTCTTTGAGCTTTTTGGTTGGTCAGGTTTAAATTTTTTCATGTAAGTTATGTATTCATTATTTTGTTATATGTCGTATTTAATACTGGAGTTTTACTTAATGTTTAGACTAATGTAATAACATATGTTTATTACTTACATAAAAAATGATTTATCATCTTGGTTTAAATCTTGTGACAGGGTTTTGGGACTTTTGTAGTTTTTTAAAACTTTTTTATTTTAGCATTTTCCTACAAAACATACATCATAACGCAAATTGCATAGTCTTGTCCCATCCCTCATGTGCGCCCAGCTCACTTTGCTGCCTTCCATACCCCATCTCCGTAATATTCTGTATTAAGGTAATTGTGTCATGCAAAGTCAGCCACTAAGAAAACGAGCGTGCATTGCCCTCTGTCAGTTCGGCTTGCAGGTGTGCCCACAATGCCCATGTAGGTGGATTCATACAGACCTAGCTCCTGTGCTCCCTCTTCTGTATTCTTAGTGACATTTTGCAGTAAGGAATCCATGTTTCCAGGTTACCCACCACTTTATCATCCTTTCTAATCATTCAGATCATAGTTTCCTCTGTTAGCGCCCATTTCATCATGTCTCATATCCACAACTTAGCAACTGGACGTGGCATACCTAACCAACCAACAGCTATGCGCCGTTTGGCCAATACCAATGCCAATTGTTCAAACTTATATTGCATTTTATTCTCCTGCACCTGGTCAATAATGCCTAATAAGCAGTGTTTAGAAGAGGAATATATTTGAATCCCCGATGCTGAATTAGTTTGAACCTGGCATTTCCTGATACCTTCCTGACCAATTCACTTGTCACCGCCCATTCTTTGTCAGAGAGCGGTTCTTCCATATCAGTGTCTCATGTACTTCTAGCCTTACATGGTGGCTTGGGTCTATCACCCCTCATGGCTTTGAGGTTCTGAAAATTACGAATTTGTTCGTACTCAGCCTCCATTTTGTGACCGCCGCCATTTTGTGTTGCCCTCACTCAGGCAGCTCGGTGAACGCGATATTTTTGTAGTTTCTGCCTTTGCGTGTCAGGTGGCTTCTCTGCTAAATGTTTACTAGTGAGTGTCAGGGTCTGGCCGAGTACACTAATTCCTGTCTGAGCTGATTAATCCCCGTCCGGACTACATGTTGGTTCACACCATTGTTTCCTTTACTTATCTTATCTGCTGTCCTTCGCTACATGTCTCCTGCATTCTCCTGTTTCACGACTGTCCTTCTGCAACACACACCTGTGTGTTTTCTTTGCTCGTAAACTGAATAATGTGGATTAATTCGTAATTTACTTAAGAGGTCGAGCAACAAACGGGACCGGGAATTTGAGTTGGCTTGGTCTTAAAACATTGTTTCTAACGTTTGCTTATAGCTCATGCTCTTGTGAAATTGCCTTTTTGCATTGTGTTGTACTGTATATAAACCTGTGTGCCACAGAGTTAAGTAGCAGTCTCTTTTGAACCTTGTTGCATTGACGACTTCTAAGACCACTGTACTAGCTGCAGCTAATAAACGCCATCTTCTACGCCAGACGAAGAGTCCGTGTCTCTGTATTTGATAAGGCAGGTGAACTCTCGGGATTTAGGCGTACCCTGCGCCGCCGGGCCTTAAGGCTGCGGTTCTCCAACTGGCGCCCAACGTGGGGTGACTTCAGCGGTAGCGGTTGAGCCCGAGGGTCGTGAGGAGCCCGGCAAGAAAATTCCGGAGGAGGCGCACCACCTGATCGACCCCTGCATGTCGGAAGTGGACCGAAGGTCTTTGACAGCGCGGCTACTCCTCTCCGACGGCTGCTGACGACTGTTGCCCTGACTGTCGCCCTGCCTTGGACCCTTCTGATGACGTTTGGTAAAGCGAGAGGATAGACGGACCTTCACTGGTGTGGAACGATTCTTAGTTAAGTATTTGGTGGGTCGCTCCCACAGACCTTTGTTTTGCTTTGTTTTGTTTTTCTTTTGATACATTCAGGTATTGCAATCCCTGAAGCCAAGGGGTAAGTACGATTGTACTGTTTCACTGATCTATACCCCTTGTTGTTTGTGATCAGTCTAGAGAAGTAGCGATGCCTGGGCTGAGTAAGTCTAAGAGATTTTGTTGTTTAGGTTGTATGAGGGATTCCCAGTTAGAGGAATCATGCCCAATCCCTCCAGTTGGAACTCCCACTTATGAGCTCTATTCGAAACATGGTATTGGCCCCATTACCTTTAACGAGACATGGGTCCGATATACGAAGAATAGTGGAGTCTTAAAATGGCCCCAAAACGGTAGCTTTGACCCCCCTATATTAGATAATTTAGAAATTATTTTGTTTAAAACAAAAGCCAGGCCGGCTATGTTAGACTGCTTCCGCCTTTGGCGTAAAGAAGCCAAACAGTAAGAAATTAAAAAGCGAAAAAGGATAAGAAAGCACAAGATATGTTGATTTTACAGGCTGCACAACAGCTTAAAGATAATGAAGATGTAAGTGCGAGGGAGGTGTCAGAGAGACAACATCGTATGGCGATAGATAGATGCTATCCGGTGTTGCCTACTTCCTCTTCAGATAAAAATAAGGAATTAGATGAACATGCCCTAATGACTTGTTTGCTGAATTCCCCTCCGCCCTATGTGCAGAATGCTACCGCACCTCCGTTACCCCCTCCTGTTGTTCAGCAAGTGGTTGCTCAGTTGCCAATTGTTCAACAACAGGCTCAACCTGTCAATCCTTCTTTTCCTGCTCCTGCCTCATCCTTGCAGTCTGTGATTCAGCCTCCGTCTTCTCCTGCTCCTACTCCGCAGCCTGCTATGTTTCAATCTCCGCTGCCTTCTACATCTGCCATGTCTCCTATTCTTTTGAAGGACTCCCCTACCTCGCAGAGGAGGATAGTGGATGCTGTTTCAAGTTTCCTTCCCCTCTTATTGGGTCTTTTAATTTGTCTCCAGCTTTTTCTCGACGACAATCTCGTTGTCAGCTTCCTCTTATGGACGAGAAAGTGCTTTTGGGTTCTCTCGCTCGTAGATGGATTGAGCGGGGATTAGAATTCAGTACTACAGATATTATGAGTAACTTTTATCAGTGGTCGGGACCTACGCAGAGATATGTTTTTAATGTCATGTGTCAAACTCTTATTAAAGGTTGGGATGATATGGAGTAAGATACAGTCCCCTTGGAATTACTGAAGCTACAGGCAGACTTCGATAAAGGCGTTATCGTAGGAAACGGGGTTGAAGAGGCAGTGAATAAACTCATTGCATTTCGCACTATGTTTCTGTCCTTGTCTGTTTCTGAGGTTAATCCCGCCAGTAAGCAAGGTAGTAAGAATTATCCGATGCGTGAAGTTCCTCCCGTATGGAGAGAAGCGGTACAAGGTCCACCTGCAATCGCCGCTCATTTCCAGCGTATATGGGTCCATGAGCCTTGGAAGAGGTCTGAAGTTTTAGCGCTTAAGAGCACCCTTCTGGACCCTCGTAAGAATCCAGCTGGATACTATAAAGAATTGTCCCAAACAGTCGATGCTTGCATTATGAATTTGGCCGATATTGACATGTTGTTCGGAAATGTGGTTCCGCAAGGTATATGGGCGCGGATTCATAAAGAAGATCACTTGGTTGAATTAGGTGGCGATTGGGCTGCTATTAGAGCCACAGATGTGAATCGGGTAGGCGGTGCGAAGCCTGAGGATTTGATTACGGCTCTTCCAGGGAGAATAATCGAATTGATGAAGACAATGATGCCCGCAGTGCAAGTAAATTGGGATAAGCTGGCCGCGTGCAAGCAAAAGAAAGATGAAAGTGTCTCGGATTTCTTCACTCGAAGAGACGTTTATAGACCATAGTGGTCAGGATTTGAGTGTAGAGGGTGGTCAGCGATTATTTGTGGATAAGTTTGTATATAATCTACTTCCTGAGTTGTCGAACAAATTAAAAAGTTCGGAAAGTGTATGGGCTGTCTCTTACCCTGCTAAAATATTGGCTACTGCACAATATTATGAGAACAGAGATAAGGAGGAAGAGGAGAAACAAGGGAAGAAAAATAGAGATCTAAAAACGAAGGTTCTTTTGCAGCAGGCGTATCCGCCTCGCTCGAATCAGATTCAGCAGTCCTCCCAGTTCCAACAGCCCCCACCGTTTCAGAGATTGTTACAAAAGCCTGAGTATTATGCGCTGCGACCTTCGTTAGGCCCGAACCAATGTGCATATTGTAGGGAAGAAGGACATTTTAAGAATAATTGTCCGGTTCTATTACAGTGTAATAATGGGATGTCTGCTCCTCGAGGTCGTGGTAATTTTCAGACAGGATCTAGAGGTAGAGGACTGGGTGTGCCCTCTCAGGAGCAGCGATCTTTTTCTTCATCCACTTTGAATTATTTTGATCAACAAGCAGTTCCGTCCACACAATATTACAATGATGATTATCGTATTGAAAATGGAGTTGATGACTTTCAGACCGAATAGGACAGCCATGGACAAAGTGAGGGAGTTGTATCGATTCCAGTAGATCAAAATGGGCCATATGTTACTGTCAATACTATGGGCGTTTTAGAACCGTTTCTTTTGGATACTGGTGCGATGAGAAGTTCTATTATACATTCTAAACTCCCTGGGGCACCTTTGTCTGGCTTTGTAAATACATCCGTGGGATTTTCTGGTGCCCCAGTTTGTAATCCGGTTTCTTGCCCTTGGCCTGTCTCGATTGGCCCTTATGATTTTGAAACTTCCCTTATCTTGACAACTGGTTGTGGGGAGAATTTGCTGGGTTTGGATTTGTTAAAAAGATTGCATGCAACATTGTATTGTTCTCCTTCTGGTGTGCATCTTACATTGGGAAAGAAATTGATGACTCCCATGTGTTTGTCTCGAGATCAGTTTCCACCTGAGTTGCTTTCTCTCCCGGAAAGTCTTTGGGCTACGGGTCCGAATGACGTGGGTCGCCTTGCGATCCCGCCGTATTTTGTTACAGTTAGAGAGAATATTAGGAAGCCACGTATTCCCAAATATCGTATCTCAAGTGATGGAGAAAGAGCACTATTGTCTATTGTTGATGACTTTATTCGGAAAGGCGTGGTTGAAGAAACGAGAGGCAATGTTTGTAACAGTCCTGTTCTTCCGATTCTTAAAAGAACGGTTCCCTCACAGCCTCCTGTCTATCGATTTGTTATTGACCTGAGAGAGGTAAATAAAATAGTGGTACCACAGTTCCCTGTTGTTCCGGACATTACAGCCTTGTTAACGATGATTCCTGCTTCAGCATCCTGGTTTTCAGTGATTGACCTTAAGAATGCTTTCTTTAGCATTCCTATAGCTGAGGAGAGTAGGGACCTCTTTGGTTTCTCTAGGTGGCCGAAGTTTCCGCTTTAAGAGAGCTCCTCAGGGCTATTGTGAAAGTCCTTCTATTTACAGTAAAGCTCTTAAATCTCAGCTTGATTCATTTTCTTTGCCTTCAGGCGCTTCGCTTATTCAGTATGTGGATGACTTACTGGTGGCTGCTGACACGGAAGATGTGTGTAAGAGTGCGACTGTTGCTTTGTTGCATCATTTGTCTGCTTTGAATCATAAGGTGTCACCCTCTAAGCTGCAATATGCCCGCCAAGAAGTGACCTATTTAGGTCATCTCTTTTCGAAGGAGGGAAGGCGATTGACCCCAGAACGTATTCATGCTATTTCACAGATGTCTGTACCTATCACACAGAGAGAAGTGCGTGCCTTTTTGGGTATCAATTCCTATTGTAGACAATGGATTCCTAATTTTTCCCTTCTGGCGAAACCATTGCTGGCACTAACATTGAAAGATACGCCCCATCCGCTCCCTTGGACGGATGAATGTCAGCAAAGTTTTGTTGATTTACGTACTGCTTTGTGTTCTGCTCCGGTGTTAGGGACTCCAGATTACAACAAGTCCTTTACATTATATGTTCATGAGAGAGAGGGTTGCGCATTGTCAGCCCTGACACAGCAATTCGGAGATAAACAAAGGCCGTGTGCCTATTTCTCTGCTACATTAGACCCCATAGCTAAAGCCTTGCCCAGCTGTCTCAGAGCTACAGTAGCTTCCGCAATCTCTATTAGACAGTCTGCTGGACTAGTATTGGATAACACACTTGTTGTTATGGTTCCACATGCAGTGGATACCTTGCGGAACAGAACCAAAATGCAGCATCTCACGAGCGCTCGTTTGTCTGGTTACGAGTTGACACTTCTAGCAAGTCATGTACACATTAAGAGATGTAACATGTAAAATCCAGCTACGTTGTTGCCACTTCCAGATGAGAAAGATGATCAGGAGAAACATGATTGTTTTCTCCGAACGGAGTAAGAAACGAAGGGTAGAATTGATTTAAAGGACACTCCGCTCAAGGACCCGGACGGGATCATTTGGGAGGACGGTTCCTGTTTTAAGCTCCCGAATGGAGAAACCACTTCTGCCTATGCTGTCACTACCTTATGCACTATTGTTGAGACAGCACGTATTGAACATAATTCAGCCCAAGCAGCTGAAGTAATAGCCTTGACTAGAGTGTGTGTGTTGGCAAAGGAAAAGAGAGTGAATGTGTACACTGATAGCCGGTACGCCTTTGGCGTTGCTCATAGCTTTGGCAAGTTGTGGAGGGAGAGAGGATTTTTCACTTCCCATGGAACAAAGATTCAACATGGCCAGTTAGTGACGGATCTTCTCGAGTCTCTTACCTTACCTACGCAAATAGCGATCATAAAGTGCAGTGCACACAAGAAAGTTACAGATGATGTGGGTCATGGAAATGCATTTGCAGATGAAGTAGCGAAAGCAACAGCTAGAAACATTACAAGCCGAATGTATGTGGCAGGCCCTGCAAATTGGGTTAGGGAAGTTGGAATGTGTGAAGATACGATTGAGAGTGTGAAAACGATTCAGGGAGGGGCTACTGAAAAGGAATTGAGTACGTGGAAAGAAAGTACGGGAATGTTCGATCAGATGGGTTGCTGGACAGAATTGTCGGAGTACCAGCGATGGTTATTACCGACCGCTTATGTGTTACCGGTTGTGACTATGGCAGATGGTCCAGCTCATATTAGTGCGAAGGGCATATGTAAGCTTTTGGCTCCGGTATGGCAGAATGAAGGGATTCCGAAATGTGCAGAAAATGTGGTTAAACATTGCATTGTTTGTCTAATGCATAATCCAGGAAAGGGTACCCCAACTCCAGCAGGTCATTTTGCCCCTCCGTCATATCCTTTTGAGGTGTTGCAGATTGATTACATTCACATGGATCGCTGCAACAACCTCAAGTATGTTCTGGTGGTGGTATGTGCCTTTTCCCGGTGGATAGAGGCCTACCCCTTGAAAGATAACACTGCCTTGTCAACTGCTAAAGTCCTAATAAAGGAATTCTTCCCTAGGTTTGGTTTGCCGCGCATTGTCTGGAGTGACAATGGAAGTGAATTTGTGGGCCAGATTATGCAGAAAGTCTGTTCTGGTCTTGGCATCCGACAAAAATTCCATGCTGCAAACCATCCACAATCAGCAGGCTTGGTTGAGTGTTACAATGGCACACTCAAACTGAAGTTGGCTAAGATTCAAGCTAGCACTGGTCTTGCTTGGTCTGATGCTTTGCCACTAGCTCTTTTGTCAACCAGAACTACGGTACACTCTCGTATGGGACTTAGCCCCTATGAGGTGGTATTTGGACGCCCGGCAAATGTTTGGGGTGTCCCTCGTCCTAAAAAATATTCTGACATTCTGTATCCTTTGTTGATTGACTATCTGCACGATTTGACTACTAAATTGAGTGTTATTCGTCAACAGGTGCAAAGTATTTTGCCAGAGGCCTCTACAGACCCAGGTCATACGATTCGACCGGGAGACTGGGTCTGTACTAAGAATTTCCAACGGACGAAGAATCTGGAGCCGCGCTGGTCCACACCTACGCAAGTCTTACTCGTCACCCACACAGCTGTGAAAGTGGTTGGCAAGCGTAACTGGGTGCATGGCGTGCACTGTAAAAAAGTGCCACTGCCGTTGCCCTTTGACCAGTGGATTCGTAGTGGTATGAGAGAATCGGACACTGAAGCAATTCCTCGTTTTGTTCCCTTCAGTGACGCTCAAATTTATGGGACTCAGTCAGAAAAAGCAGATGATGACATTCTTCAAGCTGCTGTGCCTTTGCATCGTCGGATAGACACTACGAATCCAGAAGCTTTATTTCAGGACCAAACTGTGCCGAGTAAAACACGTTACGATTTAAGACCCAGAAGCAATAATGCTAATTGAACTTTTTCTGTGAACATTCTCCTATTTCAAGACATTCCTTTTTGAACTCTTCGTATTTTTCCTTCCTTGCTGATATAATTTTTTTCTTTTAGTTAGCTTTAGACGTGCCATCTGTCTCCGTCGCAGGGTCACGGTAGGAGTCGCGGACTATAACCTGGTTTTTGACCTTTTAGTAAGTGGCTAGTGCCTCAGGTTTTACAGAAATAAATAGCTGAGTGATTGAGGAAGAGTGCAGTGAGCGACATTTTTTTTAGATAAAGATGGATGGCGCAAAACAACCATAGATAGGGAAAACAGGAAGAAGGAAATGCGAATTAAGTACTGTAAATTATTGCGTAGTCGTTTTGGCGTAACTTTGTGTGTTTTGATGGTTTTATGTATTTTATTAGCTTGCACAGGATGGATTGTTCATACTCTACAAACTAGAAATGTTGATAATTCCACATCTTCTTTGCCTTCTCGTCTTTCTGTCCTTTCACATAAAATGCATACTCTACCCCCTCATGAGCAGATTAGGAGAGCAGAGTATATGAACAATACGTTCATTCAGCTGTTGCACCATCATCAGTTGGCTGTTAACATGACTGACTGTTGGGTGTGCAGTCTTATGCCACATAATGCGCAAAAGGGAATGCCATATCTGGTTCTTCCTTTTTCTTATGATTTTCAGCTTGGGCTTATCTGACAATGTTCTCAGCCGCATACCACAACAGACTTAGAAGCCCTGTCAGAACTTCTGGAATTAGACTAGATTTTAGTCATAGTTCTCTAATAAAAGGCATAGTAGTAATGGCTAAAATCGTAGAGAAGAGTAAGATTCCATTAGATGAGAAGAAAGCTTAAGATGGATGGAATGTTACCCACTATGTCTCTATTCTTGGGGACAAGACTAAGAAGGGTGAGTCTTCTCCAGTATGGACAGTGCCCCATCAAGGTAATTTTTGTCTCCAAATGAATAGCAAGAAAACTGACACACAGCAGAAATGTACATACACATACTTCTTTACATCCCTTGATTTTCCTCCATTGGTTCCTTCACAAGGAACGTACTTTGTCTGCAATGACCGAGCCTATACTTGGCTTCCTTCCAACTTTTCTGGCACTTGCTACATAGCTTTTCTCCTTCCCCCTATATATACGGCTCCGTCAGACCATCACAAAACTAGACATAGCAGAGGTGTAATCGATGCCAAAGGCACAGCGGAACAAGAGGGAGGAGACTTCCTTAAAGGATTCCTTCCCTTTTGGGGTCCGATGATCAACAGTAGGCATATTAGGTAATTGGTTCAAGGGGTTGAGACCACTAATAATGTTACTGCAGGTGCGATAGGTAACATTACCGCAGAGCTTCAGGCTGACCGTCTTATGACGATGCAGAATCGAATTGCACTAGATGTCATTCTAGCAGACCGAGGTGGTGTCTGTAGATTGATCAGATCTAGTTGCTGCATTTATATTCCAGACGACGCTCCTGCAGTATACCAAGCCATTTCCAAATTGCACACGATCTCCGAGTCGATTGACCAAGACGAAGGAGATTGGTCTTTTATGGGATGGATTTGGGGAATATTGTCCACTTGGGGATGGAAGTTCTTAACATTCCTGGGAGCAATCTTGGACGTCATATTCTCTTGTTGTGTATGTGTGCAATGTGGTCCTGCAGTCTGTGGCCTTTTGGCTCCTTTATGTGTTCCACAATCTGCTACTCAGAAGACAGAGAATATTCAAATGATGGTGCAGCACTAACTTGAAGACCTTATGAAAATTAGTGTCGACTCTGACTCAGATTAGCGTGAGTTGGTTTGTCTTTGCCTGAGTAATTGCAAAAGGAGGGTCTGAGGTTCTGAAAATTACGAATTCGTTCGTACTCAGCCTCCATTTTGTGACTGCCGCCATTTAGTGTTGCCCTTACTCAGGCAGCTCGGTGAACGCAATATTTTTGTCGTTTCTGTCTTTGCATGTCAGGTGGCTTCTCTGCTAAATGTTTACTAGTGAGTGTCAGGGTCTGGCCGAGTACACTAATTCCTTTCTGAGCTGATTAATCCCCGCCCGGACTACATGTTGGTTCACACCATTGTTTCCTTTACTTATCTTATCTGCTGTCCTTCGCTACATGTCTCCTGCATTCTCCTGTTTCACGACTGTCCTTCTGCAGCACACACCTGTGTGTTTTCTTTGCTCGTAAACTGAATAATGTGGATTAATTCGTAATTTACTTAAGAGGTCGAGCAACAAACGGGACCGGGAATTTGAGTTGGCTTGGTCTTAAAACATTGTTTCTAACGTTTGCTTATAGCTCATGCTCTTGTGAAATTGCCTTTTTGCATTGTGTTGTACTGTATATAAACCTGTGCGCCACTGAGTTAAGTAGCAGTCTCTTTTGAACCTCGTTGCATTGACGACTTCTAAGACCACTGTACTAGCTGCAGCTAATAAACGCCATCTTCTACGCCAGACAAAGAGTCTGTGTCTCTGTATTTGATAAGGCAGGTGAACTCCGGGGATTTAGGCGTACCCTGCGCCGCCGGGCCTTAAGGCTGCGGTTCTCCAGCTTTGTACATTAAAATGATTAGATGCCGGCTCTCCCTCTAATGAAGAATACGGTCCAACACATAAGATGTGGGTGGGGTCTAGGGAATCCCGTCAAAATCTCCCCCAGTGCTGGCCAGTTTAGCGTATTGGATAAATATTCTGGGGCCAACCCCAAAGGCCTCACGAGCTTCCGGAAATGTAAGAAATGTCTCTCCCAGGTATAGCTAATCAAGGGGCAGACAGCCTCCCTCATGCCACCGCAATTGCCGGGATGCCACTGATATGACGGAAGGGCTGTAAATCACATAAGGGCAACTCTCTGGCATAAGATGAATGTCTGATCTCTCACATATCAGCTCTCCCCCAAAGAGTCACAGTGTGGCGTGCCAAATAAGGATACATAAATTCTAGACTGCCACCCCTCATAAGCAGTACTGTCAAGATCTCCAACATGTACTTTTGCCACTGTAGACGCTTTTCCCAATCATCCTCCATAATTAGCCACTTGACCGCTTACCACATATGAGCCGCATAATAATACAGTTCCAAGTTGGGAGTCTAATTCCACCCAACTCCTGGTCCACAAACAAGAACTCCAGTGCCAACCTGCTGCACCTTCCTACTTACACCAAGGATAGCAAAATACTATTTAGCTGCTTAAAGACCGAGTTCCCTAAAGGGGATAGTGAATTCTGGAGGTTGTAGGAGCAGTGTGATAGGAGGATCATCTTTGCGATAGCTATGCACCCTGCTATGGATAGCAAGAGCATATTCCAAAACCTCACAGAGGATTTTAACCCGTCCATGACTCGATCCATATTGTACGTATATTGTTTTTCAGCAGTCTGTGTGACCTGGTTGCCCAAGTATCAGAAGCTATCGATTTTCCAGAGAAATCCCAAATCAGAGAGCTGGTCCTCTGAGTAGGTTGTCAACCCTCCCAGGGGAAGTAATAAGCTTTTGTGGTAGTTGACATGAAGACCCAATACCCTTCCAAACTCCCTCAGCAAGCGCATAAATCATGGGAGTGGGGTTCAAGGAGCCCTAAGACAGAAGAGAGCCTCGTCTGACACAGAGACACCAAGGGGCATATCAGCAAGGGACGGCGAGAATTATCACTAAGCGCGCTTAGCGCTAGGATAATTATCGCCAGCTAGTGCTGAATTTTATCACTGAGATAGCGTGCTATCAGCAACACTTATCTCAAAAGCGATAAAAATCAAAGCACTAGCTGGAAAACAGTGTGATTATCGCTGGAAAACCGGCGATAAACACACTGCGACCGGTGATACCTTGCTGAGGGCAGGGTAGTCTTAGCCATGTAATCCACCTCCCATTGGATTTCATGGATAAGTCAAAATAAAAGCAGGCGTACAGGAACCTGCGTTAAGCACGGTTAGCGCTTCTTTTCTTGTCGCTAAGCATGTTAGCATTTCCCTTGATAATTGGAGAAATATCGTTTTGCGACATTCCTCCAGTTATTTTGGGAAAGAATGCCCAATTTCCATCTCATTAGAGATGCAAAGGGAGGCATAGGAACAAAGGGTGCTAACGTGCAAATATGCATGTTAGTACCCTCTTGTTGATAGGGCGATAGTTTTATATCCGCTTTTTTGGCTTTTTAAGCCAGAAAAGCGGAGATGAAGCTCTTGCTGAAATGCCCACAAATGTGTTGTGTCCCCCATAGCATTTCCCAGTCATGCAGCTCCCTCTGAAGCAGAATAGCGACTGGCTCCAGGGGAAGAACAAACAGCAATGGCGACAGAGGACAACCCTGTCTTGTTCCACCCTCCACGTTCCATTGTTTTGAATGATGCCTCCTGATTTAACTGGTACCTTAGGGTTCATGTACAGCACCCGGACCCATTCGCAAAAGGCCAGACCAAAAGTCACTAATTGGAGCACTTCCAACATATACTTCCAGTCCAATGTGTTAAAAGCCTTCTAAAGCTCCACTGCAACCAGGAAAAGTTCCTCCGAATTGTCGACATTACATGACAGAGCCTCAGTATGCCAATTGCAGTACACCAGCCAAGCCACACTGATACTCATAGGCCAGCTGTTCCACCGTACCATGAAGATCGGTGTTGATCATAGTTAGAGGGCGATAAAACTAGGGATCAGTCCACGTCCCTCTTGGCATGGTAAGCATGCATATCAGGCCTTCTCGCATGTAAGATTTCTGCGAAAAGGTTTTTTTAGTGTTCAGAAGAATGGCGCACAACTTGTTACGGTATGGTCATAGTCAAGAGATTTAAGAATGGAGATATTTTGGTTGGTGCCTCTGGGCCAGAGGACCTTAACCTCTGTAATATAGGAAGGACAGAGACCTCCTTTTCTGGGAATTAGGCAAAAGTCCAGAGCACACAACAGTATAAATAGACTGGTTTGTCTAAACGTAATGATCGTAGGGATAGACCAGACAAAGTGTATAGTTTTCAAGGGTTTTTATTCACCACAGTGTTCCCGACCTGGGAATCACTGCGCACATAAAACAAGCCGACACATGTTTCGTCACAACATATGGCTGTGATTCTTCAGGGCTAGAAGAAAGTAATCAAAATATAATTAAAATTAAAAGGGTCAAAAACCCGCAATGGAAAGTTACGTTATGTGGTAGAAGAGAACACCCGTGAGGTGGAAACCAACACAGAAGGGGTAGGGACATGGAAACAAAATTTGTGTTTATCCGTATTTGCTGTAATAAAAAAATGCTGTAACTACCTATAGTCAAGGATAGGACCAATGTGTGGTGACTTTCGGCGTAATCCATAGCAAAGTACATCAAAAAACTCTAGATCTTCATAACATGGTGCAATTGTGGAGTGAGATAAAATATTTGAATAGGAGCATTGAATCTGACACATTGGTACATATGATCAGTTGACAAAGACATTCCTATTTACGTCATAATGTGCCAAATAAGCCATGAATTGATCAAAACAGAAGAAACTCTCAATTGGAGAAAAAGCAAATGAAAATGCAGTATATGCAATGTGGGTTTGGGCTGGAGAGCTACATAAAGTTATTTGACTAAGCATGAGATTATACCTGTGGGAAAATACAGGAGAAAAAGTAGTGCATGATTCATAAACATTTGAGAATTATGTTGTCAAAACAACTGAGGTTTGAAAGTGGAGACAAACTATGGCAATAGTCTGCTTCAATTGTTTCAATTTATATTATATAATACATATGGCTTAATGACATTTCTGGTAAATGGATCTGAAATCTATTGATCAATAAAGGAATCTAAACACATTAATGGGATTAACTTGAAAATATAGGCAGTAACCGTACTGATTGGCTGTAATCAAGTGTGAAAGGTAAATGCTATATTGTTTCCCAAATGTTACATGCAGTTAAGATTTAAAGCACAGTTATAATTATTCGGAATGGAAGGTTCGGCTCGCAATGAATCCAGTTTATGGATTTAGTACGTTATCCCACAAGATCTGTCGAGAGGAGATTTACTTTTTTTTAACATTTATCACGAAACTGAGCCCAAGCGCTCTCCTAAAACACACCACTACAGTGTTTCACGCGCTCAACACAAAAGAACGCAGCCGTGTCACCTAACACCGTTTCTTTGTTAACAAAATTAAGGAAAGAATTTTAAGGTACGGTAACCTAGTTAAGCCATATAAAATTGGAGTGGGGTAGCTGTGAAAATAAGAGTGAAGAATTACACGGAAAATAAACGAGCTAGTTTGTTTAAGCACATAAAGCATTACCTGATATCAATGATCAGGAGCGTTGTCTGCGGGCGGCAAAAAGGGTAGAAAAGAAAGGGGAAATTAGCATTTCCTTCAGTGCTTGGGAGAAGGACAATTTATTAGAAAAAACCCTAAAAATTAGGTAGTAGAACTCACCGGTGAACCGTGATAATTCCAACCCGGTCCTAATCGGGTGGTATTAGAGTTTGAAAAGGGCGGCACCAATCGGAAACGCCGGTGCCGGTCCCTAAGTTACCGAACTTGTTGTATCTGCAAGTTACGGGGGCACAATGGTGAAAAGAAAATGAAGTATTTAGAAAGGGGGAAAGTCCGTGGGGATTGGGCAGTTAGTTTGGCCTGAAAACGAAAAGAGATTTTGAATCTTACCCGTGGTAAAGTCGGAGTTATTACGTCGACCTCAATCGGTTTCCGAATGCGGGAACACCGACTTTGGCCGGACCCGCCCCTTTTAAAGGAAATAGTGCGAGACAAAAAGGGCTAGAACGCTCACTTTAAGAGAATGATTACAGGGAAGAGTTACTTACAAAACGAAGGGAGACTAACCCCGTGCTTTGTAAAAGGAAAAATAGCATGTCCAATTATCACAGCTGCAATGCAACTAAATAAGCCTAGAATTAAGATCGCCATGGGGGCTTATCTGTGAGGAAGATTTGGAAAAAATGGATGCATTTTCCATTGACAATCTAAATTGGAAAAAGGACCGTGATAAGGCCAAAAGAACTTTTCAGAATGAAAAAGAATTTTTTGTAGAAAGAAATTATTTAGTAGGCGGAAATTGTGCACAAAGGCGCCATTAAAGTGGGGCAGACAAGGGGAGGTTGTGGGGTTCTATGAAATCATAGTTCCCACACAACACTGGTCCTTACAAACGAAAAGAAAATAAGCAGACAAACATATGAACAAAAAATTGGAGTTATACAAAAGCATTATCTGCAATCTTTCTGCGACATGTATCAGCATTTCTAATGTCAGTGATTACTTATTCCATCATTTTTTGTGACAGCAGCCAATGATATCTGTCCGAGGAAGGAATCATGTCTCCATCATTGTGCTAATATTGTATGGCATGGTAAAGAGAAAAAGGGAAATCAATGAGATTATGCAGTGGCTATGATCTCTCAGGTGTCTGGGCCCAGAATGAAGTGTTATTCGTCATCAGTGTTCTGGCCTGTTTTGGTAGTGTCTAGACGCATTATCCAGAGAGCTTCTTCCATCCTTAGGCGTAGTTCTCTGTTTCCACCTCTCACTGTTGCTTCTACAACGTCAATACCATAGAAGGAAAAGGTTTTGATATTTCCTTGTGAAGGACATGATGACATATGTATCGCCATGGGATATCTGGCACCTCTCGTAGCATATGCCCTTGCGTGTTCTCTTATGCGTTCCTTGAGTGGCCTGATGGAACTACCTACATATCTACTTTTACATGCACATTCAATGATGTATACTGCAAATTTCGTGTCACAATTTATATTTTTATTTATCTTGTATTGTTTGGATCGATGATCAGAGAAAGACTTGATTCCATTGTTTGCCCACCTGCACATCGAGCACATCCCACATTTAAAAGAACATGTGATTGGCTGACCCAAAAATCTAAAGGTTTTTTTTAATGTGGGATGTGCTCGATGTGCAGGTGGGCAAACCATGGATATGTCATCATGTCCTTCACAAGGAAATATCAAAACCTTTTCCTTCTATGGTATTGACGTTGTAGAAGCAACAGTGAGAGGTGGAAACAGAGAACTACGCCTAAGGAGGGAAGAAGCTCTCTGGATAATGCGTCTAGACACTACCAAAACAGGCCAGAACACTGATGACGAATAACACTTCTTTCTGGGCCCAGACACCTGAGAGATCATGGTCACTGCATAATCTCATTGTTTTCCCTTTTTCTCTTTACCATGCATACAATATTAGCACAATGATGGAGACATGATTCCTTCCTCGGACAGATATCATTGGCTGCTGTCACAAAAAATTATGGAATAAGTAATCACTGACATTAGAAATGCTGATACATGTCGCAGAAAGATTGCAGATAATGCTTTTGTATAACTCCAATTTTTTGTTCATATGTTTGTCTGCTTATTTTCTTTTCGTTTGTAAGGACCAGTGTTGTGTGGGAACTATGATTTCATAGAACCCCACAACCTCCCCTTGTCTGCCCCACTTTTATGGCCCCTTTGTGCACAATTTCCGCCTACTAAATAATTTCTTTCTAAAAAAAATTATTTTTCATTCTAAAAAGCTCTTTTGGCCTTATCAAGGTCCTTTTTCCAATTTAGATTGTCAATGGAAAATACATCCATTTTTTCAGAATCTTCCATGGCGATCTTAATTCTAGGCTTATTTAGTTGCATTGCAGCTGTGATAATTGGACATGCTATTTTTCCTTTTACCAAGCACGGGGTTAGTCTCCCTTCGTTTCGTAAGTAACTCTTCCCTGTAATCATTCTCTTAAAGTGAGCGTTCTAGCCCTTTTTGTCTCGCACTATTTCCTTTAAAAGGGGCGGGTCCGGCCACAGTCGGTGTTCCCGCATTCGGAAACCGATTGAGGTCGACGTAATAACTCCAACTTTACCACGGGTAAGATTCAAAATCTCTTTTCGTTTTCAGGCCAAACTAACTGCCCAATCCCCACGGACTTTCCCCCTTTCTAAATGCTTCATTTTCTTTTCACCATTGTGTTCCCCGTAACTTGCAGATACAACAAGTTCTGTAACTTAGGGACCGGCACCGGCGTTTCCGATTGGTGCCGCCCTTTTCAAACTCTAATACCACCCGATTAGGATCGGGTTGGAATTATCACCGGTTCACCGGTGAGTTCTACTACCTAATTTTTAGGGTTTTTCTAATAAATTGTCCTTCTCCCAAGCACTGAAGGAAATGCTAATTTCCCCTTTCTTTTCTACCCTTTTTGCCGCCCGCAGACAACGCTCCTGATCATTGATATCAGGTAATGCTTTATGTGCTTAAACAAACTAGCTCGTTTATTTTCCGTGTAATTCTTCACTCTTATTTTCACAGCTACCCCACTCCAATTTTATATGGCTTAACTAGGTTACCGTACCTTAAAATTCTTTCCTTAATTTTGTTAACAAAGAAACGGTGTTAGGTGACACGGCTGCGTTCTTTTGTGTTGAGCGCGTGAAACACTGTAGTGGTGTGTTTTAGGAGAGCGCTTGGGCTCAGTTTCGTGATAAATGTTAAAAAAACGTAAATCTCCTCTCGACAGATCTTGTGGGATAACGTACTAAATGCATAAACTGGATTCATTGCGAGCCGAACCTTCCATTCCGAATAATTATAACTGTGCTTTAAATCTTAACTGCATGTAACATTTGGGAAACAATATAGCATTTACCTTTCACACTTGATTACAGCCAATCAGTATGGTTACTGCCTATATTTTCAAGTTAATCCCATTAATGTGTTTAGATTCCTTTATTGATCGATAGATTTCAGAACCATTTACCAGAAATGTCATTAAACCATATGTATTATATAATATAAATTGAAACAATTGAAGCAGACTATTGCCATAGTTTGTTTCCACTTTCAAACCTCAGTTGTTTTGACAACACAATTCTCAATTGTTTATGAATCATGCACTACTTTGTCTCCTGTATTTTCCCACAGGTATAATCTCATGCACAGTCAAATAACTTTATGTAGCTCTCCAGCCCAAACCCACATTGCATATACTGCATTATCATTTGCTTTTTCTCCAATTGAGAGTTTCCTCTGTTTTGATTAATTCATGGCTTATTTAGCACATTATGACGTAAATAGGAATGTCTTTGTCAACTGATCATATGTACCAATGTGTCAGATTCAATGCTCCTATTCAAATATTTTATCTCACTCCACAATTGCACCATGTTATGAAGATCTAGAGTTTTTTGATGTACTTTGCTATGGATTACGCCGAAAGTCACCACACATTGGTCCTATCCTTGACTATAGGTAGTTACAGCATTTTTTTATTACAGCAAATACGGATAAACACAAATTTTGTTTCCATGTCCCTACCCCTTTCTGTGTTGGTTTCCACCTCACGGGTGTTCTCTTCTACCACATAACGTAACTTTCCATTGCGGGTTTTTGACCTTTTAATTTTAATTATATTTTGATTACTTTCTTCTAGCCCTGAAGAATCACAGCCATATGTTGTGACGAAACACGTGTCGGCTTGTTTTATGTGCGCAGTGATTCCCAGGTCGGGAACACTGTGGTGAATAAAAATCCTTGAAAACTATACACTTTGTCCGGTCTATCCCTACGATCATTACGTTTAGACAAACCAGTCTATTTATACTGTTGTGTGCTCTGGACTTTTGCCTAAAGGCCTTCTCGCATGATTGAAGAAAGTATCCCTTTTCTCTTGTCTCATGAAGCACTTCCACTAACTTTTCCATCAGATGTGGTGAAAAAGTCTGATAGCATTCCACAAGGAAGCCATTGCTCCCTTGGGCTTTACCCCTAGAAGGGCATGCCAATGCTGCTTGGAGCTCCTCTAGAGGTACATCTGCCTCAAGCTCCTCCATTACCTTGAAAGTGAACCCTGAATGTGCAATTATGTCCCGGTGTGTCACCGCCGCCATGCCATCTAGACAACCCAAGGAGTACACAGGAGGGGACTCTATATCCTGCTTTAATAACCAAGCAAGCAGGTTGCTAGGTTTGCCTCTCTCTCTGTGCAGTTGCTGCCTGTATGCCTTGACTGTCAGCTTCTACAGCCTGTCCCATGTTACGCCCAAGGCAGGCCATGCTTCAAGTGACTCAAGGGTCTCCACTTCTCGTAGTTTGGCCTCAGCCACTATAGTCTCCTGGTGGCATATTACCAAGCAGGGTGATAGGCAATTATCGCCGCTTTAGCGGCCGTTTTTGGCCGCTAAGCGGCGATAATTCTATCGCTCTATTAGCAAGCTGTCGCTAACAGCAGTTAGCGACAGCTTTAGGCGATAGCGAGCGGTTTGGGTCCCGCTTTGCATGTCAGAGATATTTATCACTAATGATATGCAAAGTGGGCGTACCCAACCTGTTAGCGACTGAAAGCAGTCGCTAACGTCGCTATCGCCTATTTGCAAGGCAGGTGTAGCAATGGAAATATTCCCGCTATCGCCAAAAACTAACGCCTGCTCTGACCAGTTCTTAGCCATGTTATCCAATGGGAGGTGGATAACATGGCCAAGAGCATGTTGTCGCTAATGCGTGAATATCGCTGTATTCTCAGCGATGTTAACGCTATCGCCGGAAAATGTATCACTTTGTAGATAAACGTTGCTAATAGCACGTTATCTCAGCGATAATTTACGGCGATGCTTAGCGATAAAAAATTCGTTGCTAAGCCTAGTTAGTGATAAATATCGCTAATCGTTGGTAATATGCCCCCTGGTCTATTAGCTCCCACTGTAATTATTTCTTTGCCCCATATATCTTGCCCAGACACACTCCTCTCATCACCATCATCATAACCTTCCATTCAATTGCTCTCTGGGATGTAGATCCGCAGTTGTCTGCCATACACGACTCAAGTGCAGTGGTAAGGTCCGCTAGATACACCTCATCTGTAAGCATATCCAGCAGCATCCGCCAAAATGCAAAGGGTCCTGCCATTGCCCCCGAGTACACTCTAGGAGCAGAGGGAAATGATCAAAGAGAATCAGACCAAGATAGTGTTCAGAAAAAATAATATTTTGGGCCAACCCAGCAATCACACAGTCCAGCCTACTACAGGTATTGCAGTAAGAACAACAATTGGTCCTGACGTACCTCTTCAAAAACACCCAAAGATGCAAAAATAAACTCTAAAATTCCATCAAATCAATCATCAAACAAGGTCTGCAAACAAATGGAGGAATGAGACCCTCTCAAACAATACACCGAAGAGAAAGGCAAGAGACTGCTGGTTTATAAAGACAAAATCTTTTTTTATATATTTCATTAGGAAATGAGCACAGTCAATAAAGCATTGAACAATAGACAGTTGTCGAAAGGGAAGGGCAGAAAAACTGCTCATGTGCAATGTGTAGGAAAAAAGAGAAAAGATCAAAAAGAAAATAATTGAGAAACAAAGTAACATAATTCATAAACAACACTGGTTGGGTTTGTTTTGAAATGACGAAGCCACTGTTAAGCCTGTTTACAACCCTATTTGTAGTGTATTATTATATGACCATCTCGCAAAATGGTGCTGTTTGTTTTAAAATGCACCTTTCAACTTTCAAAAGGACCAGCATAATGTATTCCAGGCAAAAAGATAAGATTATTATTATTTTTGTATTCTTTTTATTAACAATGCTCGTGAGACCATTCAGTACAGAACAATATTCATGCAGCACTTTGGGAAAAAACACAAGAGTTGACAGAAAATTAATCATTGGGGACCAGCGAGGACAATCGACAAATATTATCACCCTCTCCCCTTCGAGTCTGCCCCAGATTCTCTGTATTTCTGCAAGGGTCCCCATTCTTTCTTCCATTTCTTAGTACACCTCTTGCTTTTGTATACAGTTTCTTCGCCCCTTTGGCACCAGTCAAGGTCTCGCTCTTATTCCTCCCACCGCGGGGGTGTCTGTACCTTCCATCCCCAAGAAATTTTCTGTTTCGCTACTCCCGCTGCCAGGACTAGCCATATTTCCACATATCTAGACCAGTCAGTGTCCCCTTTAATCATCAATAAAAGCAACTTCGGCTCCATCGGAACCGTCTCCCCCACCACCCTAGACATGATGTCTATGACCCTCGCCCAGGAGGGGATGCTCTCCAGACACTCCCATAATATATGAAAGAAAGTGCCCTCCCCTTGGCTGCCCCCTAGACTTAATGCCAAGTGATTCTTGCCCCATGCATAGAGGCACGTTTGGGGATAATAGGTTCAGTGAAGGATTTTTAACTGTACTGACTCTGAACCTTGAACGGATCGCAATTTCTCTAGGACTCTGTATCGCATCCTGCCAATCCTCATCATCGATATCCCCAAGATCCATGGCCCAGTCTGCCCTAAGGGCGAGTAGGGGGTCAGATATGTTGTTAATTAATTTGTGATATATAATAGATGTGGGTTCCTCCATAATGGGGTCCAGTAGCAGCCTATCCTCCATTGGAGAGTACTCTGGAATGGACGTACCTACTTGTATGTGTGACCGAAGGGCATGTAAGAGTCATATGTGGTGATATCTTTGCGACTGGTATAGATTGCACTCCCTTTGGAGGTACTCAAAGGAACGGAGAATCCCTTTTCCAGATGTCACCCAAGTACTCAATGCCAATTAACAACCACCCCTTGAAACCTGTTAGAGCAGTCACCTCTACAGTTGCTCACAAAACCACAGTGGGGTCCTCCCGGGCAGTGTGTTTGCCTATTCTAGGAGTTTATTAGCCTCTCTCCAGCACTGCAACACTACTCTGGTGTGCTCGGGCCACACCATCTTCGACCTCAGGGCATAAAGGAGGAGTTCATAGTTGCCCCTAGGCATAACCATCCTATCCACCCTGTATTCAGGTTCACCACTGTCTGTATAGACCCAGTCATTTATCACTTGAAGCTACCAAGCCCAGTAATATAATTTGACATCTGGGAGCGCTAGCCCTCCATTGTATACACCCCTGAGGAGCTTGTGTAGTACAATCCTAGGGGACCCTCCATCCCATAACAAGGTACTCACCTCCTGAGATATTCATTTACAAACCCTTGGTGGGACAGGATATGGTGTATTCTGTAAGATGTACAGGAGTCTCAGCAATGGGGGATCGACCGGGAGGCTGTGGGCGTCAGAGAAGCGCTGCCAGCTGGGGCCCGACACTCTCATCAGATCTTCGGCGGCAGGTTGGAGCCTGCCGTATCTGCCTGCCATGGCCGCTACGACCACCGGTCTCATCAGACCCTTGGCGGCGGGCTGGAGCCTACCGTGTCTGCCTGGCGTGGATGCTGCGATCACCGGTCACAAATGGTCACCTCGACCCGCAAGGCATAGGCTCTTCACCGGTGCCCCTGACGGTGAGTTCGAGCCTGCGGTGATTGCCTGCCGTGGCGGCTGGTTGCTCTGAGCCTGCAGAGAAGCCGAAGTGCAGAGCGGAGCTAAGTGGCGAGGCCGTCCCCCCCATAAGGAGTGTGCCGACGTGGAAGCGCCGGCTGTGGGAGCGCCAAGCCCTGAATCACGAGGCTCGCGGCGGAGGCACCTCTGGCCTCTGCCCCCTCACCGGAGCGTCCACTGGGAGCTATGGCGCTGAATGGCGGCGGAACCCCTGACCAGTACCGGCTGGGCTGCAGTGCCTCTTGGGAGAGCTGGGCGACGGACCGGATGGATCGCGGCTTCGGCGCCCCCCAGGAGGACCGCGCTGCAAACACGGAGAGAAGTCGCCACATAGCCCCGCCCCAGGAAGTGCACTGAATAAATCATAACAACGATGATAGCACTACCATCGGCTATCATTCATTAATGGAGGCATTATTTCTATGGAACCTAAAGAGGAATCTACACACCGACAACATGGAAAAAG
This sequence comes from Lissotriton vulgaris, assembly GCF_964263255.1. Lineage (NCBI taxonomy): Eukaryota > Metazoa > Chordata > Amphibia > Caudata > Salamandridae > Lissotriton > Lissotriton vulgaris. Next base: position 1,083,682,656 of record NC_141689.1, on the reverse strand, counting down.
GGCGTGTTTGAAGCCAGCAGATCAACCATCTCGTGAAAAACGGCCCCAGGACTATGGCAAGGTATCGTGCCTCTTGCTTAGTTTTTCATTTTTTATTTTTCACCGCTTTTTAAGTTGATCTACATGACTGTACTTTTTTGTCCCTCTGCACAAAATGGCTGGGGCCATAAAGTTGTAGTATCTACTCGACTCTCCCTGACCTCCTCAGAAAACAGATCTTTCACCCAAAATGGTTGGGGTCATAAAGCTGCAACAACAAATTGCCAGACCCTCACAAAGCTACTGTACTAGCACTGCCTTCCCCTGGCCTTCCAAAATAGACATAGGACTCACCTCTACCCTCCCAATAAGATAGAGACAGGACTACCTCGAAACTTGTATGCATCCCTGATCTCAGGGCATAAGAACAAACATAGGACTACTTTACTCTTTGATACCTCTCTATCCGGGCGGCCATCTTAGACTAGTCAATCCCCATCTCCTCATCATGCCTAACAAAGCGGCCATCTTAGGCTAGTCAAACTCTCTACCCCTCCATACACACTTCTTAACTTCTTCTCCCACACCTCCCCCACGCACACCATAGCTCTGTTCTTACACCTACCCTCACAGCCCCCCTCACCTGCCCCTTCCCCCTCGTCCAACATGGAACCCACTGGAAAACACACATATAAAATCATTTACCCCCCAGAGCTCTCCAAAATAAACGCAAAATGTTTTAAACACAACTTCATAAAGTCCCACCCTGAAACCCCCTTTTAAGAGACCTACTACTCCCTCATCAATGGAGCTAAGAGCACCGATATCATTCTTTATACTATACGCAGAGCACAATGGAGAAAAGCATTCCTCACCTTACTCACCATATCGACCACCAGGAAAACTGCCCATGGCATAACAATTTCCACCACTCCATCCCAACTCTACCCAGCTAGAGCATCCATCACTATCTACAATAACGGTACTATCCTTATTCAATCCACAGACAGAAACCTTGACCTATTCGACAACCTGTTCCCCACTTTCAAAGAATACATCTCCAACGCTCAGATCCCTCATCATCCGGCCTCCAATCCCAACATCCTCGACCTCACAGCACCTCCTACCATTAACGCGCACCTCCTCCCTACCCCCAGTACTATACTCTATCACCCCCCGGCCACATACACTCCACATCCCTCAATCCAACACCGCCACCCCCTCCACCCCACTCCCACAAAACCAGAACCCCACACTTACGACTAGCATCTCAGAACAACAAACCTCACCTGACTGCACCCAACACAACATGACTCTCCCCAACCCATCTCCCCCCCACCGTATGCACTCCCTCCACCCCTAGCCCTCTTTTCTCCCCCAAACTCTCCCCCCCACTCTTTGCACTCCCGCCACTCCTGGCCCTCTCTCCTCCCGCAACCTCTCCCCCCCACCCTCACTCCCTTCTACCACACTGTCACCCCCGCAACGCCCAGCCTCCATACGTCCCGCAATTGGCTCACCCCCACTATCAATGATTCCCTGCCCAATAACACCAACACCATCACTAATCCTTTCACTCCCTCCCCCCAACCTCCCCACCTACCCGAACAACAAAACACTCCCTAACACCTCCAACATCAACACACTCACTAACACCTCAAACCCCAACTCCACCCACCTCACTAACACCCCAACCCCTCTCCCTCCCCCACTCTACCCCCACCCTTCCCCCCCCACTCCACTAACCTAGACACTTGCTCTCCTTCCACCCCCAACTCCTTACCCAACACCACCCTGGACACGATCATGTCAACCCTCCTCCAAGTGAGAGAAGAACTCCACACCCTCAAAGAGCTACTCCTCACACACCCCAGACACCCCCCTCCCACCTCCACTTCTCAACCTAACAGCATATCCCCCTCACATCCTACTCACCCCCTACACTGGACCTCTATCCCCTCTCGCAATTCCTCCAACCGCCCTCGATGCACTATCAAGACTCTTTCGGACCTCGACACACACACCCTTCTCCGCACATATGTCCCGGATCGCAAAAACCTCTTAGCCACCACACACCTGTCCATTCCTACGATTATCTCCAACCCTCTCAGACACCCCACACATAACTACAGAGGCTCTGTCCCCAACAACCTCACAAAAGTCCCCCTCACTCTAGATCCCTCCTCCTCCCTCTGCACCCCAGACTCAAATGCACACTTCTCAATTGTAGATCGGCCCAAAGACACGCCTCGGAGATCGCTGATCTCATCATTTCTTTGAACCTTGACCTAGCCATCCTAACTGAAACATGGTTAACTGAATCGTCTACTCCTATCATGGATATCCTAGTCCCCCCCAACTGCTGCATCATTGGACTTGACAGGTCCAGGAAGACAGGCGGTGGAATCGCTTGCATTTACAGGAGCAACCTTTCAATTAATAAAGTCACCGCCCCTTCTCTTACCTCCTGTGAATACATCTGCCTTGATGTCATCAGTGAAAACAAATCTGTATGTTCACTACACATCATCTACCACCCACCTGGGGACAACATCACCTTCTCCCAACAACTCATGGACACCATCTCAATCAACTCAGGACGGCAAAACACACAAATTTACCTTGGCGATTACAATCTTCATTGGAATGATCGTAATGACGCAGTGGTCAATAGCCTCAAAAATTACCTTAATGCTTCTGACCTCACCCAAATTTGCAACAGCCTGACCCATGACAAAGGCTCTATCCTCGACCTTATCATCTCCAAAGAAGGCACTACTCAACTTGATTCAATCCAACCCTGTGACTGGTCAGATCACCATATTGTCACATTCTTCATCAATGAAAAAGTTAAACGTATCCCGGTCCAAACCTCCAAACCCAAAGTCTGGAAAAGAGACTTGAAGAAACTCGATCCAAACTCTCTACCCCCTAACAGCTGCAATCTCCTACTTCCCCCTACCGGCGTTAGTAACGTTCAGTGCTTAACTGACCACTATCTCAACGCTATGACCTCAATAATCAACGAGGCTGCACCGATGCAACTGAAAAGAGTCTCCACCAAGATCTCCAACCCTTGGTATGACGGGAGTCTCAATGAAGACAGAAGGGCCATGCGAATGGCAGAGCGCACTTGGAGATCTGTTCTCTCGGCTATGCACCTAAAAACTCTGAAGAAAAAGAGAAACGCGTACTTCAGGAAAATAAAACGCTCAAAGTCAGACTTCTTCAGACTCCAGCTCGACCAAGCAAAAAATCGTCCAAGAAAACTGTTCCAGCTAATCCGATCACAATCCAAGGATCAACCCCAAGCAGTCAACACCATGGGCAATGCACCTTCCTGAGAAGATTTCTCTGCTTTCTTTAACCAAAAAACTGACAACATAAGGAGCGATCTCCTTATTGACGCAAGCCTTTACTCCAAACCCCACTGCATAACACCCAATGATCCAAAAAACAATGCAACATGGTCATCCTTTGACACTTACTCTGAAGAAGAAATTGACAAACTACTCAGCACCCTGAAACCATCCAATCACCTCAATGACCCTCTGCCTGCTAACGCTGTAAAAGACTTCACCCCTTTGCTCCTCCCACTCTGGACTAAAATTATCAATAGCTCACTCCAACAAGGAACAATCCCTGACTCCCTCAAAGTTGGACAAGTTACACCTTTACTAAAGAAACCAACAGCCGACCCCACTGATCTAAACAACTACCGTCCTATCACCAACATTTCCACTCTCGCCAAACTGCTGGAAAAAAGCGTTCAACTACAATTGACAAAGCACATAGAGCAGTATGATCTCCTAAACCCTCATCAATCAGGCATCCGAGCAGGGCACAGTACCGAAACTGCTATGACTCACATAATTGATGACGCCCTCCAAATTTTAGATCAAAATGATACCTGCCTCCTCATCCTTCTTGATCTCTCTTCAGCATTCGACACTGTGAAACATGAGAACTTACTCGAGCTCTTAAGCACAAGAATGGGTCTTTCTGGGACTGTTCTTCAGTGGTTCACATCTTTTCTTCACAACAGGTCTCAGAAATTCAAGAGCAACAACTTGATGTCCTCTCCAGTACCTGTATCGTTAGGTGTCCACAAAGGATCCTGCCTATCCCCTACTTTGTTCAACCTAGTTATGGAACCTCTCACCACCTTGCTACAAGCATCCAATGTACACTTTCACATGTACGCCGATGACACTCAACTATATCTCAAACTACAATCCCCCAAAGACATTATGCGTCTGAACTCAATGATCAGAAACACCCAATCCTGGCTGGCCGATAACCACCTCAAGCTCAATGCTATGAAAACTGAGTTCCTTCTGATCTCACCTCCCGCGAAAATCTCTACCACTCAAACCTGGCTTAAACACCTAACTGTACTCAATGTCCAACCGACCATCGTGGACTCAGCAAAATCTTTAGGCATAACACTGGACGCCAGTCTCAACATGCAGCAGCATATCAGCAAGGCAACTAAGGGAGCGAACTTCCAAATAAATACCCTGAGGAAACTTAAACCCTTCCTCCCAGCCAAAGACTTCCAAACTGCTGTACAAGCGCTAATCATCCCTCGCATAGACTACGGCAGCATCGCCCTCTGCGGTCTCCCCCTAACTACAACTGCACCCCTAAGAGCCTCACTAAACACGGCAGCGAGGCTCATCACTGGATCTAAAAAACTTTCACATATCTTCCCGGACTTCAAATCCCTGAACTGGCTGCCTTTTGAAGCCAGAATACATCTGAAAATTGCCTGCATGACGCACAAGGCTATACACCTGAACTCACCCGGCTACCTCACTCAGAAGTTGACAATTTCCGGCGGCTCCAGAACCACCAGAAGTGCAAACAACCTTCTGCTGAAGCCTCGAAGATTCCGGAAGGAAAGAATCCACAAACGCTCCTTCTCAGGAATGGCGCCTAGGATCTGGAACTCACTCCCTCCTGAAACCAGGCTCATCCCATCCACTTCTCTTTTTAAGAAAGAAGTTAAAGCTATCCTCATGGCTAAATTCACTTGAACTACTACTTTTTGATCTTTTAAGACTCTACGTCGATCTGTACTACCTGTTTGATCCCTCTGCACAAATGTTTTACTTGTATTATCGACCTTACCCAATTGTTCATGCTCCCTCTTATTTGTACTACTTGCATTGATGACCTACCCGATTGTTCATGCTCCCTCTTATTTGTACTACTTGCATTGATGACCTACCTTCCTAACTATGCTCCCTTGTGTACCCACCCTACCGCCTACCCCTTGCCTATTTAAAGCGCTCTGTTATCTGCAAAGATCTTGTTCGCGCTATATAACACTTTCAAAATAAAAAATAAATGTAAGCATTTTAAATAATGCTGTCCTGCTCATAAGAGTGAGTAGAAGAGAACGCCAGTGACTCACATTGGCATGCAGGTGGGCCAGTTGGGGTTCAAGATTCCTATCAAAGAATTCTTAACCCTTGTGACGTACACTCCTAAATATTTAAAACCCTCGGTCACCACTGGGGCAGAGCACCGAGATGGGACCCGAGGGGGGGGCTGATAATGGGAAAATCACTGAATTAGACCAGTTAATTGTAATACCAGAGTAGTGTCCAAACAGCTAAAAGATATGAAGCACCTGAGCAATCGAGTGAAATATAGAACAAGTTCATAGGCATAAAGGGAGATACTCTCTTCCCACTCCTCTGTTGCCACCAGTCCCCAAAACGAGAGGTCTCACCTGATCCAATGGGCCAGTGGTTCCAGCGCTAAAGCAAAGAGGAGGGGAGACAGGGGGCAACCCTGTCTGGTACCTCTCAGCAGGGGGAAGGCCCTCGATATAACCTCATTGACCCTCACTCAGGCTGTGGGTTGTTCGTAGAGTAGGCGTACCCAGCTGCAAAAAATCGGGCCAAAGCCCAGTCTCTGGAGGAGCATGAACAGATATGGACATTCAATACTATCAAATGCCATCGAGGCATCAAGTGCCATTAATGTCATCTGAACATTCCCAACATACTCAATCATATACAGCACCCCATACAGTTGTCGTACATTATGGCAGGTGCTTCTATGGGGCATAAACCCAGATTGGTCGACGTGCACCAACTCTGATATAACGCACACCAGCCTATCCACCAGGGCTTTAGCCAAGACCTTGGCTTCCACATAAATTAGAGCTATGGGGCAGTAAGAGGTGCACTGATCCACCGGCTTCCCTGACTTATGGATCACTACAATCATCGCTTCTCTCTGGTCAGGAGGGTGTCTCCCCGACTCGTGCGCCTCAATGGACATCTTATGAAGGGGGCAGTTAAAATTGCTGCCTGTCTTTTACAGATCTCCACTGGCAGCCCATTCGGCCCAGATGCTTTCCCTGACTGCAGGGAATTGAGAACCTTCCCGAGGTCCTCCTCCGTAAAGTCTGCCTCAAGTCTTTCACTCATTTCAGTGGACAACGTGGGCAATGCAAAGTCGCACAGGAATTTTGCGCAGTCATTTTCGTTCCTATTACATACGGGGAATACACCCTTTCAAAGTGGGCTGCGAAGGTCTCTGCTATGTCCATGCTAGTCAACCGAAGAGAACCAGATGTATCCCTTAATTCAGACACCCATGAGCGGTCCCTATCATGGCGTTCTAACCACACCAATAACTTCAAAGCCTTGTCCTCGACATCATAAATGCTGTGTTGCGTAGCCAAAGCATAGGCTTGTGCTTCCCCCTCAGCCAGGGCCCTAAGGTTTCTATGCTTCAGCATCAGTCTGTGGCGTAGGTCCACAGATGAGGCAATCGCACTATCTCTTTCCAGTTGCTCAATCTCCTCTTCTAGCTGCTGGATATGGAGAGATTCCTACTTCTTTTGCGCCCCAATCAAAGAATGAGCCAACCCAGCAGCACCATTTTATAGGCCTCCCACAGCGTGATTTTGGGACTCCACCGATCCCTGATTTTCTTTGAAGTAACTTGGATCCCTCCCAAAACTTCTCCCCATGGCTGGGACACTGAGGCGCCAAGGGCCTATCCTCAGGAATGTTGCCCTATTAACTACTGGATCCCTGAGGGAGAATGACCCGAGATTCCCGATGGCATAAGTGTAGTCCCAGAGAATTCTACCATATGATCAATACGAGTGAAGAAGTGATCTATCCTAGAGAAGCAGACATGTCTTGCGGAGTAGTATGTGTATTGCCTAAGTGTAGGGTTGTGCGTCTGCCACAGATTGCAGAATCCCAAGGCTGTAGCGAACTCTACCAGCACACGTTCCCCCTGCCTGCTCCAAGGAGAAGGACACCATTGGGGAGCCGCATCAGAAAGGAACTCAACTTTGGGAGACTCGTGGAATGAAGATCAGGGGGCATATAACAAGAGAAGAACACCAAGACGCGCCCCTCCCACCTACCCGCAGCCGCCACAAAGCAGCCCGCTTCGTCTGCCCATGTGCTTGGGAGTACTAGAGGTAAGGACACCTTCCTGAACAAAAACAATCAATGTAGGGAAATTTCTCTTTCTGTGTGTGCTACCAAATGTAGCACACGTAATTCTCAAAAAAACACAAGAATAAAGAATGTGATTTCTCCTCGTAGCCCCTCCTCTACAACACCACTGGTGAGGCATCGGCTTTTAACGCATTCCCAGGTTTCCAGCTTGTAGTAAATCTGGGAATGTGTCAAATGCCATTGTTGTTACGTGGGAACACCCGCCATAATGCCCAATGCATGCCTCCCATCATAGTGTGAGGCAACGCAGCGACTTGCGCTGCGTTGCCTCATTCCATATCTACAAGGCCATGAATAGCCACGCAGGGTGGCTTTACGTAGCCTTGTAGGTATAGGTAAGCCCAATAAGCTGCTGCAACGTCATAAACAATGTTAATGTTGTTCAGGCAGTGCACTGTGCTTGTAAAGATGCCCCCCCATGTATTTGGACATATTGACACCACTATTATGCACATTGCACCTAATACCCAGGGAGCCTGCATTCCCTGTGCACAGTACTCAGACCTTCGCTCCAGTGAAAGTGATGTGGCTTTGCACATTAATTAGTTATGAACCTGCAGTCTGCCTTTCATGCATTACACCATGACACTCTGCCTAGTTGTGCTGTCTTGCATGCACATTGTGCATTCACTTGGCATGGGGTTCTGTATTTCACTCATATTCTGCACCGCCCTACACAGCTTCCAACCTTGATACACTGCAATAATGTGTGAGTGCATGTTATTTTTAAGGTTTTCCAAGTGGTGTATGCTCATGTGAGTTCATTACACACACACCACCAACCACATGCTTTTTCGAAAACAAATTAAACCCTGGTTGTTCTCTTCCATTTAACATACCCTCACTGGCTGCGTTGTTCTGCCTTCTGGCATGTCTGGCAAATTTTGAGGTGACAAAGAGCTGATGTTGGTAGTATGACACCTCCGTGATCAAGATCTCATTCTCATCATCACTGAAGTTGCACTTCCTCTTCCCCTGGGAGTCTGTCTGGTCATCCTGGCTGGGCATGGGGTTGTTGGGGTTATTGTTCTGGCTGCTGCTCTCTTCTCTACACTCCATTACTGCCTTCTGGGAAGTGTGGCATTTTTTTTCTTTTGCATCAATTTTTATACTTTCGTTTTCACATTTCAGGCACTGAACAGTGATGCTACGTTGGTTTGTGTCATGTTATGTGACGCAAATCTGCCTTACTACACTTTTCCAGCCAATATGTCAGTTTTTGCTGTGTCATAATGCCCGCGGCAGTGTCATTTGTTTTTCATAAAGCCAGAAGCTTACACCATGGTGCACCATACCATAAATATAGTGCATCTATGGCGTTTTAAAATGAAGTAGCGATTCATAACTCATTTTGATGCTTCACTGACGCAGTGCAGCGATGCATCACTTCTTGTAAATGAGGCCCTGAGTTTTCCCATTAGCAACTAATTGCAGTCATTCCAGAAAGAGAAGCACGTACTTAAGGTCTTCAGTTTCTGCTTGACTTCTAGGAAAGATTTCCTCTGTGTCTTCACCTCATGCATGTAGTCAGGGTAAATAGCAATTTTCTGATTTTCGTGTTTAAGCAGTCTTGCCTCTCTGGCCAATTTCAGAATGCAGTCTGTAGGAAGGGGGAGGCTCTAGTTGGCGCAGTGCAACACTAGCGACAAGCAGGGACTCTCTCTTCCTCGTCAGGGCTGAGGGTTACCTTCCAGACAACCTCTGCTTACCCTCTAGGTAGTGTGGCTTAAGCAGTCGTAGGCTAATCTTTGGGGCACATAGGGTTAAACACTTGCAATATTACACCCTCACAACCAACCCACCACACAATGACACCAAACTGTATTCTGTAAAAATATATATCTTTATATAAATTTCAAGCAGGCTTGTGAATACAGTCGTCAAACTTTCAAATAGCGGTTCCAGGTTACTTAGTTCAAGTTGCCACAGTTCTTTCTAGCAATAAGCGTTCTTTAGGGCCTTCTGGCCGGTTCAAGAAAGTTCTTGTGGAGCGGGCGGCTTCCAGGGGAGCTGTCCCACGTCGCGTTGCCTTCCCGGGGTCGCTGTTCGTTGCGGCTCTCAGCCGAGCAGGTCACGGGTCATCCGGGGCAGCGGTGCTCTGTGGCGGCAGGGTCCTTTCCTCGTCGTTCGCTCCGACCCTGGAGGCGGCGGCTGTGTGGTGGCGGCAAGTGGCAGTACGGTCCTCAAGTGCAGGACGTACCCAGCCAAGTGCCGGTGGTAGCTGTGCGCTCACAGCTGAGCTGTCGGGCAGGATACCGACCAGGAGGATTCTCACAGGGCGACTGTCCGTCTTTGCAACTGGATTGGCTGCTCGTGGCGCAGTCAACTCGGGAGCTCGGACTGGACAGGTCCTCCTTCACTTTGCTCTCGGGCTCCCGGTGCAGTTGCGGTCACGGTGTTCGGGCCAGCGGCGGCTGGACCTCACGTTGCTCTCGCTGTTGCTTTGGGCCCCGGTCACGGTGGTCAGGTGGATGTCGTTGCCTTGGAGGAGATTCCTCTGTTGGTACTGCAGCGATAAGCAGCACCCACAGTCGCTTTCTTCAGGATGTAGCGCCCACTGGTCCTGGGGCGCTGGTCAGGGGGCAAGTTCACAGCAAGCCCTTGGAGATCGTTTCAGCAGAGTTTGGCACAAAGTCTTGTAAAGCAAAAGTCTTCTCGTAGTCTTTCCTTTTTCCTCTCCTTCGGCAGCAAGGCACCAGACACAGGCAAGAGACAGTACCCTTCCTTGTCCTTCACGGTCCTTCTCGTCGGGCAGAGTTCCTTCTGTAGCCCAAACTGGATCTAACTTTCAAGGAGCAGGGCTCCTTCTTTTATACGGTATTTCTTTTGTTCTCGCAGGCCAGGGGGGCCTTTGCATAGCCACTTTCAGTCCTTGAGTACTCCGGTGGGTGTAATCCGGCTTCTGCTTTCAGTGCGAGGGGCAGGCGCATCAGACGCCCCACAGGAGGTGGAGCCAGCATTGTGCGGACAGGGGCAGCCAGAGTACCTTGTTGATGGGGCTTCGCCCTTCCTGGGCCAGATGTCGGCTGAGTCATCAGTCGCTCCCCAGGAGGGTGGAGCCAGCATTGTGGTGGCAGAGCACAGCAAGATCCAGAGTCAAGAGCCACTCCTACCTCCCACTAAGGTGTAATCTGCGCATTCACCACCTGTCATCCCCCCAGCCCTGTCACTCACACATCCCAGACAGTCAGATACACATACCAGCAGAGGCGGCTGAAATGGTTAGGTAAGCAAAGGCTAACTTTCTAAAAAGTAGCATTTGCAAACACAGGATACTAAAATAAACTTGACTACAAGAAATATTTTATCATCCTGAGTTCAGGCATACTAAACACGACTCGCTACCATGCTCCTTGAGCCTGCTGGGATTAAAGGGTGTAATAATTCCAGCAGCTCAGTCTGGCCTAACGGAAGCAGGTAGCCTTCAATAGTGAGATACGATTTTGGTTGTAGGTCACTACTAGGACATGCCACACGTATCAGGGCTTGTCCTACCTTACACCTACAACGCTCCCTGCCCGCAGGCCTACCATAGGGGTGACTAATATGTAGTCAAGGGAAGGTTCAGGGGCTGCCAAGTGGGTGCACTTGCCCAGCTAGCGTGACAGTACGAGACCGCACGCGGGTTCTGCGGTCGCAGTCCCCAGGCACATCTTTACGGCTGCTTCGGTGGGTGGCGCAACCAGCGCTGCAGGCCCACTAGCCGTATTGGCATCTACAAGCCCCGGCACTCCTAGTGCACTTTACTAGGGACTAACAGTAAATCCAATGAACCAATCATGGGTACCAATCGCATGTACAATTTACAGTAGGGAGCACTTGCACTGCGGCACGGGTCGGCCGTGGCGCAGTGCCCTGAGTTTCGGAAAACCAGCAAAACATCGGAGGCACATCAGCAAAAAGTGGAAGGGAAACTCACGCCAAGGTGCCAGGTCTAACATGTGTCCCCTCCAGCTGAAATGTGGGGGGAACTACCCTTCCCCAGGGAGTTCCACATCACTAAGGCGGAAAAATCTGGACAGACCGTCAGCGTTGGCGTGATCGGTGCCAGGGCGGTGTTCCACCGTAAAGTCCATACTCTGTAGAGAAATGGACCACCTCAACAGTTTCGGGTTCTCACCCCTCATTTGCATCAACCATCTGAGGGGCCTGTGGTCCGTCTGAACTCGGAAGTGAGACCCAAACAAGTAGGGTCTTAGCTTCTTCAGCGCCCAGACCACAGCAAATGCTTCACGCTCTATTGCACTCCACCTACTTTCCCGTGGAAGTAACCTCCTACTTATGAAGGCTACGGGTTGGTCAAAGCCCTCATCAGTCATCTGTGAAAGAACAGCCCCTACACCATGCTCTGAAGCGTCTGTTTGCACTATGAATTCCTTGGAGAAATCAGGAGCCAGGAGCACGGGCGCCGTGCACATGGCAGTCTTCAGGGTGTCAAAAGCCTTCTGACAGGTGTCAGTCCAAATCACATTCCTGGGCTGCTTCTTCGAAGTCATCTCTGTCAAGGGGGTCACAATCGTGCCATAGCCCTTGACAAACCTCCTGTAATACCCAGTGAGCCCCAGGAAGGCTCTCACTGCAGTCTGGGTCTTGGGGGGTTCCCAAGCCAGGATGGTCTCAATTTTGGGTTGCAAGGGTGCTACCTTGCCACTCCCCACTTGGTGTCCCAAGTACACCACTGAACCCTGCCCAATCTGGCACTTGCTTGCCTTGATTGTGAGGCCTGCTCTGCGCAGGGCCATCAACACTTCCCAGAGGTGTCGCAGGTGTTCTGGCCAGGTGCCACTGAACACCGCGATGTCATCCAGGTAGGCGGCACTGAACTCGTCCAGCCCAGCCAACACCTGGTTGACCAATCGCTGAAAGGTGGCAGGGGCATTCTTCATCCCAAATGGCACAACCCGGAACTGGAAATGCCCATCTGGTGTCGAGAATGCCGACCTCTCCTTTGCCCCATCGGTCAAGGCGATCTGCCAGTACCCAGACGTCAAATCAAACGTACTGAGGAACCGGGCAGCCCCCAGCCGATCAATGAGCTCATCAGCTCTGGGGATGGGGTGCGCGTCAGTCTTCGTGACTGAATTGAGTCCTCTGTAGTCCACACAGAACCGTAGTTCGGGTGTGGCTCCCGGCGCAGCAGCCTTTGGGACCAAGACCACGGGGCTGGACCAAGGACTGCTGGAAGACTCAACCACCCCAAGGGCAAGCATCTTGGAGACCTCCTCCTTGATGCAGGCCCGGACCCTGTCAGTCACTCTGTAAGCCTTATGCTTCACAGGTAAGCTGTCTCCAGTGTCCACATCATGGACGCACCAATCTGTGACACTCGGAACCAGGGAGAACAGATCTGGAAACTGCCCCAGCAACTGGCGGCAGTCTTCCTGTTGTTCGGGGGTCAGGGTGGGTGAGAGGTTAACTCCATCCACTGACCCGTCTTTCTCACAGGCCACTAAGAGGTCAGGAAGAGACTCCGACTCCTCCTCCATTCCGTCATCATTTGCCAACAACATGCCCACTTCGGACCTTCGTAAGTGGGGCTTGAGGCGGTTGACATGTAGGACCCTCAAAGGGTTCCTGGGCGTCTTCATGTCCACCAAGTATGTCACTGGGCTCTTGCGCTCCACAACCTCAACGGGGCCTGTCCACTTATCCTGAAGGGCACAGGGCTCCACTGGGGCCAGGACATACACCTCTTGTCCAAGCTGAAGCTCGACCAGAGTGGCATTCTGGTCGTACCACCGCTTCATCTCCTCCTGGCTCGCTTCCAGATTTGCCTCGGCAAGTTGTCTGAAGCGTCTGGTTTGGTTTCTGAAGGCCAGCATGTAGCTATATACATTCTGGGGAGGTTTCCTGGGAGATTGCTCCCAGCCTTCCTTTACCAAACTCAGCGGTCCTCTCACGGGGTGACCGTACAGTAGCTCAAAGGGACTGAACCCTAGGGACTTCTGTGGTACCTCGCGATATGCAAAGAGCAGGCATGGTAAGAGGACGTCCCACTTACGCCTCATTGGACCTTCTAGGCCCATGATCATGCCTTTCAGGGTTCGGTTGAATCTCTCAACCAACCCGTTACCTTGGGGATGGTAAGGCGTGGTGAACTTATACGTTACGCCACACTCTTGCCAAAGGGACTTCATATACTTGGATATGAAGTTGGTCCCCCCGTCGCTCACCACCTCTAGAGGGAATCCTACTCGTGAGAAAATTCCCATCAGTGCACATCCCACCACGGGGGCCGTCACTGTCCTCAGAGGGATGGCTTCAGGGTACCGGGTGGCGTGATCCACCAAGACCAGGATGAACCTGTTGCCCATGGCTGTCTTGGGGTCCAGAGGCCCAACGATGTCAATACCCACTCGCTGGAATGGCGTACCGACCACAGGGAAGGGTTGGAGGGGAGCCTTGTTCTTCCCTCCGGTCTTCCCACTTGCCTGGCAAGTCGGACAGGTTCTACAATGAGCGTCTGAGCTCTTGTGCATTTGGGGCCAGTAAAAGTGGGTGACAAGCCTGTCATGGGTCTTGTCCATCCCCAAATGTCCTGCTAAAGGCACATCGTGAGCCAGACCCAGTAGGAAGGCTCTGAACTTCTGGGGTACCACCAGCACACGGGCTGACCCAGGTTCAGCAGCCTTAGGCTCTGAATACAGGAGGTCGTTCTCCCAGTACACATAATGTGTTTTGGCCTGAACACCATTGGCCTGGTCTGCAGCCTGCTGCCACATACCCACGAGAGAAGGGCATTCTTTCTGCTCCTTGCAGAATTCCTCCCTGGAGGGTCCTCCTTCTTGCTGCCAATGGGTCAGCTCAGGCAGGTCCCCCAGTTCGGCGATCTGTTCCCCTGTAGGCTCCAGGGCATACCCCTCAAGGTCTGCTTCCTCCTGGACCGTGGGAACTTCAGGGACCGGTTTCCCGCACCCCCTGCGCCTTCTCCCTAAGGCCGGTTCCTGGGCCTCTCCTTCAGGCCCCAGGACCTCTTGATCACCCCTACTGGCTGCCATCGACCGGGTAGTCACGCACGCCCAGTCAGGCAGACCCACCATCCGCAGGTGAGTCGTTTTCTCCACCTTTTCCCAAGGGGAGTGCTCCAAGTCATTCCCTAGCAAACAGTCAACAGGCATGGTTTTTCTTACACAGACCTGTAGAGTACCAGAGACCCCCCCCCCCACTCGAAGGGAACTTGAGCCATCGGACACTGACTCTCTGAATTATCAGCGTTGATAACCCTACAGTAGGCATGGGGTAATAATAATAATAATAATAGGCATTCTTGTAGAGCGCAATGGTGACGCACAACGGCGTGTCCCCGCGCTAAGATGCGAGCATGTTCAGAGGAAGATCAGAGGGAAGGCCCGCTATCTGGCAAAGAGAAATGTTTTCAGCTCAGCCCTGAAGATAGACTCTGATGGTTCCAGGCGCAGCGTTACCGGGAGTTTATTCCAGCAGGATGCGGCAAGGTACCTAAAGGATCTGCCACCCATCCTCGCTCTGGACACCTTTGGAATAGTTAGGCGCCCTGAGCCAGAGGATCTTAGCGTACGGGATGGCTCGTATTGTGTCAAGAGATCCTGAAGTGGAGAGGGTGCCCTGCCGTTGATGATCCTATGGCAGGTGCAGAGGGCCTTGAATTCTATCCTGCTCCTGACAGGAAGCCAGTGCAAGGCTTGGAGCGCGGCTTTAGAGGCTGATCTTCTCGGTAGTCTGAGGACTAGCCGAGCAGCGGCGTTTTGCAAGACCTGAAGGCGGCTCAGGTTCTTCTCAGGGATTCCCAGGTAGAGAAGGTTGCCATAGTCCAACCTGGACGTGACTAGAGCATGCACCAGTGTTCTGCGGGCTTTGGTGGGAAGGAACTCCAGAACCTTCCTGAGGGTCTTGAGGATCCCAAAACAGGTGCCAACCACCCGGTTGACCTGGGTGCCAAAGGTTAGATCGGAGTCGAACCAGACCCCTAGATTCCTCGCCTCCAGGCAGGGGGTGGGTGCCATTCCCAAGCAAGGAGGCCACCACGCCGACGTCCACGCCGCTCGGTCTCCCCCTACCACCAGCACCTCGGTCTTGTTGCCGTTAAGTTTAAGGCAGTTGGCAGACATCCAGGCAGCAAGATCTTGCATGCATGCTCTGAAGATGTCTGCCGCAAGGCCGGGTGCACGCAATAGGGAGATGACCAGCTGCGTGTCGTCAGCGTATGACACCAAGCGCAGACCGTAGCTCTCCACTATGGAGGCGACTGGGGCCACATATAGATTAAAAAGCGTTGGGCTTAGGGACGAGCCCTGTGGTACCCCTTGGTCCAATGCCATTCGCCTGGAATAGCAGTCGCCCTGCCTGACTTGGAAGCCACGGCCCGATAGGAACGACTGGATCCATTTTAGCGCTGCATCACCCAGCCCTGCCTTGTTCAGACACTGTAGCAAGATGGAATGTGCCACAGTGTCGAACGCGGCGCTGAGGTCCAGCAGGATCAGGGCCATAGTGTGGTACAACCTGCTCTTGAGACACCAGGTGCTGCCTCACTGCAGTCACACTGGCTCCTGTGTCTCTAAGAGCCTCAGCTTCCTTGCCATTGATGATCACCACCTGCCCATATTTCTTAGTGTTAGAGGGCAGGTAGTTTGTAGGGATCATCTCACTGTCTCCTAGCGAGACTAGGGTCATGTGAACTGGATCTCCACCCCTGGGACCATCACTTCTTCTCCTAAGTGAACACTAGTCACTTGACGGGGCGGAGCACCAGTGGGTGCGGGTTTTCCAAACAGGCGACACTTGGGGTCACTGGATATGTGCCCAGGCTCGCCACATTTGTAACAATTGAAGGGCCCCTTTGGAACAGGTTTACCTGTCGGGCCCCATTCTGCTTCGGGGGTGGGGGAGGCTGAGAACCTTGCTGCTGGTTCCCCTGGGAACTACTTTGGGGGCCTTTTTGGAACCCTTTCTGTTTTCCCCCTTTGTCCCCCCCACTCTTCTGCTGGGGACCCTGCCCACTCTTGGCGGAGTCTCCCACGGGACCCTTGTGGACCCTGGTGCTGAGCCAGCGGTCCGCCTCCTCAGCAAGCTTCCTCGGGTTGGACAGCTTGCTATCGATCAGGTGTTGGCGTAACTCAGGAAAACAGTGATCAGACAAGTGCTCCCATGCAATCAAATCCAAGAGACCTTGAAAATCATTCACTTTGCTACCCTTCACCCAACCATCCAGTGCTCTGCAAAAGTAAGTCACATACTCCACATACGTATTCCCAGGCCGCTTAGTACATCCCCTAAACTTCTGTCTATACATTTCAGGGGTAAGCCCATACCTGTTCATTAAAGCTTCTTTCATGTGGGAATAGGATCTCTGATTTTCAACGGGCAAATCTAGCAAGGTATCTCGCCCTTCGCTAAGGAACCTTCCCCACAACCCCGCTCCCCAATCCTTGTCAGGGACCCGGTGGGAGGACATGGCTACCTCGTATGTCCTAAACCACTGTCCTATGTCATCCCCCTTAAAGAACTCCTTAACTACGTCCTTCGGGATGTGCACTCTTGACTCTACCTGCACTGGTGATGTGCTGCCACCAGAGGGAGGACGATCCAAGCCTCTCTCCTTCAGACTCATCTCCCTCATTTTCACTTCGTAATCCATTTGGTGCTTTCGCTCTTCCAGCGCCATTCTTTTTGTTTCAAGCTCTAGTTGGATTTTTAATTCTGCCAGCTTTCTCTCGTGATTCCTTGTTTCTTTCCTATCTGCCAGCTCCTCTGGCGACAGGCCTTTACCAAAGCTGTGCACGCTGTCTTGCCTTTCGAGATCCACCAGATCCCCAAGTGCATTCTGCTCCTCCGTTGCAACTTGCTCCGCGAGGGCGTCTTGATCTTCCGGGGCCTTTCTGGACTCTATCCAGGCTTTCAGGGCCTTGTAGAGTTCTGGCTTATTCTTGCAACCAGCGTGCGGAACCTTGAGTTTCCTGCAAAAAAACTTCAGCTCATCCTTGGTGTATTTATCCAGCTTCGCGGCATCCCACTCGACCTCCAACACCTCCGAGGTCGTGGACTCCGCTCCATCCAGGCTCTTCGTGCCCGGCATGGTTCTCACACTCGGAATCTTCTTTTTGGCAAACTCAAAAGCCAAGTCTGTGGCTAAGTAACTGGACTGTAATCAATGTGCAATGGTCGGAAGCTCAGGTATAAATATTGCAAATGTAGATTCGAAAATCCCACCGCTGCCACCAATGTAGGAAGGGGGAGGCTCTAGTTGGCGCAGTGCAACACTAGCGACAAGCAGGGACTCTCTCTTCCTCGTCAGGGCTGAGGGTTACCTTCCAGACAACCTCTGCTTACCCTCTAGGTAGTGTGGCTTAAGCAGTCGTAGGCTAATCTTTGGGGCACATAGGGTTAAACACTTGCAATATTACACCCTCACAACCAACCCACCACACAATGACACCAAACTGTATTCTGTAAAAATATATATCTTTATATAAATTTCAAGCAGGCTTGTGAATACAGTCGTCAAACTTTCAAATAGCGGTTCCAGGTTACTTAGTTCAAGTTGCCACAGTTCTTTCTAGCAATAGGCGTTCTTTAGGGCCTTCTGGCCGGTTCAACAAAGTTCTTGTGGAGCGGGCGGCTTCCAGGGGAGCTGTCCCACGTCGCGTTGCCTTCCCGGGGTTGCTGTTCGTTGCGGCTCTCAGCCGAGCAGGTCACGGGCCATCCGGGGCAGCGGTGCTCTGTGGCGGCAGGGTCCTTTCCTCGTCGTTCGCTCCGACCCTGGAGGCGGCGGCTGTGTGATGGCGGCAAGTGGCAGTACGGTCCTCAAGTGCAGGACGTACCCAGCCAAGTGCCGGTGGTAGCTGTGCGCTCACAGCTGAGCTGTCGGGCAGGATACCGACCAGGAGGATTCTCACAGGGCGACTGTCTGTCTTTGCAACTGGATTGGCTGCTCGTGGCGCAGTCAACTCGGGAGCTCGGACTGGACAGGTCCTCCTTCACTTTGTACAATAATCAACAGAAGAGTGTCAAAGTGAACTAAAATGAAAATAACAGGATTATGGACCAATAAGTGTCCATAGACAGAAAGAAAATTACCACCGTCTAGAGAAACAAGAATGAAGTAAAGGAATTAGGTGCATGTGCTCGGTGATGAAAAAGAACCCTCAGGCACCGCCTGTGAAGGTCGGTAGCCAATTGTCTTCATTGGGTTCCCAAAGGTTGAAAAAGATGTGAGGTAGTGATAAAGAAGTGCTTTAAAAAGAGCATTGGCTACTCATCACAAAATAACTTTATTAAGAGGGTAGCTCTAACTCTGGTAAAAACAGTGCAAATTAAAGGACTGGTGAATGGTTGAGTTAGTTTGAACCAAAAAGTCCTTACTGAAGTGAGAAGAAATCAAAGATGGTCAACATGTTTCTGCTTAAGAGCTAAAATTCAGCTCAGCATTCGTCAGGACCACAGGACTCTATCAAACCCCTAGATGGACATACGCTAAGATGTCCAAAGCTAAGGTGTAGAGAAAGAAGAAATAAAAATAAAAAACTAATACAACCTGATTAGTGTGGACTTTCTATATTGGGTAATTGTCCCCGCAGTCTCACCCCAAGGGGGAGACAAAAAGTACTAGTAAGCCCTCAGTGGGACCTCATGGGTTGGCGGTGGGGGGAAACCTTCACGCTCGGTCCATTTTCTCCGATGCGACTCCCCGCCGTTTAGACCTAATTAGACCGCGACCGCCGCCCGTACGGGTCTAATTAGGTCTAAACGGCGGGAAGTCGCATCGGAGAAAATGGACCGAGCGTGAAGGTTTCCCCCCACCGCCAACCCATGAGGTCCCACTGAGGGCTTACTAGTACTTTTTGTCTCCCCCTTGGGGTGAGACTGCGGGGACAATTACCCAATATAGAAAGTCCACACTAATCAGGTTGTATTAGTTTTTTATTTTTATTTCTTCTTTCTCTACACCTTAGCTTTGGACATCTTAGCGTATGTCCATCTAGGGGTTTGATAGAGTCCTGTGGTCCTGACGAATGCTGAGCTGAATTTTAGCTCTTAAGCAGAAACATGTTGACCATCTTTGATTTCTTCTCACTTCAGTAAGGACTTTTTGGTTCAAACTAACTCAACCATTCACCAGTCCTTTAATTTGCACTGTTTTTACCAGAGTTAGAGCTACCCTCTTAATAAAGTTATTTTGTGATGAGTAGCCAATGCTCTTTTTAAAGCACTTCTTTATCACTACCTCACATCTTTTTCAACCTTTGGGAACCCAATGAAGACAATTGGCTACCGACCTTCACAGGCGGTGCCTGAGGGTTCTTTTTCATCACCGAGCACATGCACCTAATTCCTTTACTTCATTCTTGTTTCTCTAGACGGTGGTAATTTTCTTTCTGTCTATGGACACTTATTGGTCCATAATCCTGTTATTTTCATTTTAGTTCACTTTGACACTCTTCTGTTGATTATTGTACATTTCGGAAGGGGTAAAAGAGTGTTCTTAATTATACCCTCACTCTCCTGTTGTTCCATATACCTCCTTCACTTTGCTCTCGGGCTCCCGGTGCAGTTGCGGTCACGGTGTTCGGGCCAGCGGCGGCTGGACCTCACGTTGCTCTCGCTGTTGCTTTGCGCCCCGGTCACGGTGGTCAGGTGGATGTCGTTGCCTTGGAGGAGATTCCTCCGTCGGTACTGCAGCGATAAGCAGCACCCACAGTCGCTTTCTTCAGGATGTAGCGCCCACTGGTCCTGGGGCGCTGGTCAGGAGGCAAGTTCACAGCAAGCCCTTGGAGATCGTTTCAGCAGAGTTTGGCACAAAGTCTTGTAAAGCAAAAGTCTTCTCGTAGTCTTTCCTTTTTCCTCTCCTTCGGCAGCAAGGCACCAGACACAGGCAAGAGACAGTACCCTTCCTTGTCCTTCACGGTCCTTCTCGTCGGGGAGAGTTCCTTCTGTAGCCCAAACTGGATCTAACTTTCAAGGAGCAGGGCTCCTTCTTTTATACGGTATTTCTTTTGTTCTCGCAGGCCAGGGGGGCCTTTGCATAGCCACTTTCAGTCCTTGAGTACTCCGGTGGGTGTAATCCGGCTTCTGCTTTCAGTGCAAGGGGCAGGCGCATCAGACGCCCCACAGGAGGTGGAGCCAGCATTGTGCGGACAGGGGCAGCCAGAGTACCTTGTTGATGGGGCTTCGCCCGTCCTGGGCCAGATGTCGGCAGAGTCATCAGTCGCTCCCCAGGAGGGTGGAGCCAGCATTGTGGTGGCAGAGCACAGCAAGATCCAGAGTCAAGAGCCACTCCTACCTCCCACTAAGGTGTAATCTGTGCATTCACCACCTGTCATCCCCCCAGCCCTGTCACTCACACATCCCAGACAGTCAGATACACATACCAGCAGAGGCGGCTGAAATGGTTAGGCAAGCAAATGCTAACTTTCTAAAAAGTAGCATTCGCAAACACAGGATACTAAAATAAACTTGACTACAAGAAATATTTTATCATCCTGAGTTCAGGCATACTAAACACGACTCGCTACCATGCTCCTTGAGCCTGCTGGGATTATAGGGTGTAATAATTCCAGCAGCTCAGTCTGGCCTAACGGAAGCAGGTAGCCTTCAATAGTGAGATACGATTTTGGTTGTAGGTCACTACTAGGACATGCCACACGTATCAGGGCTTGTCCTACCTTACACCTACAACGCACCCTGCCCGCAGGCCTACCATAGGGGTGACTAATATGTAGTCAAGGGAAGGTTCAGGGGCTGGCAAGTGGGTGCACTTGCCCAGCTAGCGTGACAGTACGAGACCGCACGCGGGTTCTGCGGTCGCAGTCCCCAGGCACATCTTTACGGCTGCTTCGGTGGGTGGCGCAACCAGCGCTGCAGGCCCACTAGCAGTATTGGCATCTACAAGCCCCGGCACTCCTAGTGCACTTTACTAGGGACTAACAGTAAATCCAATGAACCAATCATGGGTACCAATCGCATGTACAATTTACAGTAGGGAGCACTTGCACTGCGGCACGGGTCGGCCGTGGCGCAGTGCCCTGAGTATCGGAAAACCAGCAAAACATCGGAGGCACATCAGCAAAAAGTGGAAGGGAAACTCACGCCAAGGTGCCAGGTCTAACACAGTCTCTATCCTTATAGTGGAAGGCAAGGGCTATAATAGCTTGAGGAGGGACTTTCAGCAGTGACAGAGCGGTAAGTGCCCAGTTAGTGTGCGCGAAGATTGGTGGCAATCCCTTGGGGTGCAGTGTTAGTTGAATCCAATTCTCTGGGAGCCTCTAGGTTGAGGAGCCCTCCACCCCTTTGGGGAATCCCAGCAATCAGATGTTGTTATGCCGGTATTGCCTCTCCATATCCTCAGCTCTGTCCTCCAAGGCTCTGGCCACAGTCTCAATTTTCCCAATACTCTGAGGAAGGGCACACAATCGACTCCCCCACTGTGTTTACTTTGTTACTTTTCTGATATCAGCATGAAGCAGGTTGATATCAATAGAGGCAGTCCCAATCTTATTTTCCAGCGCCACCCTGGAGCCCTGAATTGCAACCATAAGCTCTGCTTGAGTGGGCTCATCCCCTGAGGTCGGCCATCCTCTGCCGGGGTAACCATCCCATCCTGCGGGTCCCATATATGGTGTCTGGGTTGTGGTATAATGCGGAATAGTGTTGCTTTGCTGGGTCCTAGCAGCCTTATTTTTGTCCATGCCTGGGCAAGAGCCAATGGGCTCGCAAAGAGAGGCAACCCTAGAAACACATCCAGGCTGACGGCCACTACGCAGGCTTGAGGCAGCAGAATCCACACTGAAATGTCTCTTCTATGAGATAGCTTCAGACCAGCAGCAGGCCACCAATGAGAAAGACCCATAACATGTCAGAAAAGTGGGATCAACCTAGTCAAGAGTACATGGAGGCAGTGCAGTGGGAGGGCAACCCTCATCCCCCACACTGTGCAAGTAGAGCATTGAGTTTCTGTAAAACTTGTATTTGGGATTCACAAGGTCATCCCCCCTCGCCACAGGCCCAAAGCGAGTCACACTAAAGGTGCTAATACCTCAGGACCCTCGTCAACAAGATGATCTCTCCCCTCTCTCACAAATGAGGCAATTAAATATTCCACTTCAGGTAACAATAAAGCGGCTGTGGGCCAACACGGTGCCGGTCCCAGATGCAGGTGCAACGTCCCCACCACCTTCTTCTCTTTACTAGCCACAAACCACAGTACCCCAGTGGTCGAGCCATGAAAGAAAAGCTCCACCATTTCAGCTAGAATTTGCCACGCAAGGGTGTGTGCAGACAGTGCTCCCGGGGGGAACTTGCCAACTCACCACCTCCTCCTCATCTTTGGGCAGCCTTCCGATGCGGGACAGCAATCCGGCCTCATGGGCAGCCCACAGGAACAACAAGCATGGGGGGTCAGCACCAGCTGGGTTACAGCGAGGCCTGTGCAACACACCTCCCCCGCTGCTGCGCACCACACCACAAGCAATTCAGAAAGACACCAGGCCAAAATGCAGAGATTCACCACCCACGGGTCCACTGCTCCACTAAATAACTCTCAGGATACTCGAGTGAGATCGGCGCACCTGCCTACAAGCTGCATTAGGCAGTGTTATTGATTTCGGGGAAGGATATAGGATATAGATGGGAGCTAGCAAAGCTCCTTAAGTACACATCTCATCGTCGATCTTGCTGGCCACGCCCCAACTTTGGGACTTTTTGTAGGCTCCTATTTATTTTATAATATGCTTTTGGTTCCTATTTTTAAGTAATCTACCCCTTTGTTGTTTATGAAGAGTTTGACTTCAAATTGTAGCATGTCGTACATTCTTTTGGTTTGTTTGCTAAGTTTAAGTGCCATTTGGCTAACAGATAGCTCAATTCCTAGTTTGTCGTAGCTTTGCTCTTTTTGTAATACTTCTTTAAAATGAATAGTTGCTACTGACAGTGATTTTAAATTGTATTTTGCTTCTGTGTGCATCACGCTCTATTAGCTGCTAATCACCTGTATCAGGCGGAAAGCTGGGTGCCCTTTAGGACGCTTCTGCGCTTCACTGATCTCTGCCATCATTCACCCCTCATTGTCCTGCCGTTTCTGTCCCGCTGCCTCACCCTGAGTATACATCACCCAGCCGGCCGATCTAGGTGCTGAAGGGGGTGCAGGGGCGTGTAGGCTTCGCGCTTGTGGCGGACATCTTGGGAGGGGGCAGGCGCGCCGGGCGGCAGTCTAGTGGTTTTCCCTAGCGCCGGCGATGCCTTAAAACTCCACCTGAGGAGCGCTCTGGTCAGTCCTTCATCCCTCCCACGTTACCTGAGTCGGAAAGCCGGGTGCGGGCGAGCGGGTGTACTTTACCGACATTGGATAACTTTAATGATTGTTGCTACTGACAGTGATTTTAAATTGTATTTTGCTTGTGTGTGCATCACGCTCAGTTAGCTGCTAATCACCTGTATCAGGCGGAAAGCTGGGTGACCTTTAGGACGCTTCTGCGCTTCACTGATCTCTGCCATCATTCACCCCTCATTGTCCTGCCATTTCTGTTGCGCTGCCTCGCCCTGAGTATACATCACCCAGTCAGCCGATCTAGGTGCTGAAGGGAGTGCAGGGACGTGTAGGCTCCGTGCTTGTGGCGAACATCTTGGGAGGGGGCAGGCGCGCCGGGCGACAGTCTAGTGGTTTTCCCTAGCGCCGGCGACGCCTTAAAACTCCAACCGGAGGAGAGCTCTGGTCAGACATTCATCCCTCCCACGTTACCTGAGGCGGAAAGTCGGGTGCGGGCGAGCGGGTGTACTTTACCGACATTGGATAACTTTAATGATTGTTGCTACTGACAGTGATTTTAAATTGTATTTTGCTTGTGTGTGCATCACGCTCAGTTAGCTGCTAATCACCTGTATCAGGCGGAAAGCTGGGTGACCTTTAGGACGCTTCTGCGCTTCACTGATCTCTGCCATCATTCACCCCTCATTGTCCTGCCGTTTCTGTCGCGCTGCCTCGCCCTGAGTATACATCACCCAGTCAGCCGATCTAGGTGCTGAAGGGGGTGCAGGGACGTGTAGGCTTCTCGCATGTGGCGGACATCTTGAAAGGGGGCAGGCGCTCCGGGTGGCAGTCTAGTGGTTTTCCCTAGTGCCGGTGACGCCTTAAAACTAAGCACACTCGCTTCCGCGCAGTGGACGCGAACAGCCGACGCGCCTAAGTAGCGCCAAAGGAAAGCCCGTCTGCGCCCGTCAGCGTCCCGGAGGTGGACGGGTTGGACGGATGACTGCGCAAGGGATGCTAACATACTCCCATGATGAGCTGCTGTCTCTCAGGGCCAAGTCTAACACCTGTTGCACGGTATTTCCCAAATTAGCTAAAGGCAAAAGACGCTGCCCCGGCTGCAGTTGGTTACCAGGTAATGGTTCCATCTCCACTCCAAAATTTATTCCTAAAAAGAGTAACTGCTTATTACTAAACACCAGGTCCCTAAGGAAGCATGTACTGGATATCTACAACCTATTGACAGATACCAAGCCCACCTGTCTGTTCCTGACAGAGACGTGGTTGGGAGATAGTTCAGGTCCGGATATAGCCACTGCGATTCCCACTATCTATGTCATCTTTAGAAAAGATAGAGCCAACGGCAGAGGCGTTGGGGTGGCCTTGGTAGTGGACAAGCGATATGCATGCTCTATTATAGACACTGATGACATCTTGGGTTGCGAAACTTTGGGATTCTCTCTTTCTCTGTCGCCACACCAGTCGTGCTCGGGGCTCTTGGTCTATAGATCTCCTGGCCCTAAGGGCTCTTTCCATGAGGAGCTCCACTCAGTTATCTCTGCTCTTTGTGTAAAATCACAGCACTGCCTGCTTTTAGGCGATTTTAATATCCATATGGATATTATGGATACAACAGACAGCATTAAGCTGAGTGATACTACCGCCTCTGTCGGACTCATTCCCTATCTTTCGACCCCTACACATGTCAAGGGTCATACTCCGGACCAAGTGTTTTCTACCATCCCGATCGATATCTCCACTCCTGTACCAGTCCTTTGGTTGGACCACTTCCTAGTGGACTTTCAGATCACTTTTGCAAACAAAGCATTTTCTAATGGCCTGGCTTGCACGGCCCAGAACAGTAGAGCCTTTCATTGCGTCTCTCCTGACCTGCTAGAGCAGGCCTTACTTTCTCACCCGTGCCTGTTGACTCGCGCCCTAGAAACCGATCTTAGGCTCTTGCAGACTTGGCTTCTTCAACAATTTGAGGACTTAGCCCCCCTTCGTGCTGATCGCATTAAATCTCCCAGAGCATCTGCTCCCTGGTTTTCTTCAGCTTTGGCTGAGAAAGGGCGGCATTGCAAAAAAGCAGAGAGAATCTGGCGTAGGCACTATGATTCTCTATCTAAGGAAGCGTACAGAAAATCTATGAAGGAATATCACCATGACATCATCACAGAAAAAAAAAATCCTACTTTGCAAGAAGAATTGAGGAAGCCACTAACTCTGCGCAAAGAAATTTTTCTGATAGTGAAGGACTTTATCTCTCCTTCCTGGTGTACCCCCAGAAGCTCGCATTCTGAGCTCTGGGTTAATGAGCTAGCTAAGTTTTTTGCTAATAAAATCATATCTATTCAGACCTCCTTTTCTGTTGCGGATGTGACCTTAGCCCAGGGAGCGTCCACAACCTTACTATCTTTAGTCGCTGAGGGGCCCTCCCTTGTGAACTTCCCGCCTTTAACTCTGCAGGCCTCTTTGGACCTCCTTTCAAAACTCAAATCAGGCTCCCCTCTTGACCCCTGTCCCGCCAAAATTTTAGCAAAAGTTGCTCATGTGATCAACCCCTTAGTCAATCTGGTGCTTAATCTCTTCCTTAGCACAGGGGTGGTGCCCCAGTCCTGGAAACAGGCTCTCATACTGCCTCTTTTAAAAAAGCCCAATTTGGATCCCACGGTATATGCTAATTACAGACCCATTTCTCTCCTGCCTGCTTTGGCTAAAACTGTGGAGAAGCACGTCCACCTAACTCTTGCCAGTTTTCTCGAGACATATAACATCCTACACCAGTCACAGTCGGGCTTCTGTTCCAACATGAGAACCGAGACAGCTTTGCTTGAAGTCACGGAGGCGATTAAAGAAACCTTGGACTCCGGGGGCAAAGCGATGCTGGTGATGCTGGATCTCTCGGCGGCCTTTGACACCGTCCCCCATGGCCGTCTCCTTTCTAGACTCTGAGAAATCGGTCTAAGGTGGTCGGTGTACAATTGGTTTGAGTCTTTCTTAGCTGACCGCCAACAAACGGTCTGGGCTCCTCCGTTCTCTGCCATGATGCCGCCATTAGAGGTGGGAGTTCCCCAGAGCTTAATTTTGAGCCCTACTCTTTTTAATATCTATATGGCCCCCCTGGCGGCACTGGCACAGGCTCATGGAGCTTAGATCGTGTCATACGCTGATGACACCCAGCTCCTATTCTCCTGTGACGGAGGCTCCGATTTTGATGGTGAGATCATCAGAGGCTGTCTAGAGGCTGTATTCGACTGGTTTCAGCAGAACAGCCTCAAGTGCAACTCCGACAAATCGGAGGTGCTGTTTTTTGGTTGCCCTCCGGACCCAAGGTGGAAGTCCTCGTGGCCTGCGGTGAGTTTCCCCCCGCCAGCGACTCTGTGGTCGCCAAAAATCTCGGAATTCAGGTCGATAATTGCCTCTCTCTGAAACCTCAGGTGTTAGGACTAGTGGGCAAATGTTTTGGCCTCCTCAAAATGGCCAGGAAATTTATGCCCCTACTCTCTCTGGAGCACAGAAAAGTATCTGTGCAGGCATTGATAGGCTCACGCCTGGACTATGCCAATGTGTTGTGTCTCGGCCTTCTGGATTTTCTCCTATTGCGCATGCAATTGGTCCAAAACTCTGCCGCGCGTGCCATTTTTGGCCTCAATCGGAAAGCCAGTGCCAGTGACCTTCTTAAAACCCTCCACTGGCTCCCAATTAGAAAGCGCGTTTTGTTTAAAGCACTTACTGTGGCCTTTAAAGCACTTCATTTGCAAAAAACACGGTTGATGGACAGAATGCAGAACAATGTCTTACATTCACTCCAGTACAAAGATCTGGGCCTAAATCCATCGATGTTTTGCACTCCACACCACCCTAGGTCAGACAATGGCTATATGCAAATCAGCCTTGACCCTGTGCCTCATGGGAACAGTCCAGCCCGAACTACCAAGCCATGTCTTGCCTAGACCGGAATCAAGCATCCAAGGACCGGTTTCTGGCTATCAGCCTTCTTCAGCCTGGATAGCTTGACTCCAGTGATGTGGAGAGCCTGGGACTCACGTCTGAGCATACCCAGCCCACTCGGGGTGAAATTTGCAAAAAACACAGTTGATGGACAGAATGCAGAACAATGTCTTAGGACTCCTAACTTTAGGACTCCTAAATGCCTTCTGAGAATACCAAAAGTCCTAAAATTACGATTTTTCTCAATTTAGTAGTAGTAAAGTTAGGACTACTAACTTTAGGACGCCTAAATGCCTTCTGTGAATACCGAAAGTCTTAAAATTACGATTTTTCTCAATTTAGTCCTAACTTTACTACTACTAAATTGAGAAAAATCCTAATTTTAAGACTTTCGGTATTCACAGAAGGCATACCAAAAGTAGTAAGTGCATTCTGTGAATGCCAAAAGTAGTAAATTCATTCTGTGAATACCAAAAGTAGTAAGTGCAATCTGTGAATACCAAAACAGTAGTAAGTTTAGGATTGAGTCTTAAGTTCATTCTGTGAATCGGGCCCAGTGTGTCTCCAATTGGTATTAGATTTCAGGAAAAAGGACCATTTTACATGAGTCTGCCTATGAATATCCCCTGTCTAGATTGGCTCATGTGAGCACACCTTTTTTAATTAGAAAATCTCAATGCCATCAGAACATTGAAACTACATGGGATATAGGAAATTCCCAGGGCATAAATAGGTCTTACTCATGTCAACAAGGGACGTGGATTCACTGTATATTTCATGTTTTGCAGTCACAGATACCCTATCTTGTCAGCATATCACTCACATATGTAAATCACCTGCCATAGAATGACCCTACACAGATGCACATGTGCATCCCACCTGACGGAATACACACTTTACAATGGCATTCAATGGAATCTTGCCAGAAAGTACTGGAAGTGTTCCTACTATGTGTGCCATTGCCACAACAATTTACCTGGCTAATGACATCCATCAAGGTCATTGGCCATGTGTGACTCACCCAGCAGTGTCTAAACACCACAGTATGTGGTTACAACTACTCTGTATAGCCCTCACTGTTTTACATTGTCATGTACACATTGGCCAACATAGCAAAATATGAAGGATTCTATTTGAAAAGAATTTAGACCCTCACGATCATGTA
The DNA here is from genome assembly GCF_964263255.1 of Lissotriton vulgaris. Taxonomy (NCBI): domain Eukaryota; kingdom Metazoa; phylum Chordata; class Amphibia; order Caudata; family Salamandridae; genus Lissotriton; species Lissotriton vulgaris. The sequence continues at coordinate 1,083,653,840 of NC_141689.1, read as the reverse complement.
TGGAACAGTTGTACATGTGACAGTACAACACATTAATATAGGTAACAAAATATATGGCACCATTGATGTTTGCCAACCCATGTTATTCTATATTCCCCACTTACAAAGGAAATGTAGTGCTCGGTGTCTGCATCTAGAGTACATTGTGTTTCATGCATTAGGTATGTGGTCCACCATCAAATGAGACACAGTAGCGAGGGACCATCACTCCAGACACAAGTCTGACAAGTGGCCTGTTTGGGATCACTGTTACACATGACTTCCAATGATGATGTAGGTCTTCTAAGCCAATAGGCAGATACGTGGCTGCTCAACAATGGAAATACATGTTTGACTTTAGCATGCTTAGTTCCTGAACACATGTACAATATTTAAAGGTGAACACCATGATCCCACTACCACACCTACGGGAAACAGCCATCACAACGCAACTTTTACAACGCACTACCATTACAACGCAACTTTTACAACGCATGATCCATTACAACGCATGCCTTTACAACGCATGGCATTGCATAGCAGATGCTATTACAACGCATGCCATTACAAAGTAAGTATAGGTAAGTGTATAATTTTATTTTTTCTTTTATTTAATTTATAACATTATTTAATTATTTTAATTAATATTAAAACTAAATAAAAATATAAATTTATGTATTTTTTAAAAATAAATTAAATATATTAATTTAAGTAATTTTTAAAAATAAGTATGACTATATGAGTATATGTTTTGGGGTACTGAGGTATATGTTTTGGGGTGTTTGGGTAAATTTAGGGTTCTGTGCTAGGTTTGGGTTATGGGATACAGGGGTATTTTTAGGGTTCAGGGCTAGGTTTGGGTTATGGGGTACAGGGGTATTTTTAGGGTTCAGGGCTAGGTTTGGGTTTTGGGGTACAGGGGTATTTTTAGGGTTCAGGGCTAGGTTTCGGTTTTGGGGTACAGGGGTATTTGTAGGGCTCAGGGCTAGGTTTGGGTTTTGGGGTACAGGGGTATTTTTAGGGTTCAGGGCTAGGTTTGGGTTTTGGGGTACAGGGGTATTTTTAGGGTTTAGGACTAGGTTTGGTTTATGGGGTACAGGGGTATTTTTAGGGTTCAGGGCTAGGTTTGGGTTTTGGGGTACAGGGGTATTTTTAGGGTTCAGGGCTAGGTTTGGGTTATTGGGTACAGGGGTATTTTTAGGGTTCATGGCTAGGTTTGGGTTTTGGGGTACAGGGGTATTTTTAGGGTTCAGGGCTAGGTTTGGGTTATGGGGTACAGGGGTATTTTTCGGGTTCAGGGCTAGGTTTGGGTTATGGGATACAGGGGTATTTTTAGGGTTCAGGGCTAGGTTTGGTTTTTGGGGTACAGGGGTACTTTTAGGGTTCAGGGCTAGATTTGGGTTATGGGATACAGGGGTATTTTTAGGGTTTAGGCCTAGGTTTGGGTTATGGGGTACAGGGGTATTTTTAGGGTTCAGGGCTAGGTTTGGGTTATGGGATACAGGGTATTTTTAGGGTTCTGGGCTAGGTTTGGGTTTTGGGGTACAGGGGTATTTTTAGGGATCAGGGCAAGGTTTGGGTTATGGGGTACAGGGTATTTTTAGGGTTCAGGGCTAGGTTTGGGTTATGGGATACAGGGGTATTTTAGGGTTCAGGGCTAGGTTTGGGTTATGGGGTACAGGGGTATTTTGTAGGGTTTAGGTCTAGGTTTGGGTTATGGGGTACAGGGGTATTTTTAGGGTTTAGGGCTAGGTTTGGGTTTTGGGGTACAAGGGTATTTTAAGGGTTTAGTTTTACAAATAGTACTTTTTAAAAATGTAATTAAATTAATTTAAGTAATTTTAATATTAATTAAGTAAATATTTATTTATTATATTTAAAAAAAAATAATATACTTACCTATACTTACGTTGTAATGGCTTGCATTGTAATAGCATCTGCTATGTAATGTCATGCGTTGTAAAGGCATTCGTTGTAATGGATCCTGCGTTGTAAAAGTTGTGTTGTAATGGTATGCGTTGTGAAAGTATGCGTTGTAATGACATACATCCACACCTACATATGCACCAACTCTCCCATTGTGTGGGACGTGAGTCATCTACAAACTTGAAGGGGTAATAGTTGCCTGTAACAACAAATAGATGGTCTTGCATAATGTTTCACTTAGGCAAATACTCACCCCCTCCTACCTCCTAGCTGCTGTTGGGCTCTCAACTCCCCATCAACGTCAGGGTATGCCACTGCTATTATGCTGGCCATTAGAGGGGGTCAGGGCTCAGTGAGTGCCCCTTCTGCCTAAGTTGGACAACCCCAGCTGTACCTCCATGATCTTCCTGGTCCAGCATCTCATGTCCTCCCACCTTTTCCTGCAGTAAGCACTGCACTGATGAGGGACCCCCAGGGTCCGCACCTTCCGGGTGATGGCTTTTTACTGAGTGGACATTCAAGATAAAAGTTGTCAGCTATGGTGGCACAGAGGTAGTACACAGCTAGCATATACATATACCAGCCTTGCACACATTGCATGTTTGAAAGGCACATGGATACCAACAGAAAACCCATTACTGCACAGTTTCAATGTCCTCTGAGTACTGCCCTCCATCCTGATCATGCCTATACTCACCACGCCAGAGCCCTGAGAATACGTACCTTGGGTAAACACCACATGTGCTCTGAAAGGTTTTCCAACATGACACAGCACACCAATGTGTCCTCCTGAAGGGTACAGTAATATTGTAGCAATGGACAGACACCTGAACTGTCTGGACAAATGATTAGAATTAAACTGGCTAAAACATCACTACTACCATTGCCCCAGTGCATGCCAAGTTTGGGGTCACATAAAATAGGGCTGCCATGCATGTAAATGATAATTCCCACTCAGTGCGTCAGTGGACAAGGTGATTACTGATTTCCATTTCAGACTACGCCTGCATGTGTCTGTTTGGTAAGTCCTGACATCATGAAACACATCGTATTGCATATGTGGAGGCATACATACTGTATAACTTCACATTTATTACACAACAGGTGATGCTCTTCGGAACTGCACTTCAGATGTAACCAACTTTCTGATGTGACAATTTCTCTGATTAACAATGTTCCTGTACAATGGTAGCATCACTCAAATGACTGCAAACTCCAAGGCATGTGGGAGTGAAGGGCATGTGCTAAGACAATGACACATAGTGACAACAAGGGCCCATAGACAGTAGTCTTGAGTCTCAGGCTCTCATATTGCACCATGCCATATCTAATACCACTAGGTACATTTAGGCCAACCTGTGGTCCTGTTACACTGATTCAGGCTACATCTGAGGATCTGCAGATCTAAAAGGGGAGTACTTTGTGCGCCTGTTCCATTGGGTAATGCCCTCTTCTCCAGACTGAGCTATGGAGCAAACAAGGCACCTATCAATATTAGTGTTTGATCTCTTCATGCTAAGCATACTGTTCCCACATGACCCTCACATGCCCACATATACCATACCTAACAAGACAACTAGTGGCCATCCTATATATATCACATTATCATTGTTGGTCACTGTGAAGGTGTCTGTGAGGTCTTGATACCTTCCTCAAGACACTTTGGTGATGCCTCGTGTGTGCTGAGAGATTGGTGGGAATGTACATTTAGATCACATATCCTATACAACCCACTCGCAGGAAACATACTTGAGTTTGGATGTAAAGCCAGTACAGGTTTTTAACACATCTGCCTTTTCCTGATGTGCAAAGTTAGCAAAGGTTAAAAATAAGTTTATACATGCATAGGAATGTGCATACATCAGTGTATGGTTCAGGAGTGTATGCATATCACCATGATGATGTTACCTCTACAAATATCAGTACCACATGTACCATAACTAGTTGTGTACTACGTTGGGACCACACCATCTGACTTACAATACATTGATGTCAATATGATACTTTGAGCTAAAGTGTAGGCCATGGGTTTGGCTAGGATAATTGCTAAAGAATACACAATGTATCAGCAGTACTCACCTGCTCCTCTGGTGAGCCATAGAACTAGGGGTACAGGGGAAAGACCACTTTGTCCAGGGTCTGGAGCTCCTCTGGAGTGAAGGGAGGGGTTCTGAGCCCTGTACAGCGTGACATCACAGCTCCCAGATGTAGTAAACAGCAACTGTAGATGAGGAGGTGTACTAAGCAGCAGTGTCTGGAGGCAAGTGATGTGTTTCCCAATCCGCAACCTTTAAGTATAACACATATGTGGTCTTCTCTGTAGACAGCTGCATACATTGGATTGCAGTGGTCGCATTTTGCAAAGTTTGCCAATGGCAGTGACTGCCGTGTAAGAATCCGCCTACCGCGTGGTTCAAATCACCCAGCAGTTGCCGAATGAGCATGTCCCATTGGCGAACTCAAGCATCCACTTAGCCAGTCACCTTTGTCGGCGGATACATCACTTGACCGGTGTTGGTCGTATTTTTCAAAGTTAGCCAATGGCTGTGGCTGACGTGGTAGAATCCACATACCGCATGGTTGAAATCACTCGGTGGTCGGCTATCGTACATGTGCCATTGGAGAGTCTAGGCCTCCACCTTGCCAGTGTTGTAATATATATTATGTGATACACAAATTGGTAAATAGAGAATGGAACCTTCCTCTGTACCATGAGGGCCGAGAGGACTCACCAGTATGTGAACATCCAACATGATGTATGACACCATTCCCCTGCCTGTACCTTTTCTTGTGTTGAACATCACTGTGCATGCACACACGATTACCGCGTTGTGGTTTACACCGGCTGTAACAGTAGTAATGAGTTCAATGCAGACTCCACAACATGACGGTGTCCACCAAACCAAATAAGTGTTTATGATTTGCACAGTGCTGTTACAGACACATGTGGACTTCAGACTGGTGAATGATGGTTAGAGGTTGTCATCTAGGTGACTCCTGCATATATACGTGGAATGTCTATGTGATACTTTTCGCTACCTTCAGCCTGGAATGGACTCGCCCATAACAGTAGCCAATGGGTGAAGTGTAGCATCCTGCTATGTGTCATTCATCCCATCCACTTTCATCATACAAGAAGTTGCCTTGTATGAAATTTCTCTTTTGTACATAAACTGAAGTGAACTGATGTGTACTGCTCACATATGCATTAATGTAGGATCACATCACTTTTGGCTGTGTCTTGGTATATTCTAATGTGGACATTGTGATATATATCTATATGTGTGTCACTCCACACATAGGTACCTTGCCAGAGAGAGGAGACGACAGCCTCCAGTCTACCAGCCTTTGTCTCAGTCCTGGGAGCAAATTCATACCTCATCAAAGGAGCTATTGAGCTGGCTGGCACAGTTGGGATCATGCAAATAGAAACCCAGAGACTTAGGCAGTGAAAAGGTATATAAAAGTACCCTTCCCAAAACATGTATTACAAACCCAACTTCATTAATGGATTGAGTTTGTAATAAATATTTCAAAAAGTCCAAAAGTGAAATTTGTAGAAGCTTCCTAACCAGAGATAACATTAATATATTTAATAATGCATCTCAATGCTTTCCTATGGAACAGCTAACACTGCCACCGTGAAAATGCCTTGTAGGGCCTTTTCACGTTTATGAACATGTTTAACATTAACATTTTTCACATTAACATTAAGCACCTCGCACCCTGCCTTATGGGCTTTAGCGCCTACTTTGGGTACCTTACTAAAATGTAATGTATGGTTTAGGCCTGCAAAAGGTGTTATTTTGACCATCAAATTTGCAGTTTAAAACTGCATTGACCAGGCTACAAATAGCAGGCCTCCAGTCAGGTTTGCACTGTCACTGCAGTGAGTACCACAATGGGTGATGTAGCCACTAGTGACATTTAACTTGCAGGGTCTTGATATATTTTGTACCATATACTAGGGACGTATAGGTGTGCTAAATATACCAGTTAGGGGTATGCCCTTTTCATCATGTTAAAACCGGAACATATGCACTTTACCACTGGTTAGTAGGAGTAAAGTGCAAAGAGTTCTACAGCTAACAAAAACAGTCAAGGCAAAAATGTGGGGGTATACCATGCAAATGATTGTCATTTCCAATAATAACATCTCCCTCCTCTGGGAAAACTAGCCAACCTAAAGCCATTACTGTAAAATACACTGCCAATAATCCAAATTTCTACTTCTCTCCATTTACAACTTCAGCCTATTTACACAAGACTGATTCCAAAGCATCTCTGCTGCACTGCATCTAGTACTAAATCCCAAGCCTTTGTCATTATACCAAATTGTAGCTGGACAGCATTTGAAAAAGAACCTACATCTTAGCGCAGTTGAACAGACCATGGTGAGTAACCTGGTTGTTGAAACCTGCCTCTAAATTCACATTACCCTGATCCTAATTTCCCTGCCTTGACTGTAAAATTAAGCCCCCTGTCTCCTCAAACTAGACTTCATACCATCCAATGACACTCACCTCAACATATAGCAGAGGAGCTCATTCTCTCAGGAGGCTACTGCCTACAATGCAGCAAAGCAGATGTATGCCCAGAAATGTTGAATTTCAACAGGAAGCAAAGGATTAACCAGTCATTCTTGCACTGCTTGGCAAAATAAGTACCATGCTGCCCCTGGAGTTCTATCTGGTCCCACCCATCTCCTCTTTCAGGAAAGATATTAAAATATTGATTTTCATAAAATTCCTTGCATACAGTCATGAATCTGATTACTTCTAGCACTCTCCTTGTTCCTACTGAATCTGCACCACTGTCTCAGCTGTGTTCAATGGGCTTTTAAAAAAAAGGAAGATATATTTAGTACGGCCTACCCTGATGAAATCGGAGACACAGCCATGTCTTTTGAAAATGTTCCCATACACTACACCTTACGCTCTTGCTCTGCCTATGAAAAAGGAATTGATACACACAAAGGGCCTTATTATGAGTTTGGTGGTCTGACTGCCTTAGTACCGCCAGCAGCCCATGTCGCTGGCTGTCCAAAGACTACCTTATTACGAGTTGACCAGGCGGTCGGCAGTTTGGAGGCGGTGTAGGAAAGTAGGTCCGTGCCAATCAGGTTCCCAAGGCTTGTGTTCTACCCCCAAAAACTAACCCAATTGGCATCTCTGGCCACAGGTCAGCCCCTGGTAAGTGGTATCACGGGTACCCAGGGCACTGTGACCAGGGAAGACCCCTAAGGGTTGCAGCACTTATTGTGCCACCCTTAGAGGTCCTGTACCCTGACACTCACCCACTGCCTTGGCAGGCTGCGTGTCTTGGTGCAAAACAAAGTAAAGAGTTGACATGGCACACATCTCTGTGTGCCATGCCCACAAAACACTGCTGTGGCATACATCAGTCACCCCTCTAGCTGACTGCCCTATGCCAGTGGTGAGGGAACAGGTGCATGAGACCCGTACCCCTTCAGTACCCAGGTCCATTCCTGGGCACTGTAAGTGCAGTGCTGCCATTAAGAGTATATGGTAATGGAAGTTTCTCATTACGAACTCCACAGCACCATAATGGCTGCACTGAAGACTGGGAAGTTTGGTATCAAACTTCTCAGCACATTAAACCTACACTGATGGCAATGTGGGATTTAATGTAAAATGCACAACAGAGGGCATCTTAGAGATGCCCCCTGAAACTCGACCAGCTCCTAGTGACCTGACTATGTGGCTGCCTAGGCTGCCACCACCAGACATGTTTCTGGAGCCCTGGGTTGAGAGCTTGCTGCTCTCAGCGGCCTGAAACAATGCACATCCTGGGATGAGGTGCCAAGCCACCTGCCTCAGGATTGTCAGTGTTCCTGAAGGAGAAGCTTCAAAGGCATACCGCCGTTGTGGGCCTCTCCAGACCACTTGCTGTACTCAGCAACTGGTCCCCACTGGTTCTACCCCCCACTTTGGGTGGGAAAACCAGCTGGAAAAACAACTGAGGAAGAGAGGGGTGCCCACCTCTGCCAACTCCACCCCTAATGTGGGGAAGGCGAGGTGAAGCACAACCTCGAGTCCCCGCCATCTTGAGGATGGGGGACCCTGTCAATCAGGGACAGGCTTCAGCCCCCCTCCCACTGAAGAGTGACAGAAGAGGGTGTGTACCCACCCCAGGGAAGGGACCCATTGGTCCCTGCCCTTTACCTACCAGTAATGCCCCTAAATTTAGTATTTAGGGGCACCCTGAATCTTTCTTCCTCAGATCCAGCAACCACAAGAAAAGAAGAAGAAAGACGAGAAGCCGTGCAGAGCTAACAAGAGGACAACACCCACTGACTTGACCACAGCCCTACAGGCCTGTCTCCCCTCAAACCTGCTACTGCAAAGACCCCGGCGTGTCCAGCGGCCAGCAACCTCAGAAACCCCGGAGGACCTCCCTGCATTCACTTTCCAAGCTGTTTCTCCCGTGAACACCGGACGTGTTTGAACTGCAGCTCCTGGTGCCAGTCAGGAACCGCGAATCCAGCCCACTCTGCACCCGCTGAACCCGGCCCGAGCTAGAGTGGAAAAACACCACGAGGAGGTCCCCCCTGCGATCCTGACCCGAGATCCGGCGTCCCCTGACCTGCCTCAAGCCTCCAGATGATGCCTGCAGCCTTAATCCAGGGGACCCCCCTTACCACGACCAGAGTGGGTAAGAAAATCAGACGTCCAAAGGCACCCCTGCACCCGTCGCCCCACGGCCTTGTGTGCCCAACCCAGAGGTGCCTAACCATCCCTCTACATCCCAACTTACCCCTCGAAGTGGTGGTCACTCCTGGAAGATCCTCGACCCCGAGTCTGCAGTGTTTCTTTGGGAGACCCCTGGGAGACCCCTGAGTCTAACCCCAGAACCGTAACTCAAAAGCCCAAATACTTACCTCAAAACCGATAACTCATTTTTCCTCATAGGATAACATTGTCACTTTTTCTCCCAAAAAGTTTTGAAGTGTCGACTTTTGAAACCTACAAATATTCCTTAAAAATCAGCCGAATAACAAAAACGCCTTTTCTCAGGAAATGTCCCAGTGCTGAATCTAGGATCCAGCACTAAGTAAGAAAAAGTATTGATGACATAACTTACCTGCTAAGTGCATTTCCTCCAATAGGATAACATTGGTAATTCTATGCGAAAATTTTTTGAAGTGTCAACTTTTAAAATGCAATAATATTCTTTACAAATCGTACCTTTAACTAAAACACATTTACTCACCTGTTTTCAGGAAATATCCCAGGGCTCAATCTAGGATCCAGTCCTGTGTTAGCAAAAGTTATCTAAAAAGTAATTAACTGCATTTTACTTAAAAAGCCCATTCAATTGAATGTACTATACCTGCAATGTGTTGCAAACTGCTTACTTAAAACTGTAACCAAAGCCAGTACAAGTTACACTGCAATTTTTAACTGCGTTCATACAAGTAATTTACTACTGAAAAGTATTTTTATGCTTACCTGTACTAAGCTTGCTTGGTTCTAGAAATAAAACAACAGTATATTTTTTTACAAAACAATTGGCCTAGAGTTCAGTTCTTGAGTGTGTGAATTAATTTGCTGACTGAGTGTGTACATCAAATGCTTAACACTGTTCTCTGCTACTGCCTTACTGCTCGACCAAGCAACCACTTTAGAGAGTAAGGTTCTATCTACCTTTAACCTCTGACAAACCTCTGGAGACCCTTGGACTCTATACACACTGTACCTCACTTTGGTGCAGTGTATATAGAGCCAGTTTCTTACAGGCGGGGATCTGCGCGGCGGTGAGTACTTTTCACAATTATATAGATGCCTGTGTGTGCATTTTGACTGCAGATGTGTTGAATGCACATAAATGCATGATATAAGTGGAAAAATACCATATACCCTTTACCAGGGTTCAGCCCATATGTGGGCACTCCTGGCAATGGGTACATGGTTCAAAAAGGACTTACCTGTAGATCGGCGCAAAAAGGGCCATAATCCTCGATGTGAAGATTCTGCTGTGAAGGGAGACCCAGAAAGGGATCCACGTCGGAATCTGCTGGGAAGAAGAAGAAAGGGGTGAGTATGCACCACAAATCCATTGTCACCGCCACCTTGAAGCAGTAATACGGATGGTGGTGCAGCTCCCCTGTACTGCCCTATGGTGGCTGTATTTCCCTGACTGCCAACCTAGCAGTCGGCGGACTGCTGGTGGTCTCGGTGGTCCAGCGGCGGTCTTCCCAAAGCCAATCCACTCAACTCGTAATACGACAATCGGACCGCCGAGCTTGCCCCGCTCTACCTGCCACTGACGGTGCGACACCGCCAAATTCATAATAAGGCCCTTATTATCATTTATTTTAAAAAAGTACCTATTCACAGACTCAGACCACAGTGGTGAGGTTACATCAACTAGGGTGAACAGTAATGGGAAGTCATTTCTGTAAACTTTGAGGAAACAGGGCCCGAACTAGTGTTTGTCAGGTGGTAGTCCATATGCCAGGGTGGTGTACAACATTACGACTGCCACCTTGATTGTCTAAAGTCCACCAAATTTAGAGATTATCAATGGCTTAGTGGTGTTCTTTGTACCTTCAGAGGAACCAATGGTTCTTCTGAAGATACCAAATATTTGGTGGACAGCTGCTGTCAGTGTTTTTTTCTTCAATTACCTACTCCCAAAGGTGGAGTATGTTTTTTGAAAAACAAATGACAAATGACTCAGGAAGTTTATTCCCTGGGTGTTGGGGGTCATTATTTATATTTTACTGTTCTTACTGATAGTTTCTATCAGTAGTACCCTTGTTGGCTCTGATCAATGGAAACCTTACTCCAATGGAAGAAGACGGCTCGCCGATAGCCCCTAAAAGTAAATATATTATATTTATAAAATTTCAATACCATCAAAAGGTCTTTCTAATGCCTCACCTAAAAAAAAAGACTCTTTAAGTCAGAAGTGGAAAGATACAACACATCTAATCTGAACACCCGGAGACTGAAATGCTAATCAGTGGGACAAACACAGGAAAAGATGGATGAACCATGGAACCAAGAGATAGGCAACTAAGCCATTGAGTCATTAGCAAGAGACTGAACCAAACTCAACCCTAATTATTATCTGTGTTGGAAGCAACAGGTGTACCAAATAAAGTGGTCTGTTTCTGATGCTTGAAAAATCACCAGATCAGGGATATTCTGTGTATAAAGCAACAGCCCTACCATATAAAGTTCTCTCTTCTCAAGGTCTAAATAAATCACTTGATTATTGACCACAGGCTCACAGTAGAGTCATGGTATGTCAATTGCTCTTTTCCCTTCGACTACAGGCGCGATTTGGAGTTTGGCAGAGAGTGTGCTTCATAAACGAAAAGGAGCACCCTGTCAGTCAAACTCTCTGGTTGCTCAACCTACTTAGAGTTAGGGTGGGCGTAGTTTTTAATACGGCCGGCGAAATTGAAGGAATTTAGGGGCATATTACCAAGGCAGGTGAAACAAAATTATCGCCGCTTTTGCAGCCGTTTTCGGCCACAAAGTGGAAATAATTTTATCGCCCTATTAGAAAGTTGTGGCTAACATCAGTTAGCGACAGCTTTTAGGTGATAGCGAGCGGTTTGGGGACTGCTTTGCATGTCAGCGATTTTTATCGCTAATAATATGCAAAGTGGGCGTACCCAACCTGTTAGCGACTGAAAGCAGTCGCTAACATCGCTATCGCCTATTATCAATGCAGGCATAGCGACAAAAATATGACTGAAAACTAACGCCTGCTCAGAACAGTTCTTAGCCTGTATACCCAATGGGAGGTGGATATTCGAGCTAAGTCCCTATTAGCGATAATGCCTGAATATCGCTGGATTTCCAGCGATATTCAAGCATTTTGCCGCTATCGCCGGATACGGCATTAGTCTCTACGGCTGTTACAAGGACAGCAGCAAACATAAAAATAGAAAACACATGAGGAAGTAGTTATTACCAGCGTTTTCCCTTATGAATAGAAGATAGACAGATGTATCTTCTATTCATAATAGAAAGTGCTGGTTGTAATTACTTCTGCATGTGTTTTCTATCTTTTATGTTTACTGCTCTCATTGGAACCTCAACTTCCACTTGGAGAACAACAAGGACAGCAACACCGCCGCCCTGCTGGACAACCTCGCCAACCTCGGGCTTAAGCAACTGGTGAACACCCCCACCCACTACGCCGGCCACACGGTTGACCCCATCTTCCCCTCCAGCAAGCACATCTCCTTTAGCTACTCCACCGGACTACACTGGACAGATCACAGCTGCGTCCACTTCAACTTCAGGAGAACCACGACCTACCACCACCCACAACAGGTGCCCCGCAGAAGCTGGAACAAGATCACCGCCAACCAATTTACCACCTCCCTCAGCCAGAACCCTCACACCAACATAACGGACCCCAACGAAGCAGCCCGCAACCTCACACAGTGGCTCACCAACTGCGCCGACGACCTCGCACCACTGAAGAACCCCCCCAGCAGACACAGCAGCAAGAAAGCCTCTTGGTTCACCAACGACCTCAAAAACTCCAAGAAAACCTGCCGCACCCTCGAGAAAGCCTGACGCCACGACCAGACAACAGAAAACATGTCAGCCCTCAAGAACGCCACCCGCAAACACCACCAGCTGATCCGCACCACCAAAAGGACCACATTCAAAGAACGACTGGACAACAACTCCCACAACAGCAAGGAACTCTTCAGCATCGTTAAAGAGCTCTCCAGCCCCAGCGCCTGCAACAACGACATCATACCGTCGCAAGACCTCTGCGACTCACTCGCCTCGTTCTTTCACTGCAAGATTGCCGGCATACACAACAGCTTCGGCGCACAGACCACGCACCCAACCGTTGATCCAGCACCCACCGCCACCACCCTCTGCACCTGGACCTCGGTCAGCACCGAAGATACCACCCGCACAATGAACACCATCAACTCCGGCTCCCCTACCGACCCCTGCCCACACCACATCTTCAACAAAGCCGCCTCCATCATCGCACCCCATCTTCGAGACATCATTAACAGCTCCTTCGCATCGGCCACCTTCCCGGAGAGCTGAAAACACGCCGAGCTCAGCGCCCTTCTGAAGAAACCCTCCGTGGACCCCACGGATCTCAAGAACAACCGCCCCATCTCACTCCTCCCTTTTCCGGCCAAAGTCATCGAGAAGACCGTCAGCAAGCAACTCTCAGCCTTCCTCAAGACAAACGGATCCCTCGACCCCTCGCAGCACCGAGACCGCCCTCATCGCAGCCACCGATGACATCAGGTCCCTGCTCGACAACAGGGAAACAGCTGCCCGCATCCTCCTGGATCTCTCAGCAGCCTTCGACACCGTATGCCACCGCACCCTGATACAGCGCCTCAGCAACATCGGAATCCAAGGCAAGTCCTTGGAGTGGATCATCTCGTTCCTCGCCAGCAGAACCCAGAGAGTCCGCCTCCCCCAGTTCCGGTCAGCGGCCACCGAAGTCATCTGCGGCGTCCCGCAAGGATCCTCGCTCAGCCCCACCCTCGTCAACGTCTACATGACCCCCCTCGCAGCTATCGCTCGCCAACACAACCTAGACATCATCTCCTACGCAGACGACACGCAGCTGATCCTGTCCCTTACCAAAGACCCCGCCACCACCAGAGCCAGCCTCCAGGAAGGAATGAAAGACGTCGCGGAATGGATGAAGCTCAGCCGGCTGAAACTGAACTCAGAAAAGACGGAAGTCCTCATCCTGGGAACATCCCCCTCCGCCTGGGACGACTCCTTGTGGCCCCCTGCCCTGGGCACCAACCCAAAGCCAACGGACCATGCACGCAACCTGGGCTTCGTCCTGGACTCCTCCCTCACGATGACCAAGCAAGTCAACGCCGTCTCGTCATCCTGCTTCAACACCCTGCGCATGCTCCGAAAGATCTTCCAGTGGATCCCCACCGACACCAGGAAGACGGTCACCCAGGCCCTCGTCACCAGCTGACTGGACTATGGAAACACCCTCTACGCTGGAACCACAGCCAAACTACAGAAAAGACCCCAGCGCATACAGAACGCCACTGCACGACTCATCCTGGACACCCCCCGCCACAGCCAGATCACTCCCCAGCTGAGAAACCTGCACTGGCTCCCCGTCAGCAAGAGGATTACATTTAGAATCCTCACCCAAGCACACAAGGCTCTCCACGACACTGGGCCCAAATACCTCAACAACCGCCTCACATTCTACACACCCACCTGCCAGCTCCGATCCGCCAGCCTCGCACTCGCCACCGTCCCACACACTCGCAGAACCACCACCGGAGGAAGATCCTTCTCCTACCTGACGGCCAAGACATGGAACTCCCTCCCCACCCACCTACGACTGACCGAGGACCATCTCTCCTTCAGGAAACAGCTCAAGACCTGGCTCTTAGAGCAGTAGCAGATCCCCCCCCCCCAGTGCCTTGAGACCCTAACGGGTGAGTAGCGCACATTACAAATTCCCTGATTGATGGATTGATTGTAACAGCACTAAAGACTAGTATGCGTGGGTGAAGCGCCTTAACTTAATAAGGAGAGTGAGGTTATGGTGCTCTGTCAGTGACGGAGCTGCAAAGGCCCACCCCATTTCTTAAGCGCTAACCCCGCCTCTCTCGTAGCATCTCTGAGGAAAATGATTGCAAGTGTGTGCATTTCTTCATGATTAGGGAATCCTTGAAAAAATGCGTCTATGTGGCACTGCAAAAATGTACATTAGCAGGAATTTGTGGAATCTAAAAAATGATATGCATTTCCCCGGTTTTGTGTGGTGTGAGTAGCACTGTACCGAGGAGATTATATTTGGCATTGGTGATAGTATGAGTCGTCATTTTATGTTGACTGTGAGCTATTTAAATACGTCAGTTTACTAATCTAACATTTGCAGATGTGTTTGTTTAATTTAAAATCACGGGTTCAAAGCCATGTGGGTGCACTCAGTTTCACATCTTTCCCGGGACAAAAAATGTGTGTCACGGAGTTGTTTACTAGCAACAGATGTCAATGTATTATTTTTTTTAATTTAGGAAAAAGTCAACCAATTATTATTATAAACACTATTATCATGGTGGAAAATTATGTATTGACATTTGCATTGATTATTTTGTATTTGTGATATCAACTGACATTTGTGTGACACAATATCCTGGTCTTTAAGATCGACCTACAAAAATATTGCACCCACTATAGTGCCTCTCTCTACCTCATTAAAGTAAGTATATATTTTCTATTATTACTTCCACATCTAGTGACATATGTGACTTGTGGGGTAGTGATCAGGTCAATGTAGTAAAAGCAATATTTGTTCTTTCGATATAACGCATGCGATATAGTGAGGGAGTACAGGGGTTATTATGTGCAGTCTTCTAGGTACTTTCTGCTGAATTGGGAGGGTGGTTATCAATGAGAGATTATGGCATTGGTTTCTGGAGCAAGCTGTTTGGCAGAAGTACTGTGGTCCTTAGTTCTGAATATTGCCTCCCATTATTTCCAGAGGCATTTGCTGTAATTTAAATACAGATACTGATAATCAAGTTAAAGCCGAACTCGAACAGTATCCTTTGCCAAAAAGCTCAGTTTCTTACTCGTTCTTTTTAAATTAAATTTGGGATATAAATCTGATCTGTCCATTTGTTGTTATATAAAGAATTACCAATTGTAAACCATGTTGCTACCTCATAGTGCATTAAAATGCAGTATTTTCCAACACCATGACAAAAGCAATAACCTTCATGGGCTGTCCCCTATCTGCTCCTGTTTTCTTAACCTGCTACATTCACATCTCTTTCAGCGTAACATTGATGACCAGAATCAAGAGACCCCCTATGATATTGGGTGCAATACAACTATCGAGAGCTCTATTGAGATATCTCTAGCTCTGCTCTAGGGTTGCCCTTTAACACCTTGGCTGCGGGCCGATTTTGCGGAAGTGCTGCACTTCCGCAAAACGGACGGGGCCGCGTCGGACATTTGCAGACGGCAGCACCAGCGAGGTAGCATTGCCATCGGCCAATGGCCGACGGCAGCATGGAAGGGGTTAAAATATATCCGATGTTGAACTATGTCACTGGATCAGTGCACTTAGAAATGCATCATTCACCAATTATTTCTAGGCCTGGGCATGAAATTCTCCTCCCCTCGCGGGAATTTTTCCCACTTCGCGCTCTGCAGCGCATGCGGAGTTCCGAACAGCTATACTCCATGGAATGGAGTTTTTTTCCTTGCTCGCTTTCGCCGACATTAAGTTGGCGAGCGCAAGTGAGGAAAATCTTAGTCCAGAAATCCTCCCAGTGAGATTTCTCAACATGGGCAGTCGCGAATGACTGCTACCACTCATGTTAAGAAACATTCCGTTCGCTTTGAGGTAGCTCCCGCTCGAGTGGAATTTCTACAGAAAGGACCAGCACCCTCTTACGCTGCGCATGGCACCATTCGTCCACCACTGGGAACACTCTCGGTGCCAAAAATTGGTGTGACCGGCATGACCAAACACACTCCACCGCTTTCAGAACTTCGTGCAACGCAGCTTTTGGGTCACTTCACAATAGTTCCGCATACGGAACACTGAAAACTCCTTCCGCAAACTCCGCCCAGGCCTAATAATTTCAAATGTCATTGTTAAGACAAACCTCCTTCTCCCTAAAAAAATATCTTTATGCTCTCATCAGATGTGACCCTTTGTATTGCCTCAGTGAGCTTTAAAATTCACCTATTGACAACCCAAAAATGCCTTTGGGTAAAACAAAAAATCTAAACACCTGATCAGCTGTCTTTATCCATGGTATGACGAAGACTCCCCTACCCCGTCCAATCATATTCAGTATTTCATCAATATTTGCAACTTTTGAGGGTGAGACATGTAGAAATAAAGAATATAAATAGAGTGACTTAAGTTAACAAGGTAGACATCGATGCTTAGAGAGAGAGAGAGAGAGAGGCAAAAGCTGCTAGAAGAAAAAAAGAGAGAGCAGAAGGGGAAGAAGGGGAAGATTCAGATCCAAATGACAGCCTGATTAGATTAGAAGATTCCGGAAGAAGATTGAGGAGCGGGAGAGTGTAAGAGAGGGATGCGCCCCGGTGCGTCGGATTTAGAGAGAAGTCCGTTTTTCTGGTAGCAGAGTTATGGTTATTATTGCTTAGTTTGGTGATTATTAGTTATTGATTATTGATTATTAATTATATGTTCAACACTAAGAGTTAGTGTCATGTTCTATGTTTTCTGGAAGTACAGGTACAGAGCTACCTGGGAATCCCGGGAATGGAATTTAGAAGAGTGTGGTAAGCAAATAACACTGCAGAAGGTTAGCCGTCTGTTGTCATAATACTGAGAAGCTACGAAGGGCTGGCAGTTGTCTATTAGGGACTATATCGTATAAGAGTAGAGTGTGAATGACAGCAAAGGGACCACCTGTGAAACTTTTGCCTTACTCAAGAGAGGAGTACCCCTAGAGGAGTAATAAGTCCTCCCCAAGCTTAAGTGAAGAGTAAACAGTGGTTTTTACTAGTAGTGATAGAAGCATTTTCCCATTGAAGCAAGTGAAGAAAACTATCTTTGGTTTAGCGTAGCAGAAAGAGTAACGCTGTATTTACGTTGTTACTAACAGAAATTTTTAAAAAGAAAAGTTAGAAAATGCATTTTCATATTACCTTGTAAAGGGATGCTCAGTAGTAGGAGTCATACTGACGTCACAAAGAGCCGCACTGGTATTGGTTGAAACGGCGGGCGTGTAACAAGTGCAGATTGTAAAGGGAGGGTCAGTAGTGGGAGTAATACTGACGTCACAAAGAGCCGCTATGGCATTGGTCAGACAAGTGGGTGTGTTGTAAGCTTTTATTGCCCGTTGAACAAGAACAACACTGGTATTGGTTGTGGAAAAGAAAAAGTAGTGAGTCCTGATTGGATTGTTGGTGTGAGTCGCTCTGGTATAGGACGAGTGTTAGTAAATAGGATACGTGAGAATCTGGAAGAGTATTCTCGATTTTGCCTGCTGAATTTAGTTAGTAACAGGAGTCGGAAGAAGGAAGTTGGGGCCAGATGTATGTAAATGAGATTTACCGATTTTTAATTACCGAATTTTATCGATTCGGTAATTAAAAATCGGTAAATCTGAGGGGTGGATATGTAGGAACATCCAGATGTTCCTTTTACCGAATCGGTAAATATCTGTATTTACCGATTCGGTAAATACCGACCGGTAATGCCCCATTCATTCCTATGGGCTTTGAAGCCCATAGGAATGAATGGGGCATTACCGGTCGGTATTTACCGAATCGGTAAATACCGATTCTGACAAGGGTGCAGGGGGTGTCACTTTGACACCCTCTAGCACCCCCAAAAAAGGTTCGGGGCCATGTGGCAGGCATACCTGCCCTAAGGGCAGGTCTGCCTGTCATATGGCACAGGTGTGCATGCACACATGTGCATGCACACCAGAATCGTTATTTTACCATCAAATAGTATTTGATGGTAAAATACCGATTCTGTAATGCTTGTGGGACTCAGAAGAGTCCCACCTACATATCAATTTTACCGAATCGGAAAAAATACCGATTCGGTATTTTACAGAATCGGTAAATTTACCGATCGGTAAATTTACCGATTCTGTAAAATACAGGGCCCTACATCTCGAATTGCATTTACCGGTCGGTAACGGCCGAATTCGGCCGTTACCGACCGGTAAATGCCTACCTACATCTGGCCCTTGATTACTAAAATCAAAAATGTCTTTAAGAAGGGCGAGCGTGTAGTAACTAGGGAGGGAATTCTTATGCCACCTCCTAATACGCCTGCTTCTTTTATGATGACGGAACGAGGATACCATACTTTTGTCTGGTGAGAAAATTGGGTAGAGTACATGAAAGGTGATGGTGTTCTAGCTCTTCCAGAGCATGGTACGTTCTTTTTTTTATTTATTTATAAAAAATACCTGGTACAATCAACAATAAATGTACTTTACATTGCAATATTGTTAAAAATCCGATATACAGAGATTGAAAACATATACAATCATACAATATATAAACTAGGATATGGCTTTCTTAAACAGTTAAAAAATGGGAAATATATCAATACTACAGGATAACACTAGATTGATATCTCTATGCAGGAGTGAAAATAAAAATCAGACACCCTTCAGAGGTCAATGAAGAATAAAAACCCTCTTTCACTCGCTGCCAGCCAAACTGTACAGGACACTTTTTATAAGCGGGAGTCGCTCCACCCCTTGATAGGGGCCCAGATATTTAGTCCTAATTCCCTCATTTTCCTACTCCTATGCGTATATAAGGAGGATTCGATATTAAGAATCCCAAGGAGTCTAGCCAACCACATCTGGAAGGATGGTGCTACAGTATCTTTCCAACCTGCCACGAGCACTATCGGGAGGACCGCCACAGATATAAAAACAAAAGCTTCCTCCTGCTTGTTGAGCCCCAAATTGCTATTGGTTCCTATTATCATTAGGGTACGGGATAGATTAATCTTATCACCTAGCAGCCCCTCCCAAAATTTTTCGATTTCCCCTCAAATTGCACTTAATTTGTCACATAAATGGAAGTAGGTCAGCGGGCCCCTCTAGACACCCCGGACATCTGTCATCCTCCCTTTTACCCCAGACATATAATTTAGCTGGTGTAAAGTATAAATAAAAAGGGTCCTATAGTGTTGGGCTCTCAGATTCGTGGAGCGGAAGAGTTTCCCAGCTAGTTGCAGTGCTTTATCTATATCAACATCCGAATCCCTGAGTTTCATCGCCCAGGAGGCTTAAAAAAAATTCAAATCATCTTGGATCCCCGATAATAAAGACCTATATACCAATGTATTCCTAGTTCCACTGCCTAATAGATAATCCATTATTATAATTCTGCCCCCTGGGGAAATCCGTGGTCTAATACCCATCAGGGTTTTATAGAACTGCAAGAATTTAAAGCCTTGATTAGCCGAGATGCCAAATTTCTGCTGAATATTATCAAACCTCTTCAGGCTACCCCCTTCAACGATATTGCCTAATCTTTTCATTCCTTGCTGCTCCCAGAACATCCCAATCCTGTCATTGCTAAGTTGTGGGAAAATACTAGAGTTCCATAGTAGTGAATAGTAGCTAATTTTCGGAATTGCCATTGGTCTTTGCACTAGTTTCCAGACCTCTCAGACACTAAAACCTATACCGCATTTTCTTATAATATAGCGCTTATCGGTTTTCCAAAGCAGAATCCCTAGGGCCTCTCTGCCCAACAACAATTCGAAGATGGAAGGAGGATTTTGATCGCCAAATGGGGTGTCCGACAGATTTGTGGCAGTTTCAGATAAAATTGCCAATCGGGCTTAACAGACAAGCCCAATGGTAAAATCTAATATTGGGGATTGCCAACACTCCCTTTTCCTGTGGAAGAGACAGATATTTCATAGAGCGCCTGATTTGACCATACTGCAAGATAAAATTCATAAAAACGGCCTCTGTTGAATTTATCAAGCCCCCCTCTATTAGAAACAGGATAGAGTGAAAGAGATACAGAATCTTGGGGAGCATGGTCATTTTGAGTACATTGGCTCTCCCTACTATAGACAGATGTAGGACATCTATTCTTTTAAGATCTGCTGACATTGATTTTAAGAGTGGGCAAAAGTTATCTTTTATAATTATATCTGTCACAGAACTAATCCTAACTCCTAAATAGACCGCTGAATCAGAGTATCTTACATCGTGCCTTCTGATATTATTAGTACAAATTATCTGGGTCTTATTTTCGTTCAGAAGGTACCCCTTACAACGTCCAAATTCCCTGACTATCCCTGTAATAACTGTCAGAGCCCTGTCTGGTTCAGGAGTGATTATGGCCAGGTCGTCGCCATAGGCCAACAGCTTAGTCTCAAACCTATTAAAGATTACTGGCTTGATATCATCGCAACCTAGTATTCTCCATACCAGGGGATCTATGTACAGGGCAAAAAGAATTGGTGAGCAGGAACATCCCTGATGTGTCCCTCTAGAGATATACATTTTTTCTGAGCTGCCTCCCATTATCTGATATTCTAGCCTTAGGATCGGAATACATGGCCTTGATAGTCCTCATTATTTTCAAGCCAAAACCCCTTCGTTCAAATATCCCCCACAAATACGTCCACGTGACGGGGTCAAGGGACTTTTCCGCGTCTCGGAGGATGATGGCCATCTGTCCCCCCGTGGCAGCTTGCACATCAAAAAGTGTGATGGCCCGCCTAATATAGTCAGTTGTCCCTCGACCTGGGATAAACCCATGCTGCCACGGGGAAACCAGACCGCCTATGACCCTTCCCAGCCTTTTAGCTAGAACCTTGGCATAGATCTTGGTATCCGTATTGATGAGGGATATTGGACGATATGATCCAGAGTTCTCCTTAGGCTTCCCTTTTTTATGAAACACAATAATTTTTGTTTCCTTCCAGGATTCTGGGATTTGACCGGAGCAGATTATACCATTAAATAAATGCAGTAGTATAGGGGCGATCTCATTCTGGATACTTTTATACACTTCTAGCGGGATACTATTCGGCCTGCAGCCTTTCCTAATGTTAACTCCTGTAGTGCTTCCAAAACTTCCCCTATTACCAGGTCATTATCCAGCATTTCCCTATCCAGATTAACCAGCTGGGGGCCTACATCCTCGAACTCCCGGCTAGCAGCCTCTGGTCCAATCTCTTCTTTATACAATTTTTGATAGAAGTTAAAAAAAAAAATTAGAATATCAACTGGCTCCGTGTAGTTCTGACCCCCTTCTTGTATATTTGATATTATATTTTTACTGCTTCCTTGCCTAATCCGAAGTGCTAATAGTTTGCTCACCTGCTCTTCTGTCTCGTAGGCCTTACCCCTGTGAGTCTAATATTCGTCTGCAGCTTTCTGGGCTATCCACTTATGTAGCTCTGCTTTGATGATAAGGATCTTCTGCTGGCTCCCAGCAGCCGCGCTCCCCTGCCCGATATCCCATATATGTTGCTCTTCTGCCGCTGCTAGCTGGCAAACCAATCTCTCATTTTCTTGCTGAGCCTCTTTCTTTAGCCTGGCCGAGAAGCTAATTGTCTCGCCTCTCAAGGCTGCCTTAAATGCATTCCAGACATTGTTTCTGGATGAACTGAAACAATTTATATCATAATAGTATTTGCCCTGAAAAAGAGTAAAAGCATAGGGCAACAAATAATCCGAGCGGATTTGGGTACCCAGAGACCAAAAAGCGATTTACCCACATTGTGGAAATTAGACCCGGTCAAAGGACACCACAAGTGTGGTAATTGCATCTCGTGCATAAATACCATTGAAGGCACCACATTTGAACATCATAATGTTAAATGGACCCACGTGGAATTCACAAACTGTAAGAGCAAGAATGTGGTTTATGTAATCATTTGTCCTTGTGACAAACTTTACATAGGGAAAACCACACAAACAGTGTCACAAAGATTGACCCAACACAGATCTAGGATCAAACAAAAAGTTCTAAATGCCCCAATGGTCCAACATTGCATCGATTTAGGCCACACTGAGAAAGAATTAAAGTGGTCAGTATTATCAAAGATTCAAGTCCCTGCAAGAGGAGGCAGTGTAGAAGCATTATTGGCAAAAAGGGAGGCATATCTAATTCTGAAATACGACTGCGTGAATGATGGACTGAATGAACATACAGAAAGCCAAAACCAATAACTGGGCCGTAGGCGGTACAGACCACCTCTCAATAATCA
The DNA here is from genome assembly GCF_964263255.1 of Lissotriton vulgaris. NCBI lineage: Eukaryota > Metazoa > Chordata > Amphibia > Caudata > Salamandridae > Lissotriton > Lissotriton vulgaris. The sequence goes on along the minus strand of NC_141689.1, from coordinate 1,083,631,214 downwards.
ATCTTGAAATTCTAGGACTACATGTCCCAGAAGCACTGTGTGATATAAAAAATACCAAACCCTCGCATTTTTTCAGCCTTTCTCTCATCTGAGGAACTCTGGAGTAAACAGCAGTGTCTAGCGACTCATCCACAGGTAAACGAGCATATGCGCTAAATATTAAATGTTTCAACACTTGTTAAAATTGTAATCCTAAACCTCCGCTTTATTAATTGATTGCAGCGCTAACCACATCCACCGTAAACAAACTAGAAGTTGAGCAACGCCCCCTCCAACATAGACTCGACGTCTACATCGTGCAAGTAGGTGCCTTACCTTTGTATTGTGGAAACTGAATGTCCATAATAGTGAAAATCTCACACTAAGAGTCACTAAAATACCGCATCCGCTTAAACTCACAGCGCCGAGGGTTACAGACTAACAAGAGGTGGCGTCCCAATACAAAGAAATACGGCGCTCCGCGCCCACTGAACACACAAAAAGTAAGTGCCGAATGACCCGCTGTCAGTGTTACAGCGCTAAGATGTTTGTAGCGATGTGTGTCATATTACTAAAAACGTTACTAAAAACGCCCCTGTTGACTTTATAGCGCCAGCGTCAATTACCGCTCATAACGGAGACCGATAACCTGCTCGAAAACGTCTTGGCTGTTAAACACGTGAGTGCCAAAAAAAAGGTTGAGAATAAACTACTAATGTAAAGATAAGAACTTTGGGAAACATACCACGTTACTGTTTCCATTACAGAACCTAAGGAGTCCCCTAAAAGAAATCGATCTGATGATCAGATAATAGAGACTGCACAACAAAAAGGTAACAACAACGTCAGTTGAACAGTTTTTGGTGACGCATAAAAGAGGGTTAAAAACTTACTATGCCCTATACTTGTACTCATGTAGGTACCCAGCCCCGAAGCCCTGAAGACGAGCCTGCCAAGTACACAGACAGGCTCAGAAACGCGTCGGCTTACAGGCTCTTGACCCTCATTCGTCTTAAGTCCGAATGTTTTATTGCGCATAAGGCTTTTGTGTTTTGATAAATACATTGAACATTGATTGCACTAGTAGCCTCTTGCGCTATCAGGCCAAAAGAAAAAGAAAAAAATATTCAGTTTTAGTGGCCTGACAGAAAGTATGTGGACAGGGTACTTTCAATCTTAATGAGTCATTGTCTCCCAAATGTTTGTCTTGTATAGATTATCTAAATGTGTAATTCTTTTTTGTGTTTTTCTAAGTGATGTGTAAATTGTGTTTGTAAATACATGTAAATACATGTGTCTTTGTGCAGGACAGCAAGTAATTCTTCGGACAGTCATAGTATTTGTAAAAATCATTGCATTTACTTTTCCTGAATTTTCTAAAAAATATACAGGTTGCACAGAAGGATTAAATACCTGAGTGCAAGATTCTGCCCTAAATAAAAATTGAGCAGAACCAATAAACGAGTGACCGGGTCTTCTTCTTCCTCATAATTAAATGCATTCCAGACATTGTTTCTGGATGAACTGAAACAATTTATATCATAATAGTATTGGGCCCATTTCCTCAGATGCTCTACGAATCTGGGGTCAGCTAATAACTTCCTCTCAAAGGACCACCTTGAGTGGTTTTTATTTAAAGTATCTAGATCGTACTGTAGAATTAATTGACTATGATCGGACATAATTTTCGACAATTTAGTAATGCTAACTCTCTTCATTTCTATTGAGGAAACCAAAAAATAGTCAAGCTTAGTATATTTCTTGAAGGGGCATGAAAAATACGTGATGGGACGCTAGGTTCTTTATTCCCCCAGACATCTGCAAGCCCTTGTGATCTCAGTAATGAAGTCAGTGCTCGAAATACCCTAGGCTTACGACCTACATAAGCAACATTATTTGTAAAGTCGGCAGAAACATTCAAGTCTCCGCACACTATGATAGGTCTCGGCCAGTTCATTTATTCAACTTCAAGAAGATCAAATACCTCAGGGTCGTCTTGATTGGAGCCATAGATCGTACATATTGTAAATCCTAGGTCATGCCCAACCAGTGCCCACCTCTCTAGAGAATCTGCCATTTGGCGCTTTGCCCCTCCCAAAGTAGATGTAGCCAGTATTGCCACCCCTCTAACTGTGGATGTCTGTGGGGAACAGGCCAACAAATCGAAGCCTCTTATGCTTAACAGATGTTTTTTGCCCATAGTAGATGGGTCTCCTGTAAGCATAACATATCTATATGATTCAACCTTACAAAATGCCCCATCATTTGCCTCTTCCTCCAATCATTTAAGCACCCAATATTAACTGTGCATATCTTAAGTTTCCCCATTTGTCCCTACTGGGATGTCACATCTATTTTGAATCAGCCCATACAACTGTTTAAGTACAGAAAGCCCTAAACCACCACAAAAAAATATTTTCCCCCTTTCTTCCCAACCACTTCTGCCCCCTCTACCCCCTCAACCCTCTCCACCCCGTCCTTTCCCCCACCTCCCCCCGCTCCCGCCACCCTCATGAATCGCTCAGACCTAGGTCTGTGCATGTGATGTATGCAGCATTAGTGGCCTGGGTCCTTCTAGGCCGATCACCATAACTTAACATTACCCCCTCGATCCTACCAAATCACAAATCAAAAAAAAGATCAGATCCAGCAAACCACAATTTATATGACTCTAAGACTTCTAAACACCCCCTCCACCTGACCTACCCTTAAACCATAGATCCTAAGTGACCCGATTCCTTAATATTCTTTCGATTTCCCTTTCCTATATTCTTCTTTACACCAGAACAAAGCTTTATTTGTCCACAGCATCCAAATATTCTCTAGCTTTTATCTCTGAGGCAAAATAGCGGGTATGTCCCTCATGGATCACCTTAAGTTGTGCGGGGTTAATAACATAAATCTGGATATTCTTGTTCTGGAACAGTTTTATTAACTGTCTCAGCCTCCAGCGTCTCACTACCATTGAGTGGCAAAAGTCGGGCGACTAAAAAATAAGAGCCCCCCACTTAATCTCCTTGCTTCTGGTCTGGCCGTATCTGAAATTGCCTACCGCAGGAGGAAATTCCCTAAGAATACCAGAATCGCCCTTGGTTTATCCACCTCTCTCGCTGGAGCTCGTAGCTTAAATTAGGTGCGGTGTGCTCTTTGGACTTCCAGCTGCCCAATTCCATTCAAGCAGCTCTGGAAAGGTGGACTTAAAAAGATCGATTATCTATACCCTAGTGTCCAACCCTTCCGCCCCCTCTGGGACCCCCAGTACCCTGAGATTATTCCTCCTTTGCCTGTTCTCACATTCCTCCAGCTTCCACTGGATATCCTTAATTTGCAAGCTTTTAGCCTCCACCTGGGTGGATGCGTTGGCTGCTTCTGCTTCAATCGCAACTATTCTTTCCGTGAGGTTCGTCACCCTCTCACCTACATTTATGCATTCTTTGTAGAGCTTTCTGACGACCCCTTGCATTTTTCTCATAGCGGCCTGCGCCTTATGACTGTCCTGGTGTGTTTCTTCCCTGTGGGAGAGGATGGCCTGATGTATTACCTCGAGCATAGGGGGAGTAGCCCCAGTTTCAGAAGGGGGTTTGCCAGAAAGTGGGGTAGCGGATGAATAGTCCCATTTCAAGTCCTTTCTTCCTCGACCTTGTGTGTCTGAATGCACATTGGATTTTTTTAATTGTTGTGGGGAGGTCTAGACCACTGTCCTCAGGGTATGAATCCAAATTACTGTCCCCTGGTGATGAACTCCGATCATTGTCGGACCATTCTGCCCCCTCGGAAACGGAAAAGAAACAGTCAGTGGGCTCCTTATCTTTATCCAGATCGAATCTATCCTTGTTCCTTACTGGAAGATCCGTTACCAACATCGCATCACTAATCTCCAACATAGGGGAAGACTGCTGTAACCCCTCCAAGTGTAGAAGCCTTATCTGGGATATCTGTGCTCTTTTCATTAATTACAGCTTTTTGAATTAACCCCAGGGAGGGCAGTATCGCTCTGGGCATATCCGCTGGGCCACTCCCCCCCAGTATTACCTCTTAAAGGGACATTCCCCTCATTACCGGTGTCAGGGGGGTCTGCAGCGTCATCCCCAAGCCCCATAAGTGGAGCAGTGTCCCCTGTATCCCTTATGACTGAATTGAATGGGATGCCTTGAGAAGCGTCATGGGTCTTGCCTGGGCTCACCTCTTCATTCCGCTTTCCTCTCACGCCCTTCTCCACGTTTGGTACCGCTGCCGCCCCTGCTGCCTCAGTCTGTGGCTCCTTCCCACGCATCAGCATGTCGACTACTGAGGGCCCGGCTGGACAATTCTTTCCTGATGCCCCGCCTCTCCCCCTCCTCAGCGGGTCCGGCGTGAGCATTCACTGCGGGTCTCCGGGTGTTTGTTCCAGCACAATTGAGACTCGCAACTTTTAGGCCACCGCAGCTGCTTTCGAGCTGGCGGAATTCACCGCTATCCCCGGGGACTCAGGCTCGCCAGGTGAGACAGATACTTCAAACGGAGCATTTAATTAACCGTAGCCCAATCTTCGTAAGGGTCGCCCATAGTCTATTAGGAGGGCCCTGTGGCCCCAACATAGAGGGGTGGAGAGGGTATTTTCTTTTCCGAGTCCCTCAAGTGGTTTGCTGCTTTCAATAATCCTGTAGGGGTCTTCACATTATGACCTGACCCAGTGTGGCTCGCTAGTGCTGCAGTCGACCTCCTAAGTGGTCGCCATCTTGCCACAGAGCATGGTACATTCAATGTATGGATTCTTCAGAATTTGAGAAATAGGATGAATTCATTAGGACCAAATCCTAGGTTAACAGCATGAGGCTTTGGAGGAATGGGAAGTTGAGGCATTTTAATGAGAGAATCAAAGAGGAGGTCGAAGAATTAATAGAGGATTTTTACCCAGATACTGATTTGACACTCAAGGGAATCAGATGAAAAGATGGAGAAGAGCTGTGGTAACGGAGGGCTTGTATCGAGTGTTAATAGCTGAGGATCAAGAAGGGAGTAAATGTGAAGAAAAAAAAAAACATATAGGTGGACAAGGAGTAGGATTTGATGAATCTGATAATGAGTTATTAGAAGACATTTTAGTTAAAAGACTTCTGCCCTATCAAGAGAATGTTAGAAATACAACTCCAATGATGGGAACTCTCTTAGTTCTGCAGGTTCTATATGATCCAACAGTCAACCGAGTATTACAGGAAAAAGACAGGGATGCATTGAAGAAGACGAAAGAAGAAATTCAGAAAATAAATCAGTTAGGTTTGAATACTGGAGCATTGGCCATACCAGTAACAATTGGGCCTGTTATTCCCTTGTATAGTGATAAACGAGACACCTCGAAATTACAAACAGTTACAATCCCACAGAATAATGCAACAAAAGAGGTGGTGGTGTTAGGATATCAAACTAGTAAAAGTGATTCGAATGTGTCGTTCTTAGATCTCCCAAATCTTGATACAGTAACTGAAACCCAGAAGAGAATTTCACACGTAAATACAAGAAGGAAAGAACTGAATGTCACTCCACTAGCAGGGAATTCTATAGGGTTTTCATCAGATGATCTAGAGGAATGGGCAAAAGGAATAGAAAAGAAGACACCTCAACCACAGAAAATAGATGTAAGTAAATTGCGTGTGGATTTGGAAGAGATGATTATTGGCCCCATAGGTTCAAACAGATTGGGTTCATATGGAGATGAGGAGTTGTTGTTTCTGTGCAAGAGTATAACATGGAGAACAAAGAATCTTCACAAAAAATAGTGGAGGTAGATTCAGATTTTGGAATAGATATAGAGAATTCAAAAATATTACAAAAGCCATCTAGATCAGAATTTACTGAGAAGGATTTGGAAATCTTAAATGCATCAGGAAGGAGGTTACAGATAAAATAATTCATGTATATTTTGAAGAAATGGGGAGATGTAGACCAATGGAGAAGTAGATGGACAAAAAAGAGGGATGAAGCAGCTACAAAAAAATCTGCATTCCCATTAAGGGAGACAGAAAAGGTTGAAAGAATGTGCCCTATGAGAGAAGTTCCTGGAGGTGGATATGTTCATGTTCCTTGGACTGGACACAATATTTTGTCATTTACGAATGATTTCCCTAGGTTAAGAAAGAAACCAATTGAATGGTACAAGCAGGTAGAGAGGTTTGCGAAGGTTTCAAAGATTTTGTTGAAAGATTTGACTGGCCTGTTTGATATAGTGGTGCCAACTGATTTGTGGACAGAATATAAGATTACTGTTGATTGGCCAGCTGAAGAGTATCCCAGGGATGCTAGTACAGGTGCCCCTTCAGAAGAGGTGATGAAAAAGTATCACCAGGTGATTACTTTCTTAAAAAGTAAAATCCCTCCAAAAGAAACAGATTGGGTTAAGATAGATAGAATAACTCAAGAGCCAAAAGAGTCAGTGCATGCATATTATGAAAGGTTATTACAGGTATTCAAGTAGTATAGTGGATTTGAAAATATTAGTGATAAAGACATGGGACATTTTGTACACAGATTTGTGTATAGATTGAGATCAGATATTAGTCAGATGATTCAACAACATATGCTTTGCTGGCAAAGCAAGCCCATCGATGACATCTTGAAGAATGCAAAGTATTGTAGTGATGATATTGATGCAAAACATAAAAAGTTAAAAGAGAAAATGATGTGGGCACAAGTAAAGTTGGCAGAACACCAAGAGGCAAATCTTAGTTCTCAAAATGATAACCAGACAAATAGTCAGAATCAGAATGGTCAAATGTCAAATGGAAACAAAGGAAGAGGACGAATGAGTAGAGAAGAAGCGAAAAAGAAATATCCTTGTCACATGCGCGGAAAGCATGGACATTGGAAGAAGGAGTGTAGAAATGTTCAACAGAGTAATGGAGTAAATCACATTTTAAATCCACAGTTGCAGAATGAGGTGGTTGTGAACCAGCAGCAACAGGTAGTTATTCCTCAGTTGCAGGTGCCACAAGCCCCTACGCCCAACCATGTGAGCGCTCAGGTGCAATGATACAGTGCGAACACCGAATTTCATGGGGAAAGTGGTAAGAATAAAAAAGTGGTTCAACAATATTGGATGCAAAGTAATGAGAGGGATTCAGACGCGTCTCAATGATGGTGCTTGAGGGGGGAGGAAGAGTGCTTGCTTGGCGCATCTTTGGCGGTAAATCAGTCGGGCCCATTTGTTGATGGGAAAGTTGAAGGGAATGTGAGAGCAGCAGAAATTCCAAACCTACCCCTCTCTGGAGAAACTATCCAAGTTGTAGGAGTCTCAAATAAACAAATAAAGACCCCAGTTACAAAACCAATAGAAGTGAATATTGGAAATTTCAGAGACATGCATCGGTTTGTGGTATGTGCTTCAAGTTCATTAAACCTGCTAGGGCAAGATAAATTGCACCATCTTCTGTATACCTGATGGTATTGCTTTTCAAACACCTGCTAAAGATGTTGCTTTTAAAATGATGCTAGTGAAACAAGGGACAGAGGAGGATGAGATCTTTTCACTTCTTACTGAAAGCAGTTTGCCTGATGAGCTGAAAAACACAGTGAGACCAGATGTGTGAGATTTTTCTAGGAAAGAAATTGTTCTGATGGCAAATGTAGAACCAGTTAAAATAATGGTAACAGAGGGTGTGATGTATTCAAATACACCCCAATACAGAATGACCCCAGAGGTAAAAGCAGGAGATGCTCCAGTAATTGACCAAATGATTGAACAAGGTTTTCTAAAGGAATATTATTGAGTAGTCCTTGTAATTCACCAATCATGGGGCTTAAAAAACCTAGTGGCAAGTATAGAATAGTGCAGGATTTGAGGAAGATTAATAAGATAGTAGTACCCTGTTGTCCAGTAGTACCAAATCCCGCAGTGATTTTGTATCAGATACTTTGGGATGCACATTGGTACACAGTGATTGATTTGTGCCAAGCCTTCTTTTTGATTCCTTTATATCCAGATAGCCAATATCTTTATGCATTCCGGTTTGGAGACCGTGTTTTGGCATGGTGCCGAGTTCCTCAAGGGTACACAGAGAGCCCCTCAATTTTTAATCAGATTTTGAAAAAGTGTCTGGAGACATTGGTTATGCCAGGAAATTCGGTTTTGGTTCAGTACATTGATGAACTATTGGTGGTATCAAAGACAAGAGAAGCTTCTGTCACTGACACAATTTATTTACTGAACCATCTAGCAGAAGGAGGACGTGAGGTGTCGCCAGAAAAATTACAGTTTTGTCAACAAAAAGTTCAATTTTTGGGACACACAATGGAAAGAGGAGTCAGGAAGGTGATACCAGAAAGGATAAAAGTGAATCGACAAATGAATCTGCCTAAAATTAAGAAAGAAGTGCAAATGTTTTTAGGAGTGGTTGAATATTGTGGTCAGTGGATCAGTGGATTCTCACTGCTTGGGAAACCTTTAATAAGGTTGACACGAAAGGATGTGATAGATCTGATTGAATGGGATGATGAAAGTGAGGATGCATTCATAAAACTGAGAGATTGTTTGTGTCAAGCACCAGCATTGGGAAAGCCAGACTATACGAAGGACTTTTCTTTGGTCTGTTTGAAAGGGAAGGATGTCGACTTTCAGTGTTAACCCAGAGACATGGATTGTTACGCCGGCTAGTGGGATACTTTTCAGCAGCATTGCCTGGCTGCTTATAAGCTGTAGCTGCTTCTTGTGTGAGTCTGGAACAGAGTGAATCTATTGTGATGGGACATCCCATAAAGGCGTATGCGCCACATTCAGTTGAGATCTTTTTACAAGGACTTGTACTCAGCATTTGACCCCTAGTCAACTAAGTATGAAAGAGTAATAATGAGTGCAGACAATGTAAGTGTGATAAGATGCATCACGGTTAACCAAGCAACCTTGTTGCCTGATTCATAGTGTGACGAAGTGAAAGATGAAGTTGATCATGGTTGCTTGGATCTGACAGAAATGTGCACAAAGCCCAGACCAGACATTCTTGACGTTTCCTTAGAAGAATCAGACACCGTAATGTTTGTTGAAGGGTCATGCTTGAGGAAAGAAAGCGGAGAATTAAGTTCAGCCTATGCTGTATGTACCGTATCAGCTATCCTGGAAGCATCCTGTTTAAAAGGAGTCGAGTCTGCACAAATAGCGGAATTGTTCACTTTAACAAAAGCATGCAAAATTGGGAGGAAATTGAGAGTAATCATATTTACAGATAGTCAATATGGTTTTGGGGCTGTGCACGACTTTGGCCAATTATGGATGTAAAGGGGATTTCTGACTTCGTCAGGTTCTCCTATCAGGAATAGTAAAAATGTCAAAGAAGTTTTGGAAGCACTACAATTACCAAAAGAAATTGCAGTGGTCAAATGTGCCACACATAAGTCAGGAAATGACTATGTGACACAGGGCAAGAGATACACTGGCCAAGTTGCACAATTTTGTGCTCGAAATACAATGTCATTAAATGGAGGATTGGAAAAAGAAGTTACCAATTGCCAACTAATGTTTTTATCTGCTTTTGAAACATGGGATGAAGTTAGGCAGTTGCAAGATGAGGCAGATGCAAAGGAAAAGGAAAACTGGATTAAATCAGGTTGCACAAGAAGAGCAGACGATGAAGTGTGGGTGTGTCCAGATGGTAGACCAATAATGTCAGATAGTTTATTATCTCACAAATGGCTAGGCTATATCAGGGAGCTACACACATCGGAAAGAATGCCATGATTAGACATTTCAGACAGACATTGTTCAATCCCAAGTTTAGGGTAACTGCAGAGAGTCTCTGTCAGAGGTGTTTGACTTGCCAACAGCAAAGCCCAGGTAGAAAAACAGTTGTCAGTTAGGGAAAAATTGGAAAGGGAGAGAGTCCATTTACAAGGCTACAACTTGATTTTATAGAGTTGCCACTGTGCAATGGTCTCAAGTATGTTCTTGTCATCCTATGTCTGTTTTCTCGATGGGTGGAAGCCTATCCCACAAGAAGGAATGACAGTCTCACAGTTGCCAAGCTACTGTTGAGAGAGCTCATTCCCAGATTCGGATTTCTAGTCACTTTGGAATCAGATAGAAGACCTCATTTTAATAATGAGATAATTAAATTAATTTGTACAGCTTTCAAAATTGAGCAGAAATTACACTGTGCCTATCGACCAGAAGCCTCTGGAGTAGTTGAGCAGTTCAATGGCACAATAAAATTCAGGTTAGGGAAAGTGTGTGCACCCACGTCACTGAAATGGCCTGACGCTTTGCCCCTCATATTAATGAGTCTTAGAAGCATTCCTGAAAGAAGGAAGGGATTGAGTCCACATGAAATCCTCATGGGAAAAGCAATGAGACAAGCATTTGTACCTGGAAACAAACTGATGAAAATAACTGATGATCTAGTGTTGGACTATTGTAAAGGACTAGCTGATCTGGTGCGTTCTGTGTCTCACTAGGTTGGAGAAGATGCAATCACAACACAGCTGAATCAAGCTCATGATTTGTATCCAGGAGACTGAGTTGTGGTAAAGAAGCACACAAAACAATTGTGCTTAGAACCCAGGTGGAAAGGACCACCTCAAGTTATATTGGTCACGACAACAGCAGTGGAGTGTGCTGGCTTACCAAACTGGATCCATGCCACTCACACACAAAAAGTCCCAAGTCCACCGAACGACAAGAGCAGCATCTGGTAGAACAAAGAGAAGAACCAGAAGCTGAAAGTTGTGAAGTAAAAGAGATCAGAGAACCAGACTCTGAAGAATGCATCGATGATGAGCAACCAAGCACAAGCCAAGTAGGGTGGGCTCCAGTTACTGGGTCTCAAGAGACTGCTATAGAGACTGAGGAAGAGAAAGAACTTGAAAGACCAGAACGAATTGCTCAAAGTACAGAAGAATCCAGTGCTGAAAATCCAGATCAAGCTCAGTCAGAAAAATAAGAAGAACAACTGATAAGTCCAGTACAAATTCAGTCAACAGAAAGGGAAAGATCAAAAAGTCCAGATCAAGTTAGTTAAAAGAAAGAGAAAATAAAAGTACACCAGAAATAGGCACAAAAGTGAAAAGTAACCCTGGGCGAAGTACTACACTACGCTTGCGTAGTTTGCGAAGTTTGCACTACTTCGCACTACGCAGAATGCACGTAGCACAGTGCAAAATATGAGTAGGGTAGCTTAGTGCAGCAATCATTTTTTGCTTGCTCACGGTCCTCAACGTCAAGTTGGTGACCGCGAGTGAGCAAAATGACATCCCGGCGAGACTTTTTCCTTGTTCGTGATCAGCAACATCAAGTTGCCGATCGCGAGCGTGGAAATTAAACCTCCCGGCGAGATTCTCAACGAGAGACTGTCAGGTTTCTCATTGCGAGTGGTCGCGTATGCTCGCGACCGCTCGCAATGAGAAACTACCAGTCCGCATTGAGAAAGCTGCTGCTCGAGTAGAAATCTACTCGAGCAGCAGAAAACGACCACTTGCACTGTGCACGATGCGGTTTGCACTGATTGCACAGTGCGGACAGTCATCCGGCACTGTGCACTCAGTGCGAACAGCATTTTGCACAGTGGTATACGCAGTTCGCATAGCTACGCGTAGTTCGCGTTGTGCGAAGTGCACTTCGCGTAGCTACGCATAGAGCTACTATGCGAACTACGCCTAGGGTTAGTGAAAAGGCAGCACAAACCAAGAGGGTCAGAAAAGGTGACCACTGGCCGAGAGAAGTGAAGAGACTGGGATATTTCTTAAGAAGGAAAACAGGAAAATATCTAAAACAAGTAAATGAGGTATCAAGTCAAGTTGAGCAAGAACAATCAATAAGAAGATCTTTACGGAGATCAAGGAGAGTGAAAGTTCCGACCAGAAAATATAAGGCTTCTGAATGGACGTATGTCATTCTCAAGGACTTTGAAAATCTTGATCTGAATGAAGAACAAGAAAGTGTCATTCTATTTTTCCTGACAAAAGTTTTTCTAGAAGAAATTATTTTAGATATTCAGAAATCTTTACTAAAAATGGCAGAAACAGAAGTGACTAAACTTCCGAAATCTAGTCTAAAACGAAGATGCGTTAAATGTTGTTTATGTAGTATTACAATACTAATGTTGATGTGGTTATTGTTAACTGTTGTGATACCTGTTCTAATGGTAACTAATAATCAAAATAACACAAATACTAGTGAACGAATGAATGCATTTACTAAGAGAACTACCACTGCAAGTTTAGAGCAAATAGATGAGAGCATGTTTCATCATGATAAATCAAATAGTGATTCATCATTAAATGTATTTACTAAACTCCTTTATTAATATGTTGATACAATGGATGTGAGTGATTGTTATGTTTGCATGAAATTACCTATGTCTGTCTCAGAGGGGCTGACATATCACCATCTTCCATTAACATATGGTGTGCCATGTAGTGTTGTGTCCAGTCTATTTTATGTAAGAGGTAAGTTGCAGTATTTGTATTTGAATATGAATTTGGTCTTTTCAGAAATCCCTATTCGAAGAAATATGAACCCCACTGCTTAGTAGTAAAGAGGCCGAGTTGTGGGTGAGCTCTTTTTAACAATGAACCCTATAGATATAACCTATGCTCATAAGAAAAATCTAACTTGTATTCTCTATGATGAAGAGAAGGATGTTCTAAATTCAGTAGAAGAGAGAAGGCAGGATTTCCCAAACAAGTCTGTTGAGCAGAAGTTACATGGACCGCCATGGGCTAATCAGGAGGGGGACTATAGGAAAGGTGAGACTCAAGCTGCAATGTCCCCGAACTTGTCAAAATTTGTGAAATTATTTCTACATAGACTAAAAACAGATTATAATAATATCTTCATTGGTTCCAGTGAATGTGAACATACCTTCCTAATCATGGGGGATGTGGCACTGTTACTTTAAAATAGTATTTTCAAAGATCTATCACATAGATAAGAACAATGGAATCAATGAAGTAGGTCAGGAATAAAAATAAGTAAAAGAACAAGTTTTTCAGATATAGTAGGTGTCATATTTGGTGCACTGATACCATCAGTTGGAGTCGTACTGAATTAACATATGATACGTAAATTGTCAACAGTAGTTGACTGTATATCGACAGATACGGCTGGAGGATTTTTGATGAATAATACTGAAATGGTTGCAATTAGATCTATGGTTTTGTAGAATCGACTTGCCCTTGATATTTTGTTGGTGAAAGAGGGTGGAGTCTGTGGCATGTTAAAAATTCAACACTGTTGTACAAACATCCCAGACAAAAGTAAAGGTATTGGGGGATATATTATGAATATTACAAGGATTCATGAAGATTTGACCAAACTGGAGGTTGACGGTGTTTGGGAAAAACTCAGTAAAAGTATTTCCACTATAGGTAGTTGTTTTTCTACTTTTGGGAGTAGTCTATAAGGAAAAATACTAATCCTTATAATCTCAGTAGCTACAATAACCCTGATGATAGTGATGATATATAAGTGTTGCAAGGGTAAAGCCAGAACCAGAATGATGGCTGAAATACAGACTAAAAGAATGGGAAGAAAGAGAAAAAGGGAAGAGATTTAGTTAGACGAAATGAATGGAAGTCTATATGATAAAATGAAAGAATTAGACATGAAAGGGAAAATTGAAGGACTTGTAGAAAGAGAGGAAGACGCTAACATTTGATAAATAAAGTTGGCACTTGGTAATGATGGGTATTTTATGATGGCTCAAAAATGCCATCAAAGGGGGGATTGATGGAGCAAGGATTCAAGAAAACGAAACTTGCTCGGAGCAATCCTTCATTAACTTCACTAACCATTTAAAACTATAGATAAGACAAGACTAATACGCATCAGACATCGACACATGGGAGAAAAGCTTTACGCATGCTTAATTAATACGGAATAAATTGCTACGCAACTAAAACCCGCTTTAAAACGGAAAAACGATTTGCGCATGTGCAAATCAGAATTACGTAGTGTGGGAGTGAGCCTTTTCAGGGGTTCACCTGGTGCAGGGGTTCGCCCTTTTGCTCACTGGTGCTTTAGACCAACAAAGTAGAGATTGGCACCAAAGCTGTAATATTAAACAAAGAGTTTATTAAACCTCATGAGGTGGAACTACATCTACACACAACCCTCAGGCAATGTAAGAGGCAGCACATGGAGTACAGAAACCATGGGCCTTATATACTGTAGTAAGTGCAGTGTACGCATGGAGGTTCTAAAAGAGGCAGTACAAGTGTACACACAAATAGACTTTCACATACAAGGATACATGAGAATCGCTTAGTCAACAGAGTGGGAGGAGTTACAATGTTGCTGACATTAGTTAAAATTGCCTGACAGTAAAGTGTGTAACAGGTGCATTCTAGCAGCAAGCCTTGCTGAGCATGTGCAGTGCTCAGGCTCAGTGCTGAAGGAGTTAACTATAGATGATGACTCAGGTGTAATAGAGAAGCAGGCAACAGCAAAGAAGGGGAAGCACATGGCAAACACATGGCTTAACTAAAATGGATGCTAAAAACCAAAATGGCTTCAGCTCATGCTAACAGTAATCTCTGCCAAGTTTCGACAGACGACCCTTTTAGCATTAGCTGAAGACATCTATGACTTTGAAGGAACAAAGAAAACATCTTGTACATCAATCAACATCATTTCATTACCTTCTTGGTCTAATACATATTGGGCGTTTACATTCTTAATGTTGCGTTTGGTAGGTATACAAGCAGTGATACAGAGGGAACAAAGCATTGGGCCACATTGTAGAAATAAGCAACATAATAGCCAAATCGCAAAAAAGATACACAAGATCGTTAATAGTTTCTAGCCCCAGGTAACAAATAATGTCCATAACCAACTGGTTAAATTCAATGTTCCGGTATCAGGGTAGATTGCATTAAAAACTGAAGGGCCGTGATCTGGGATATAAACACAGCAACTGCGCTCAATGATGCCACATGCCCCACCGCGATCAGCCAACAAAACATCAAGGACCATTCTATTTTGAAGTGTCACAATCATTGCAATTTGCAATTCTTCTGTGATGTTTCAAAATGCCATAGCTGTCTGGTTGGTCACAGCCTCTACGACACGTGCTAGGCGTCTGATTTTCCTGCAGAGCAGCACCAACAAAGAAGAACAACCCCAAATTAAAGTCAACATATTGCTGCCGTGCAGTGACAGTCTGATCCACCTCATCATGATTTATTGTCCTCTTATATCGATTCTTGGAAATATCATTGAACAGTCTTTAGTCTTTGTGATAAGATGCAAGGGCCAAAAACACAGGTGGCAACACAAAGGACACATAGCAAGCTCCTGACCATTCAATGGGTAGATGGTAGCATCCTTTACTCCAGAAGATCAAGGAAGTATTATGGGATGACATAAAGCTACTGTTAGTCACCCCAGTAATATTCAGTACCAGGGTACAGTTGTTCTTCCCCACAGGAATATTTCCAACACTGTTCATACACAAGTCTGCTCAGGCTCTAGTAACAGCTATAACTGGAGGTCCATTACCCTTGAATGTTCGAGTGTTTGGGAAAGCATAGCTCATGGAGAAGTTTCTTCGACGATACTCCTCCATCTCCCATACAGTTCCTTTTGCCTGTGGATTTCCTGCCTTAGCAGGATAACACACATTAATTAGCTGAAAATGTAGTCACCCTACATCAGCACCAGTAATGTTAGCAACCTCAGATGCCCACAGCAAGGCAAACCAAGCCTGACAAGAACTATTGTGTAAGACCGGCAGAGCAATAAAAGGTGTTCCTTCCTTTTTCTGATGGGCTGACATCATTCCACACAGCCAACAGTTGGTGACATTCGTAGCATTATGGGTGTGATGCAACATCTGAATGAACGTATTATTGAGGTAGGACATTCTATGCTGCTGCTCATGATAGGGAAGAGAGAAATAATGATGTTCAATGGGGGCTGGAGTAGGGGCATTCAGTGCTTATCGAACAGGAGCCACTTCCTCTACAACCCAAGCTATTACTGCCATAATACTCACAATGAAAGTAAACCCAGCAATGAACATAGTTTTCTTGTTGCAGATTCTCACAACATTCGATGTTTTACCATAGGCATGTTTATCTCAAAGTTGAACAAAAAAAATGCAGATGGAGTTCTAATGTCCTGGTAAGCCATTGGTGTCTTCACTGAGAGTTTAGACGGGTGTCACTAGGAAAAAGATTCCCCCCCCTCCTCCTTAGCTCAGCCTTTCACCAACCCAGGACGGTTGCTCAACCAGTCTTTTTCAGCAATGCAGTTTCTCTCCGGTGTCGCAGCTGATATCGAGATGCAACAGGGATCGTGTGGTCTGGGAAGACTTCCAGGTCCTTCAGGTGATATGACTTGGCCTCTCTCTGTGTCCATGATGTCTCGATGGTCGGTGAGGGTTGACAGCACGTTCTTGCAGTGCGTGGAGTGGATCCAGTTCTTCCAATTGGTCACTTGGACTGCAGTTCTTGTCGCCAGGAGCGCCTGCTCAGGGCCACGCCACCTCGGTTCCAGGCTATTCGACCTCTGGAAGACTTTAATCATCACTTGGTCACCGGGCCGTAGATCATGGCCATCACCCTGCGACCTATCAGGAAGAGCTTCTCGAACATGTTGATGAATAGAAAGCAAGCTGTCAGTCAACTGGGACAGGTAGTCACTCATCAAGACACAAGGTACATCATGTATAGGGCGTGGCTTAGGAATCCTCCAAATGTTTATTGGCCTTCCAAATACCACCTCATACGGTGTAAGGCCAGATCGTGTATGTGGCACCAATCTAATGGAAAGCAGGGCAAAGGGTAGTGCATCAGGCCATTTCAGAGATGTGGAAGCCTGGATTTTAGCTAATTTAAGCTTGAGAGTAGAATTGTATCGTTCCACTAACCCTGAAGATTGTGGGTGGAAAGCAGCATGGAACTTCTGCTTGATTCCTAATCCTTTCAAGACATACTCAACAGCCTGCCCCATAAAATGGGGTCTATTGTCACTTCACAGGACTCGACAAACGCCAAATGGAGGGAAGAACTCCTTTAGAAGCAACTTTGCTGTAGTAAGAGCTGTATTATCTTTCGTAGCGTATGCCTCAATCCACTTACTAAATGCACATACCACTACTAGGACATACTTCAGGTTATTACAGCGTTCTAGCTGGATGTAGTCCATTTGCAGAACCTCAAAAGGTGCAGTCGGTGTGGCAAACCCTCCTACTGGAGTTCGTCTTCCCTTTCCAGGATTAAGCTATATAAAAGGGGATGATGGATGGAGCGTTTGAGCAAATCAAACACTCACCCCCAGTCAACTGATCTGGGTTTAATCCATCACCATTCTTTAGCTCACTCCGCCACCCTAGTTCAGACATGGCATATGCAAATCAGTCTGCCCCTGTGCCTCATGGGAACAGTCCAGCCCGAACTGTCAAAGCCATGTCTTCCCTGGACCGGAAACAAGCATCCTGGGACCGGTTTCTGGCATTTCAGCCGTCATCAGCCAGGCAAGCATGAATCCAGTGGTAAAGTGAGCAAGGGACTCACGTCTGAGCATACCCTGCCAAATTAGGGAGACAGATCACACAAGTCTGGACTATCTTTTTCGCCGTGCCGGCAATTTATGGATGATCCCACACTTGCATTAGTAACTTTGCTTTTGAGGATGCTCCAACATGTACTGGCCATGTGCCATGTGAATCATAGGGTGCAAATAGGCTGTGGGCAATTTCCATTTGGTCACGTCTTTATTTCTCCAACAGCCCTCATCATCCAATGTTCCGTCCTTAGACCATAGGTCTAATTCATCTGCCGATGCAGATCTCTGCATGTGTAGCACTTCTTGGCTAGCATCATGCCATCCTTCAGCCTGTGACTTCACCAAATACATAGATGTAGTGCTTTGCTGCATTGCAGTCTCACAAGCTGTGTGATTTGCGAAGGCATTGCCCTGTCCTATTTTATCAGTCACTTTCTTATGTGCACTGCACTTAACAATCGCAATTTTCTTAGGATATGTCAAAGCCCTAAGGAGATTATGCACTAATTCTCCATGCACTATTTGTGTCCCATGAGATGTAAGAAAGCCTCTTTCCCTCCAGAGTAGCCCAAAATCGTGAGCCACTCCAAAGGCATATCAGCTATCGGTGTGTTAACAGACAAGTCGGTGCTAAGTTCACACTATTGTCAGTGCTATCAACTCAGCTGCCAGAGCTGACTTCTGTGGGATGCGAGATGTCTCAACTAAAGTCTCATGTTTTGTAATTGCATATGCAGCTGATGTCGTGCCATCTGGTAATTTCAAACAAGACCCATCAACCCACATTTCCCCATCAACACTTGAAAGGGGCGTATCTTGGAGGTCAACACAACCCGTTGTCTGTTCCTCAGTTAGGAATATACAGTCATGAGACTCCTGTGACTGGCACTGAGTAGCTGGGAATGGCAATAGCGTAGCCGGATTAAGAGTTGAGCATCTTTTCAAGGTGATATGAGGGGCCAAAAGTGTTAATTCATATCCTGTCAAGCGAACACTAGTTAAATGCTATGTTTTGGTTTGGTTAAAAAGGGCATCAACTGCATGGGGCACTAACACAAGCAGTGTATGTGACAAAACTGTACCCTCACTCTGATATATGGACACAGCTGCTGCTGCCACAGAACGAGAACCCCCAGGCAATGAACAAGCGACTGGATCAAGGACAGCTGAAAAATATGCACAAGGACGCTGCTTATCACCGTGTGTCTGGGTTAAGACAGAGAGCGCACAACCGTCCCTCTCGTGTACATAGAGTGTGAAGGCCTTAGTGTAGTCTGGAGTGCATAATATTGGTGCAGAACATAGAGCTTGTTGCAAATGTTGGAAAGCATTCTGACATTTAGTAGTCCATGGAAGGGGCATTGGAGTGTCTTTCGTTAACAGGGGCAACAAGGGTTTAAGAATGTGAGAAAAGCTAGGGATCCACTGCCTACAGAAAGAAGTAAGGCCAATCAGTGCATGAACATCCTTCCGAGTACGGGGCACAGGTGTGTCTAAAAAAACTTGAATACGGTCTAGTGTGAGCGCACGTCCCTCCTTAGACAAGAGGGGACCTAAATAGGTAACCTGCTGTCTACAATACTGCAATTTCTTCCTGGAAACCTTGTGATGGTAAGATGCAAGAAAGGAAAGCAATGAGAGTGTTCCTTCTTCACACTTTTCAGGGATATCAGCAACCAACAAGATATCATCAACATATTGTATGAGAGCCACCCTTTTTGGCACAGGGAAAGAATCAAGCTGTCTTTTCAATGCTTGGCTGTAAATGCTAAGACTTGCTGTATACCCTTGCGGAGCTCTACAGAATCTGAATGATCGATTATTCAAAGTGAAGCCGAACAAATAATGGCTGTCAGGATGGATAGGTAACAAGAAGAAAGCATTCGTCAAGTCGATCACACTAAATGTAATAGCCGTCGGAGGAACCATAGTAAGAAGTATTGTGATGTCAGAGACTACTGGATATGGGGCACTACAATCTTGTTAACCTCACGCAAATCAATGATAAACCTGTATACTTTAGTATCAGTGTCTTTTTTCAAAATCAGAAGAATAGGACTATTACAAACATTGTAAGGGACTTCTTCTACAACACCTACTGCAATCAAATCTTGAACAATACGTATTAGTGCCTCTTCACCTTCTCGAGATATTTTATATTGGGGGAGTCTTGGTAATGAAGCACCTTCCTTTAATTGAATGTGAACTGGGGGGATAACCATTGGCCCCACATCAGTGTCTGAAATGGCCCACAAAGTACTAGGTAGTGAAGCCAAAGTAGTATACTCTTTAAAGAGATAAGATCTTTCAACAAGTGGGTAATTGTCATTTAAAATTACACGCACGGGGAACATCGTATCGTGGCACGAACATTTTTGAGCATATCAAGACCCACAATATTATCCGGTGTGTTGGGGGAAAGCAAGAATGGACATGCAGCAGTGAATTTATCAACATGGAATGCAAGCGGTTGTGACAGCGGGCTAAGGGAAGGTGTCCCATTGAATCCTATTGATGTTATTGTTAAGCCAGACGGGGGAGCCCGAGGAACCAATTGTTTAGACAGGGCACTACGAGTAGCTCCTGTGTCAACCAAAAACCGATCAGTAGAACCCAAAACGTTTGCATTAACAAAGGGAACCTTTCTGATCAACTGGGATTTCAACTGATTCCTTACTCCATCCTAGGTATTCCTATGCATAGTTAGAACCCTTCAAATCATCTGTCAAATAATCAGACATTAGATATTGATTATTGCTGTCAAAAGTATTAGAAGAATTTTGAGCCTGCTCAACTACCTCAAACCTTGCACGATTATCCATACCTCCCTAATTTTCTGAGTTCCCTGGGTGGCTTCTAAATTGTAGGCCTGGGTGGCAAAGTCCGTTCCTCTCGCGGAATTTGGGTAATTTGGTGCTCCGCGGAGAACGCGAAATTGCCCAAAATTCTGCGTTCCGTGACTTCACAACATTTTTGCTTGTTCGCGTTCTCAAAATGCATGTTCGTGAGATAATTCCCCCCGGGCACGCAAACAGCGATCGCGAACAGTAAAAAAGCACAGCGAACAAGCAATTCCGCGTGTTCATGGAATTTCTGCGTGTTCACGGATATTTTTTACCATTTTGCAGAGATTTGCGTAACACAATTACGCAAATTACACCCACCCCTACTCATTTGTCCTCTACCACGCTGATACTGCTGACCTCTCAAAAGTGGGCACTTAGAGCGCTAATGTCCTATCTCCTTACAATAAGCACACTGATCAGAAGACAAAGTAGCTCAACGAAAAGAGGGTGCCCCGGGGCGAAACATCGCACGTCCGCCTCTTCCACCACCTCTATAAGATGAACCATATACCTGAGCTAACATAACTTTTGTTTTTAAATCCTTAGTCTTTTTATCCTCCTTGCCTTTTTCTTACAATTTCTGACGTTCATAATACTGGGCCATAGTCCAAAGGGAAACTGGGGAAGACCTAGTCCATGAACTCGCGCTGGCCTTCAGGCAACTAGCTATTCCTCCAACATGGTTGTAACAAATTTGTCAACAAATAGATGCTTGCCCGTGTCATCTGTCAATGATTGCCCACTAAAGTCATGAAATGTATCCTCAAACCGTGTAGAGAAATCAGAAACTAACTCATCTGCCTTTTGCTTACAGGATGCTAACATAGTCCAGTCTATCTTTTTAGGAGGTATAAGAGTTTTCAACATAATAATGATAGCCTTTGGGAGGTCTAATATCTCTTGTTGTGGTTTCTGCCCTGGTGCCCTTTCTGCATCATTTCTCTCTATTTCTGTCCAAATATCTCTAAAATTTGTCTGATCATCCACTTTCGGAATCAATCTCCACATATCAAGGTGTAAAATAAGTCCAAAAAACATGTCAATATCGGGCAAAGTCATAGTGCAAGAAGTAATAGACCCTTCAACGTCTTCATAAAAGGCAGCCAGATTTTTCCGCCGATCAGGCAAATTAGCTTTAAGAGAACCAATCCAACGTTGAGATCTTTGTTTTCTTTAATCAGTCATCAAACAAAAAATACACAGCCAGCCGACACTTGTTTTGTCAGAGAAACAGTGTTCTCCGACTCTTCAGGGCTCTGTAGCTGAGTTCAAAATTGAAATTACCCAAAACCGGTGATAATTCCAACCCGGTTGGGTATGTAAAGTCTTGGCAGGATGAATATTAGGTCAAGAGTAAAATTACAAGCTTATCAAAGTACAGGTTGAGTATGACGCCAGTGTGAGTAGAAAGGGAAAATTAAAGGTAATCGACTTCCACAATCACGTCGAACAGGTTATAATATAGCAACCGGATCAGTCCAGGTGAGGCACGTGTAAGTATCTGTCCTGTCCTGATCATGTCCTATAGTCTTTGTCACCTGATCCTAATTCAGGGAACCCCCACTAGTCCTTTGGCCAGAGGGGTCTTTTTCAGTATTTCTTTAGATAATTATCATTTTGTCACAATTTGCATATTTCTTTGCAAATGTATTTTATCTATATGCCTTCTGTCTCTACATCTATCCACTCTTTTGCTTTTGATATGTTGAATGGATCCTGTATTAATGAATGTTCTTGCTAAATTAATTTTTCTCTCCCATGATAAGAATGATGGTGCTTGTGCTGTGAATCTGCAAAGGAGCGTTCATTTTATGACTGATTTCTTAGATAAAGCTTATGAATCTTACCCTGAGTCTGTGGTTATTTCATTTAGATCTGTGGATTAGTTAAATAGTTGTTATTATCACTATCAAGTAACTCAACTAATGGTCCATCGACCTGAGGAAAGAGTGTTGATTCGCGAAGATTAGTTAGGCATTGAGTTTTATTTCCAAACTGTTATGTTTTATCAGAGAAATAACTAATCAGAACTTAAGTGAAATATAAAACTTGACCCTCAGCGGATTGGCCAGGGAGTTTAAATGAATCCTTTGGATAAATGAATATGGAGCCAGTGAGATTTTGGGTTCAGTGAATTTTTCCAACCTTGGCCTTCCCCTGGATCTCTATGACTTTGTGGTGTTTAGTACATCACCATTCTTGGTGGAGTTGCAAGAAAATTTCCTCTCTGTGTGCAGCGGATTCCAGGTATTCATCATTGGGGCAGGACACAACAGCCTTAAGGCTCTGGGTGAGTATATCAGTGGAGGCGCAATGGGTATTCAGTTCCTGAGCCAGTTCTGTACTTTGCTGTGACAGGATAAGAGGTCAACTATCTGGGCTGACACCCTGCTGTATCTTTTGTAGCCAATGGAATGTCTGGTGGGAAATATAGCCATATATCCAGAAAGTGTAATTTTGTATTGTGTCCTTAGGAACACAACGCCTGCACAGATAGGGCAGTCAGGCCACTGGTCTATGGTTCAGTCTGTGCTGGTTTACCTGATTGGTATCACTGGCATTGCAAAAATATATCTATCAATAGTTCAGAAGGCACAGTGCCTCTGGGTTTCAAGAGGCTTGGGGGGACCATTGAACCCTGATTGTTTCTGTATTTCCCAGCCCAGTCAGCATTCAGGGAGCTAGTTCCTTGCTTGCACCCTTCTTAGCCACTTCCCCAATCCATACGATTGAAACCAGATTATTTCTGTATTTCATAGCCCACTCTGCATTCTGGGGAGCTAGTTCCTTGCTTGCACCCTTCTCTGCCACTTCCCCAATCCATGTGATTTCAGATGCATTAAGTAAAAGTAATTGCAGGC
The DNA here is from genome assembly GCF_964263255.1 of Lissotriton vulgaris. Lineage (NCBI taxonomy): Eukaryota > Metazoa > Chordata > Amphibia > Caudata > Salamandridae > Lissotriton > Lissotriton vulgaris. The sequence goes on along the minus strand of NC_141689.1, from coordinate 1,083,608,061 downwards.
TCTCCTTGAGCACAACTCTGCAAGGGATGACTGGGACAGCACATCACCATATCATGTCAGTGAAGTGCCAAGGATCATGTAAATACAACCTATTCCATACAGCTTTAACATTACTACGTACATGTAGCTTTTTAATGAAACTGGTGCGCACTCCGAACGTAGTGCCTTATTAAGATGGCGGTCGGACCATTACCAACCGCCCATAGCCCTTTGGGCCGACTGCCGCTTTACAACGAATGGGGTTGCAACGGTCGGTGGCAAGACCGCTGCCTCCGACAAGATCTAAGATCCCAACGGGGTGGTGTTCGGCGCTGCCTCTGACCATGAATGTGGTGCTGAGTCAGGCACCGCCGCTTGGATTTGGATATCCCTTTCCAACATCTTTTTCATGTAAAACCACCATGTAAAAGCTGTCACAAAGGGATACTGGTGGCCCAAATAGGGTCCCTCATGGGCCGTGCGCAACATGGTACATGGCATACAGTGCATGGAAGTGCAGGATGTGCACATTTCCACACAGCAGCTTGTGCTGCTGCCTTTTTCCTGGCCACAGCACAAGCTGCAGTGGAAAGGAGCACTTTGCAACCACCAGTCCGGTGGTCGCATTGTAATGCAGGGGTCACACCGCCCACTGCTTGTCGGACAGTCTCCTGTCCACCCCGATAGCTGTCTCTGGTCTGACCGACCACCATCAAAATAAAGCTCTTTATGTTTCTGTATTTAAGTTTAATTTCGATCGATTGCTATCATCCTTGCCAAAGCTGCTTATGCTACTCTCTAATTCGAATATTCATTCTTGCTGTTTCCCATTCTCTCCCTATGTCCCTTTTTCTCTGTCTGTCACTACAGAGTTTTATGGTCCCAGGTTCAGATGGCCCTAGGTTCATCAATTTGTGACAAGGCCCCGTACTCACAATCATGTACAGTCAAGCCCACAATGCTATCGGTTGGCCTCCCTTCTATATTCAAGACTCAGTTTGAGCAGTTCTTGCTTCTCACTGGTCTTTATTTGTATGTTATACAGCGAGGCACAGTAACTAATACTACAGTCTGTTTTCCCTTTCTTTTGCTTTTCATCAGTCCTGATCCTCTTTCATTCCATTCATGACCCTGGTCTGACATTGCATGCAGAGACCTGCTGCATTGCATCCCATAGACAGCCAACTCACCTGCAAATACAATCACAGTGCACCAGACTGCTCAGAATGTTGATTCTTACGCCATCACAACTCCCTGAATTGATCACCCTATTGCCACATGTTTGTGCAGTGCTCAGTTGTCCCACCTGTATTCCCCAGTGTAATCCGCTAACGTACAATCACTATTCAACCTCAGTTCATCAGCCAATCTGTCCTCGCATGAAGGTGCTGTTTAACGTCACCCCAAAGATCACATTTGTGCGGCTTGAAGTCTATACTTAATAAAGGGAATATTCTGAAACCTGGGAACACCTTGCATCACTGATAAAGTCAGAACTGCCAATCGTACCTAGAACAGAAAACAGAAATCCTAGGGGAAACAGAAAATCTAGGAACAAAGAAAGAGTCACCCTGGAAACCCAATAGTTCAAGAAACGAAAATCCTTCGGACAATCCTTTTCAGGTGCTGCCAAAAAATAGGGAACATATGGGCACATGCAGCAAGCTATTTACCGGTCGCAAACAGGCCGATTCGCAGTATCAGCACCTTTGCGACCCGTAAATAGCATTTTGGGATGCATCAAGCCCAAAGGCATTCGCAAAATAGGTAATCACAATTTTTGCGATGACCTGTTTTGCGAATGCAGTTAGGGAATCGCAATTTGTGATTCCCGAAATGCAGTGCAAGAAGCATTCTCAGAATGCAACTTTGCATTAAGGAATTGCAAATTTCCATCAATTTCAAGTTGTTGGTAATTTGCAATTCCTTAGAAAAATGCACAAAATTGCATTTTTCCAAGTGCCATGTGGCGCATGCACACTGTTCCACATATGCCCACATACCATTTTCAGGGGTGCATCAGGGTGGCATTTTGACCCCTAGTACCCTTGAAATTGCAATTGGAATTTGCGATTACCTATTGGGTAAACGCAAATTGCGAATGCTGTCCCATTCATTCCTATGGGCTTTTAGGCCCATAGGAATGAAGGGGTAGGCATTTCCTAATAGCGAATCACAATTTGCAAATCGATATTAAGGAATGTGTAGGAATCGTAATTTTGCGATTCCTAAATAGCGATTTCTTAAAAATTGCTATTAAGGAATCACAATTCCTTATGTTGATGCATTTGCCCAGGGACATATTAAGAAGGGCTTATTACCACCAGAACGTCACTTTTTTTAACATTCTGGTGGCGATAACCCCTTCGCCTTATTTACAAGGCGGCGTTAAGCTACTTAATGTGGCTTAAAGTGGCTTAATGCCGCCTTGTAACTAGTACTCCTTTCACCCAGCACTTAGAGTGAAAGCGGTGGGCAATAGGTGTTGCAGTGGGCGTTCCCCTGCAACACTCATTGCTGTTTGACACTGCCCCCTATTTACAAGGAAGGCATAAATATGGGGCAGCGTCAAAAATTAGACCAGGGAGAACCTGGTCTTAGACTGTGGCAATGAGGAGAAATTATACATTTCTCCTCGTTTTTGATGTTTCTATGTGTGTTGGATTCTGCAGCACACATAGAAAGAGCAAATGGCCATTAATGATTGCTCATGTGCAGGAAGGTGTCCCTTCTTGTGCAGAAATAATCATTAAATATGACAAGTTGCAACTTCTATATCGGCTTCAGTGGGTGTTGCGGTGGAAGGCACACAACAACACCCATTGCCCTCCCCTTTCACGCTAGGCATTGCGTGAAAGGGGGCCCTATTTACAAGGCAGCGTTAAGCCACGTTAAGTGGCTTACTGCTGCCTTGTAAATAAGGCAAGGCCCCGATCACAATCACAACGTCACTGAGAGTGACGTTGTGATGGATATAGGGGCTTGTAAAAATGCCCCATAATACAATGTAAAGTGCTCAGTCATTGATAGGAATGGTCCTCTCTATGTAAAGCTACAAAAGCTGTCATTTGACACTTGTAAGTTCTATGGCGCCCATTTATATAGCGCTTCGTAGCACTGGGAGGTCACTGAGCACTTCGATTTTTGTCGAGTTCCTGAGCTCTTTCGTCCATCCACGGTTTTGTTGCTGTCACAGGGCCTACATGCTTTCGTATTCTCTGCAGAAAGACAGAGGCTTAGTTGGTGAGGGAGGCATTGGTATTTTTCCATCTGTGACCATTCCTTTGCAGTTTGAAACCAAAGAATACACCTGGATTTTCAAAAACACAGTGACACCATCCAAATTACTCTGAGAGGCAGACAGGAGGAGGTTGTCTAAATCCTCCCTTCAGGAAATGTTGTGAAATTTCCAGTGAAATGTTATCTTCCTGTTTGACAGACATTTAATTATTTAAAGGTAAGGGAGACTAAACTATGACGTCTACGTTATTCTCTGTGATTGTAGGGACTTGTTCTACATGCCTCGTTTACCGCGGTGTTCATTGCCTTAGGGGAGGGATGGCTACATGGGGCGTTGGACGACTTCCTGACAGGCCGCTGGTGTAGCTGAAACTTTATTCTGTCCGGGCGAGCGCCAGTGACATGTTAGAGTGTGATTTCCCTGGCCCCACAGTGCATTCACAGGTTCTGACATGAGAGAAACCTCCATATTTACCTAAAATATAGCTTTAAATCTGTATTTTACTCAATATGTCCTTACCACTCTCATCTAAACGGTACAACCCACTCCGCCACAGATGGTGGCTGTTAGTCCAAACTTTTGCCTTCACCCAAGCTGTTTGCTAAAATCATTTTTGTTGGCTTTAGCACTCTGCTCTTTACCCCTGCTAACCAGTGCTAAAGTGCTTGTGCTCTCTCCCTTAATCATGGTAAAAGTGGCCTACACCTGATTGGCACATTTTAATTTACTTGTAAGTCCTTAATACATTGTACTTCCTGTTCCTAGAGCCTATACATTAAATGCAACTGGTGGCCCTGCTAAGATAAACCAAACAAGATGTCAATACTGAAAATTGTTAAACAATTATCCATTTGTTGGTCCCATTGCTAATTTATCAAAGGAACCATGAAACATTAATTTCACAAGAATCGTATTATTACTCAAAGCTTTTGCTTATTTTTCAATCAATATGTACAAATGCAAATAGATAATACATGGCATTAATACAAACAACATTAAATTCATCAAACATCGGGGGAGGAGCCATGCCAGCGACCAAGATGGCCGCCTAGGGACCGGCTCCGCCGGCCCTCCGATCCTGAGTCCGCATCCTGATTGCCATCCTGTGCTCCTGACCCACTTCCGGGTGGGGGAACCGCTCCGGTGCTTGGGGGCGAAATCCCGGGATTCCGCTGAGGTCGGCAGCCTTCGTGAGCCGCCCGTGAATTTTGCGGCCTGCTTGCTGGATAGATCAGGACCTCGCATGCCGCCCTGCCCGTCCTGGAGTGCAACAACAGTCGGCATCGGGGCAGGGCGGGCCGGCCTGGTCGGACCCCGGTTGAAGTGCACCGCGAGTCCCTGGTGGGATCGGTGACTGTGGCCGGGCCGGGGTGGATTCCCGTGACCCGGACCCGGGGAAAGTGGGAGGCCGGCCCGCAGGGGCGTCGGAGCATTGGCCCGGGGTGGGGCTTGGGCATCATTTGAGCCCGGAGCGCGTTGCCCGAAGGACTGCTGAAGTGTGGGCTCTGGGCTGCTCTCGAGGTGGGGGAGTGGCTACCGGTGATCAGACTGAGCCTTTTCAGTTTGGTCCCTGGAGGATCCTATTGGAGTGGACCCGGGGCCGCAGCTGCCCGTGTTCTGGGGGTCCCCATGGTAAACATCGTTTACCACGAAGTTTTTACCACGCGGCACCTTTACCACGCATCCCTTACAACGCAAGTCGTTACCACGACTTGCGCTGGAGGGTGCTAAAGGATTACAAATAGTAAATTTACTATCCCAACATCTTCCCTAGGGTCCACGGGGACTGGTGTTAGAATAGTAAATTATACTATTCGAAATCCGCACCCCCAACGCAAGTCGTGGTAACGACTTGCGTTGTAAGGGATGCGTGGTAAAGGGATGCGTTGTGACGGTACGCGTTGTACCGTCATACATCCATCCCCACAAAGCGGCTGGTCGGTCACTAACAGTTTGGAGAAACTGGGAGCCCACAGACCGGTGGGGCTGGCTGGGGAGCACTTGAGCCTTTGCACTGCGGGCCCTGGGGTCCACCACATTTTCCTTTGGTTGTGTGCCTTGGAGAGGGGCGCAAGGGGTCACCCTATCTCGATCATTGATTGATGCGGTGACGGATCTCGCTCCGGGCCATCTTCGGGGACTGCGAGGGAGAGCGCTGACTGGGAACTGCCCCCGTGAAGATAGGTTGTCTCTTTTCATGGGCGGGGCCCTGGAGGTGTCCTGGAGTGGAGACTGTCAGGGGACGGAGGTGGTGACCCTGGGCCCTTCCTGATCCCGTGTCGTTGAGGCACTGTTCATCCCGAGGTGGAGGCGGCCGGTGGTCTGAATATCGAGGGGCGCGATGGCGGCGAGAGTGGACTCGGACAAACCAGTGGCCAAGTCGTCGAGAGGGGCTGGGCAAATCCAATCTAATAAGCTGGACCGTTATACTCTGCCCAAGGGATCGCCGGGTGAGTCCAAGAAGGGGCCGGCGGGGGGTTCGTAAGACGTCCCCCCAACTGAGGAGCCTACTATGGCGGATCTTCTTGCCGCAATCACGGGAGTGCGGACGTCCCTTGGACAGAAAATGGAGACAATGGATGGCAAACTTGATACTGTGGCCATTGAAATGGAACTGTTGCGGGCAGTCCTCACAAAAACTAGCGAGAAAGTCAAATCTCTCGAGGTCAAGGCCACGAGCCTTATCGATGATGTCAACTTGCTGCAGCAGGAGGTGCTTGATATTAAGAAGTCAAGGGATCTTACTGACCGGAAGCTCGATGACTATGAAGAGTGGGCACGGTGCAATAACATCCACATTTTAGGTATGCCGGAGAAATCAGAGGGTCCTACGCCGGATCTGTTTGTGGAAAACCTTATCCTCAATCATCTGAAGCCTAAAGGCCTGAGCAACTTCTTTACGATTGAGCGGGCACATAGGGTCCCGGGTGGGAGATCCCGGCCGGGGGTGAATCCTCGTCCTATGATAGCCAGAGTCCTCAACTTCCGTCACCGGGATGTTATTCTTCAGACCGCTCGCACCTCGGGTCCATTGGCCTTTGAGAAGGCTTCCCTCCTCTTTTTTCCGGACTTCACCCAGCTGCTACAGAAACAACGGCAGGGATTCTTGTCAGTCAAGAAGAGACTGAGGGATAAGGGGGTCAAATATGCAATGCTGTATCCGGCCCGTTTGCCTGTGGAACAAAATGGTAGGGCTTGGTTTTTTGATAACCCAGAAATGGCGATGGATTGGCTAGACAGCTCCCATGGGCCGGAACCTGGGACAGGTGACTCAGTGGAGGCGGCAGAATAATTAGCCTGTAAATATGTGACCCGGGGGACTTGATATGACTCTTAAGCAGCTTTTGGTTCTAAAGGAGCAAGTATTTGAACCCTTTGATTAGTATTGTTTAGTTTGTTTTCATTGTTTACACTGTTAATACAGGGTGGCTGTGTGATTCGGGGGTGGGAGAGTGCGGTGGGCAAGAGGTAGTTCCTCCTCCGTTTACTACTTTCAAGGCCCGATGTAGGTAAATCTTTTTTACCACTTCATAAATACCGATTCATACCGAATCGGTATTTAAGAAGTGGTAAAAAAGAGAAGGGCAGATGTAGGTAATTTTATTTTAAAAATTACCGAATCGGAAGGAATCGGTATTTACCGATTCGGTAAATACCGAATCGGTAATGCCCATTGATTCCTATGGGCATTGAAGCCCATAGGAATCAATGGGCATTACCGAATCGGTATTTACCGATTCGGTAATTACCGATTTCTGCAAGGGTGCAGGGGGTGTCACTTTGACACCCTCTAGCACCCCCAATACTGGCTTGTGTGCTATGTGGCACACAGACATGCCCTAAGGGCATGTCTGTCTGTCACATGGCATAGGTGTGCATGCACACATGTGCATGCACACCTGGATTCGGTATTTTAACACCCAATTGAATTGGGTGTTAAAATACCGAATCTGATGGGCCTGTGGGACTGAAAGTAGTCCCACCTACATCCCGAATTTTAAAAATCGGTAAACTTACAGATTCTGTATTTTTCCGATTCGGTAATTTTACCAAATTGGTAAAATACCGAATCGGACAATAAAAGGTCCCCCACATCTCAAAAGTCCAAATACTGGTCAGAAACGGCCGAATTCGGCCATTTCCGACCGGTATTGGCCACCTACATCGGGCCCTCAGTTACTTCTAGTTAGTTGGGGGCGACAGGCACACTGCTGGCTAAGGATGAGGCGTTTGTTTCAAGCAAGGGTGCAGGGTGGTGGGATGGGGTTTGTGTTCGGGATTGGGATTTTTTGTGTTAGGTTTTGTTTTTTTATTTTACACTGGGTGCCGTCGATCGAGTTCAAAATATTTTGGTATTGGGATGTCCTCCGATAAATGGGTGGTTGGGATTTCCGTGTTGAGTTGGAATGTGAATGGGCTTGGAGACAAGATCAAGAGAGGTATGGTGGGCCAGTTGATCCGTAGGCACTCCCCGGACATGGTGTTATTGCAAGAGACTCACCTCATGGGAAAGCGATGCATGGCTCTGCATAGAGGGGGTTACAAACTAGTTGCTCATGCTGGTTTCACAACAGGGATGAGAGGGGCCAGGATTTTGGTTAAGAACTCCTTCCAGTTAGACATCCAGGCTACGTGGACCGATAACAGGGTTAGGTATGCTGGGATCTCGGAGCTATGGGAGGGGAGGACTGTGTCTGTTTACATCCCACCGGCCCTTCAGACCGTTACTTTTTAGGACCTATGCAAGATTTTTTTGACGTTGCCTGCTGGGGTGTTGGTTGTCGTTGGTGATTTCAACGCAGTTATGAATGGGGAGGCTGATAGAAGTCCGGCGCGGGCTTTGTTGCCGTCCCGGAGATGGTTTGCTGACTTCGGGTCTGATTGATGTATGGAGGCTTAAGAATCCTGGTGAATCTCAATACACACATGCCTCAGCGGCACACAAGTCCCTTTCCAGGATAGATTATGTACTGGTTCCGGCGCCTCAGGCGGCCTGGATCAGGGAGGTGCAGCACTTGGCTAGGGGGGTCTCGGATCACTCGCCGGTCTGCTTTGTCTGGACCTTGGTGGGCGTGACGTGGCTCAGATTGCTCCCATTAGCACCTGGCGGCTGCGGGACACCGCAGCTAAAAAGGAGATAGTGCGCTTTGCCGATAGTTATTTTCAAGAAAACGTTGGTACAGTAGACTCCAAGTGTTCCCTGTTGGAGGCCTACAAGACTGTTCTAAGATGGGAATTGTTATTGTTTATTTCCGGGAAGACGAGAGAGGGCCGGGCAGCGGTTGATAGAGTGGAAGCGGTTCTGCTGGCGCTAGAACGGGAGGTGATTGTATCGCCTGCGCTTCCTTAGAGATGAATATAGGAGCTTGGTGCGCGGAAGGGCGAGGACGCAGCTGGCAGACACCCAGAGTAGGGTGTACAAACATGGGTACAAGGCTGGGAAGCTGATAGCCTGGCTGGAAAAAGGGGAATGGGCGTCAAAATTAGACTGGTGCTGCAGCCCGCCGGATCAGATAAAATAACGGATCTGCAGGAGATCGCGGATGAATTTGCTGGCTAATATATAGCGGTGTATGCGGCCGAATGTACATACACGAAGTCTGAAAATGCGGATATGATTCGTGACATTCCGATGCCCACTCTCTCCGAGGAGGACAGGGAATACCTGGACTCTCCATTCACAAATGATGAAGTGGCGCAGGCTATCAGAAGTGTCCGCTCCGGGAGGGCCTCAGGCCCCAATGAACTCCCCATTGAATTGTATAAGGTAAACGCGAACAAACTTGCTCCATTTGTCAAAGATATGTTTAATGAGAGTAGGGAAAGGGGCCAGCTTCCATTTGATCAGCGGGTCGCGAATATTGTTGTCCTTCATAAAGAGGGCAAACCGAGGACGGAATGAGGAAGTGATTGGCACTTGCACTTTTCACTTTCCTGAGGCGGAAAGCCGGGAGAGCTAGACAGCGAGTTCAACCTTTGTTTTTATACTCTTTTAAATCTATTTTATATTTGCTTTTTGGTCACTTGCTATATTTTGCAATTAGCTACTTACCCTTGTACTTGCGGCATCCCGCGCAGTCGATTAGGCGCTGTCGCGGGTTACTCGGGGGGTGAGCCGCCATATTGCTGGGAGGTGCAGGGTTGCGGTCTAGTCCATTTGACCCTCCCGCCCTCTTACTGTATATATGTCTGGTATTTCCCATCCGCGCAGCGGGCGCGCCGAAGAGGCGCTAAAGGCGTGCCCGTCTGCCCCCGTCCGCGCCCACACGGGACCAGGGGCCATAATCCCTGGCCAAATAGCGTCTCCTAGGATCATTTATAGCGCAGAGCAATTGTACGCGCTGAGACCCACACCAGAACAGGTTGTTTCCACCTTTAATATGTTGGACCAGTTTCCCCAATCTTGTCCTCATTGCACTTTCCCTTTGGATGTCCCGCAGCTGAGCAGCCGCTTTGCTCAGTGGGCCACCGCCTCTGTGAATTCTCATTTTACATTTCTGAGCCTGAACTGTCGCTCCTTGCACAAACACAAACGTGAGATCTTTAATCTTCTCGAGGATGAAATGCCGGATGCATTATTCATCACTGAAAAATGGCCCTATGAAAGCTCAGGCCCAGATATCGCGGAAGCTTTACCCGCCTGCTACGCCATTGCCAGAAGTGACCGAACCAAGAAAATCGGGGAGGCATTGCGGTTATATTTAAGAACATTTTTCAATGCCAATTTGACCCTGTCACTCTAGGCAATTGTGAGGCAGCGTATTTTAAGCTTGCTCTTCATCCCAGGATCACCCTCACCGGCCTATTGGTGTACCGCCCTCCAGGCCCTGGGAATGCCTGGTCAGCACTACTTTCTGACTACATAGCCTCCTGGTCTTCAACTTCCAGCAATTTCTTGGTTGTTGGGGATTTTAATGTTCACTTGGAGGATCCCAAGAACAGTGTAAGCAGCAATCTTATTGCTGACCTTGCGTCTATGAATATTACTTTACATAATCAAGGCCTCACCCATTGTGGTGGTCATTTTCTTGACCCCATCTTTTCTAATATCTCTCACTTACATTGCTTGTCAGCCTTGCCTGTTCTTTGGTCTGACCATTATTTAATTAAATTTACCTTTACTGCCACTGAAGCAATGCCTCAATGTAGAGCCCCAGTGAGCTTTAGTAAAAGAGAATGGAAAAAGTTTAAAGAAGCCCTTGCCACCCACCCTCCTACCAGTCTGCTTAATCCAGTTGACAAGGAAACTGCTGCCAGCACTGTTAATTCCTGGCTCCTTGAAGCCATTGATACTTGCCTTCCTTCTGTTCATAAGAAGGTGACATTTCATAAAACACCTGCCCTCTGGTATACTGAGGCACTAAAAACTGATAAATCTTGTTGTAAACAACTGGAACGCACCTGGAGAATGGACTACTCTCCATCGGCAGGCCTTATTTATAAAAATGAGCTGAAACACTACCATAAAGCCTGCGCCCTGACTAGAGCTAACTATGCCACTAAAATGAAATCGGAGGCAGTTAACAAGTCTAAAGTACTTTTTAATGTGGTCAAAAACCTCGCTGGTTCTGAGACCACAGCTAAACTTCCTCCCCTGTCGAACAGCAAGTGTGATAAACTTGCTCAGTTCTTCGTCTCAAAAATTGATAACATATATCAATATATTTCCGCTAAAAGAGACAGTAATTTCCCTGTTATTTCACCTCTCAGCCTTGGGGAGTTTACCCATCCTCTTGCTCCCTCCCCTGCTTCACTTTTGTTCTGGCCTGATCTTCACCCCTCGAATCTTCGCGAGATCTTGTGCAAAGTTAAATCGGGCTATCCCATTATCCTTTACCCGTCCCAATACTGCGCCTATTGGACACCCCATAGCTTTCTATGATTTGCACTATACTTAATCAGTCAGTTAACACCGCTGTTGTCCCTAGCTGTTGGAAGCATGCAATGGTTATCCCTCTGCTGAAAAAACCTACTGCAGACCCCAAGGTTCCTTCCAATTTCCGCCCCATTTCTTTGCTGCCAGTATTCTCCAAAGTCCTAGCGAGGCACATTCACCAGCACCTGTCCCAGTTTGTGGCTACCAATAATTTATTACACTCCTCTCAGTCCGGCTTCCGTCCCGGATTTTCCACTGAGACCACTCTCCTTGGCGTTACAGAAAACCTTTGTTTTCTGTTGGATCATGGTGACACAGTTGCACTGATATTACTCGATCTCAGTGCAGCGTTTGATACTGTGTCCCACAATATACTCCTCAGATCCCTTGCGGCCATAGGTATCGGTGGAAAAGCCTTGGACTGGTTAACATCCTTCCTGACGAACCGGACTTTTCAAATGTTCTCACACTCCTCCACCTCTAAAACTTATTCTTCCCCTTATGGTTTGCCCCAGGGTTCGATCCTCAGCCCTTTCCTTTTTAATCTTTACGTTACCCCCTGGCTCTCATTGTGCAACGTTCTTGGCTGACTTTGTACACTTACACCGATGATTCCCAAATCGTTTTTTCGCTATCCCAAGTTGATCCAGCATCGACTTCCCCCCTGCAGGTTGGTCTTAGTGAAATGTTCGATTGGATGAACCTCAACCTACTCAAACTTAATGGCGGTAAGACCGAGGTTCTGGTTCTTGGGAATAAACCTGATCTCTGGCGTCCTAGGCATTGGCCAGCTGTGATGGGTTCACTCCCTTCCCCTTCAGAGCATGTGCGAAACCTGGGTGTGATTATTGACAATGGTCTATCCATGAAATATCAGGCCAACAAAGTGGCAGCCACCTGTTTTACCATCCTGCGCTGGTTGAGAAAAATCTTTTGGATGCTGCCGCCCGACACCCAGAAGTCCGTAGTGAATGCCTTGGTGACTTCCAGGCTGGACTATGGCAACATACTTTACCTGGGGTCTACCAAAGCAGTCACACAACGTCTTCAATTGGTCCAAAACGCCACTGCGCGTCTTCTTTGTGGCTGCCGAAAAACCGACCACATCACAGAATGCCTTTGTGAGCTCCACTGTCTCAGAGTTGAGAGTTGAGTGAAGTTCAAGGCTTTGAGCTACATGCACAAGATCAAGGCTGGGGTTGCCCCCTTGTACCTACAGTCCCTCGTCAACACCTACTCTCCTTCTTGTTCTCTCCGTTCTTCTTCACAAAATCTATTTTTTGTACCTAAGTACAGGCTTGCCAGAATTGGTGGCAGCTCCTTTTCTAGTTTAGGGCCCAGACTCTGGAACTCTCTCCCCCTTGACATCCGCTCGGATAATTGTCATTCTCGCTTCCGCAGAGCGGTTAAAACCTGGCTATTTAACCAATGATCCCTATCTGTTGGTGTCTTGCTGCTTTTGCCTTTCTAGCACCGGGAAAACCTTACGGGTAGCTATCGCGCTTTACAAAACTAATAAATAAATAAATAAATACCGCCCAATCTCCTTATTGAATGCTAAGCCGAAGATTTTAGCAAAGCTACTTGAGATTCGGCTGGTAAAGGTCATCACGACACTGATCCATCCTGATCAATCACGTTTTATGCCCCGTCGCAATACGGCCCTTAACTTGCGCAGGTTACATGGGGTACTGGGCGGTGCCTCGCAGATACACGAGCTGACGGTCTTGTTGTCCTTAGATGCCACCATGGCATTTGATAGAATGGAATGGCCTTAGCTCTTTGCCGTCTTTAACAAGTTGGGCATCGGTCCGGAGTTTGCCTCGTGGGTTAGTCTGTTGTATTCCGATCCCTTAGCTCGGGTTATTGTAAACAATCATAGATCTGCTGACTTTGCCTTGGGGAGGGGCACCAGGCAGGGATGCCCGCTTTCCCTGCTGTTGTTTGCCTTGGCGTGGGAGCCGCTGGCGGTGTGGGTCCGGTGGGATAGATCGGTTAAGGGACTTAGGTGGACACCCGAGTGGGAGGACAAGATATCACTTTACGCTGATGACATTTTACTGTATCTGTCCTCCCCCAGATCTTCGCTGATGGCCTTCTTGGACATTCCTGGCGCTGTTTGGCAGATACTCTGGCTTTGCCATTAACTGGGTGAAGTCGGTCCTTTTTGTCTTAAGTGGTGATTCCCCGGTCGTCCCAGCGGGCTGCCCGGTTAGATTGGAGACGGAAGGGTTCAAGTATCTTGATATTTATGTGTCCTTACATTCCCAGAGTAGATATGAACATAACCTATTGCCGCCTTTGGCCAGGCTCCGGAGGGACGCGGTGAGTTGGAAATCGCTTCCGCTTTACCTGCTGGGACTTGCAGTTCTGTTCAAGATGATGGCTCTCCCCCGTTTTCTATATGCGCTCCAAAACTCTATGGACCCGGTTCCACCTCGATACTTTAAGGAGATTGAGTCTCTCCCGCGACAGCTCCTTTGGGATGGTAGGCGGCGAGTCGCTTTCACGAAACTGACACTGCCCTGGTACGATGGGTGGATTGGCTTGCCAGATATGCAAAAGTATTATTGGGCATCGCAGCTGGCGGCGGTGAACAATGCTATCTATGGATCGCCGCTGGATCCTGGGTGTGCTGTGGATCGGGGCCAGATGCCCGGCGGAGAGTTCTCTAGGGCACTGTATGCCAGACGGGGGTGGTTTCCTCTGGTGGGGCCTATGGCGGTGGCTGTTCAGGTCCGGCATGAAGCTACGCGTTCCCTTAAATGGGAGGGGAGGATAACTCAGGCTATGCCACTATGGAGTGCTGAATGCCTGGGTAGTCTGTGGAAGTCCAAGGGTTTTGACAAATGGGACCTCATAGGGATTTCCCAGGTTGGAGGTATGTGGGGCAAGGATGGGATTGTTTCGTTTGAGACCCTACAGGAGAGATATCAATGCAGGGGAATGAGCGGTTTCGTTACCTGCAGATTAGACACGCGCTCCTAGCGGCCATTCCTGGGGGAGTGACGCCCCCGGAGGCTTCCCCATTGGAGGATCGGGTATTGGATGGTCACCTTCCGATGAAAACGATCTCCTTGATTTATAAAAAACTAGTTAACCATATGGGGGATCCCCTTGGGGCTCTTAGGAACCAGTGGACTGCAGACGGGATGGTCCTTGACGATGAGGACTGGAGGGAGGCGGTGGCTTCTCCAAAGGTCATTGCTATCCAAATGAGGCTCCGGCTGGTGCAATTGAAGATCCTCATCCGCTGCTAGATCCTCGGTCCCCGATTGATGCGCATGGGTTTGGCTGCGAGTGGTGAGTGCAAAAGGGGGTGTGGTGAGGCTTACACATTCATGCACATGTTGTGGGATTGTACCCTCATCCGGGGGTATTGGTCCGCGGTTCATAGTAAGGTGCGCGAGGTGTGGGGCGTGGGCTTTGAGCTGGAAGCACATCGCTGCCTTCTGAATGTCTGTGAGCCAACTGATCTTACGTCTCATGGTAAGGTGTGGGTCACGCTGGCATGTGCTATCGCTAACCGAAATATTGCTCAACAGTGGGGGCGAATCAGACGCCTACTATAGGGAAATGGATGGAAGACCTGGACTGGTGTATGTTTAGAGAGCGGGCTGTATATGTGGCTCGGGGGAGGCCCAAGAAGTGGGGGAAAATCTGGGGGCGTGAAACGTGTATAGGGGCGATATCTGTGCTCCACCTGTCGTTCCTGATGATCCAGCTTTGTTGGATGGTCCCTGAACTCATTGACTACGATTTGATTATTTATTTATTTTTTTTAAATATTTTTATTTTTCCCCTTTTTCTTGTTAACTTGCACATTGAATTACAAATCATACTTTTATACATTTTACAGATTACATCCAATATATATCGCTGGTTTGAAGTTTCCCAGAACAATATAAACAATATAAACAGTATAATTATACCACCATATCATAAATCAAAATTCTAACCTTTACTATTCATTACATTACTGTATCTTACGCTGCCATCCTCTCCTTCCATTTAATTATTGGTTCCCAAATTTTCAACCCAAGTCTCCTTCCCCTTTTCCCCTTCCGTGCATATATAGCTCTCTCAAGGTTATAGCTAGTTAACAAATTTGACAGCCAAACTTGTAAATCAGGGGGTACCTTATCCAGCCATACTCTTGCAATTGATAATCTCAATACTGCAGTTGCTATAAACATAAATTCTTTGTGGTCCAATCCATCTTGATTATCTATTCCAAACAATATCATCCTATATGTTAGTTTAATTCTTATATCAAGAGTATTATTAATAAAATCTTCTATACTTCTAATCAAGGTGTATAGCTGGGGGCAAGTGGCAAACATATGAGTAATATCTGCAGCTACTGCATTACACCGTGGACAAGTAATACCAGTGGTCCCTCCCCACTTGGCTATTCTAGCTAGGGTATAATACAATGAAAATAACGTCTTGTAGTGTTGTGATTGCAGGGGTCCAGAGCACAAAATATTACATCCCAAATTCAAAGACTCTTGCAAACTTCCTGGGTCCACTCCCAATTTTCCAACCCACTTAATGCTAACTTTCTCCAGATCGTCCACCTTCCCTTTGGTTAATATTGCATAAAAAGATCTAATTGTGCAATCCCCTCCTACTTTTATCTTTTCCAGAATCTCATTTTTGTTAAACCCCTCCCTACCACCTTGCTTGTGCGATAAGAAGCTCCTTACCTGCAAGTATTTAAAGAAATCCTTCCTCTCAACCCCATATTTAGCACTAAAGTCTGAAAACTGTATTACCCCATCCCCATCCATTATATCCCCTATCTGTTCTATCCCTTTCTGTGTCCAACCCAGCATTGTTGAATCAGCAAATATTTCTGCCGGGAAAGATCTATTTTTATAGAGCCTAACATACCTATTGTATCTTCCCATTTCCATTCTTTTAAGGAATGCGTTCCATATCCTAGATGCTGCCATCAGGGTCTTAAACGTTGTTCTTTTATAATATCCAAATTCCACTCTATTTAACAAATTATTTTCCGCCTCAGCCCCCAGTATGATAGCATACACTTCTGTGGACATAGTCGCAACCCTTACATCGCTTCCTCCACCCCCAATTATGCCCTGCATGTACTGTAATGCAGCAGCCATCTGATACAACCTAAAATCAGGGGCTCCCCAGCCCCCTCTCTCTCTTGGTAGGGTCATATACCTGTATGCTCTTCGGGTCTTTCCATGTGCCCAAATAAATCTGTTCAGCACCTTTTCTATCAAATTAAACCATCTAGCTTCAAAAACTAAAGGGATAGTACGAATAAAAATATAAGAATTTAGGTAGGATTAACATTTTGACAACATTTGTGCATCCCATATGGGAAAGGTGTAGGTTATTCATCCTTTCTAGATCTTTTTTAACTTTACCTATTAGAGGATCCAAATTCATCTCTACTACTCTCTCCAGGCTTGCAGTTAATACTACTCCTAGATATACTGCTGAGTTAACCACCCTATTATCAGCACAAGGAGTATATTTATTCTTAATAATCTGAGTCTTTGTTCTATTTAGGCTGTACCCTGATAATTTCCCAAATTCCTGAGCCTCTAACTCTACCTCCTTTATAGCTAGGATAGGGTTTGGAGTTAAAATTGCCACATCATCTGCGTAGGCTAAGGACTTCACCATATTTTCATTTATTCTCATTGGAGGTATCCTTTCATTCTCCTCCAACCTACGCAGTAATGGTTCCAGGTATAATGCAAACAATAGGGGAGAGGAAGGGCATCCCTGTCTAGTCCCCCTAGCGATCGTTACTTTGTCTGAAAGCCCCCCATTCACCCTAATTCTTGCTGCTGGGTTCCTGTACAATACCTGAATAGCTTTTATAAAGGATTCACCCAGCCCACACCATCTCATTACATACCAAAGATATTCCCAATCCACCCTATCAAATGCTTTCTCAGTGTCGAGGAAAAGTGCTGCTACAGGATCTCCTAGTATTTCTGCGTGGTCAAATACTGTAATCACAGTCCTTACATGCTGCGTAGTCCCTTTCCCAGGTATAAAGCCGTGCTGGATAGGGGTCACTAACTGCTCAATAATCCCAGCCAATCTTTTTGCTAAAATCTTGGAATATATTTTGATATCCGAGTTCATTAATTTAATTGGCCTATACGACCCTGGCATTTCTGGTGGCTTTCCTTTTTTTAAAATAACGATTATATCAGCCCCCCCCCCCCCAAGACTCTGGGCTAAGGTCTCCTACTTGTGCTTGTTGCATAATTATACACATATCTGCCAAGAGTTCATTTTTAAAAATTTGATAAAATTCTAGCGGAATTTGGTCTGGTCCTGTCGCTTTGCCTTTCGGCAAACTGTCAAGAGCTTCCTCCACCTCTCCTAACAATATTGGACTATCTAGTATTTCTTTATCCTCTTCTGAAATCGTCGGAGGGGATATATTGCCCAAATACTCCTCAATCTCCCCCAGGTTCGGTGAATCTTCTGGAGTATATAAATCTGCGTAGAATTTCCTAAATACCTCTCTTACTGCATCAGTCTCCATAACCAGATTTCCCTGTGTATCCCGTATTTCTTTTACTCCTGCTTCAGCTGTTCTCTGCCTAGTTCTAGCTGCCAGCACCCGCCCTACCTTCTCGCTAAGCTCGTATGTCTTTTCCTTATTAGACATGAATTTGTCTACCGCCTGTCTGGCCAGGCCTTCCACTGCCTCTGCTTTTAATGCTATTATTCTAAGCAGGCAGTCCTCTAAAGGTAGATTATTTCTTATTACCCTGCTTAAATTCTCCTCCTCCCTTAGTAATTTATGTTCTATCAACTCTCTCCTTTCCCTTTCTCTTTTTTGTCTTCCCAGGACAAAGCTCAATGTTTCTCCCCTTATTCCCGCCTTAAATGCATCCCAAACTATTCCTATAGCTGCTGTCCCCCTATTGATATCCCAAAACCATTTAATCCACTTCGACATGTGCTCCTTATATGTTGGATCTTTTAAAAGGCCTCTCTCAAAAGTCCACTGTGCGGGTTCTCTTTGTAAGAAATTATTTTTAATGGTAAGTATTACTGGACTGTGGTCTGAAATCACCCTTGGAAGTTTCTCAATCTGTGTCCCAGCTAACATACAGCTAGTTATAAGAAAATAATCTAACCTAACCAATACGTTATGCGGGGCCGGAAAAAAAAAGCTTCCATCAAGATGAGGATGTAGTTTTACCCAAGGATCAATCAATGAATTATTCAAAGCCATATTAGCCAGAGCCCTGAACACTTTCCTTTTCCTCCCTCTATAAACTGCATCTGTCCGCGTAAATGAGCTCTCCGGATCATGTATGTTAAAATCACCGCAACAAATTATGGGTTCAGGCCACTGAGCCAACTCTGTATCAAGAAACTGGAATACCTCAGGATCGTCTTCAGTAGATCCATAAATTGTGGCTAATGATATTTTCTGACCCCTGAAGCATATTTCCGCTATAGCCCATCTTCCCCATTTATCTTCCTTCTTTTTCCCTACTACCATATCCCTATGCCTACCCAAAATTGCTACCCCTCTGGTCCTAGTTTCTTGTTTAGAGCTAGCCAATACCCTGAACCCAAGTTGCTCCAAAATATTTATCTTACTTAACTCAATGTGGGTTTCTTGCAAACATACCAAATCCAACCGCAGGGTTTTAGATATGCAGCCACCCTCATCCTCTTATTTAAATCATTTAAGCCACACACATTAATTGACGCTATCCTACATGCCATGTGTTAACATGTGTAGATACCAACAACAAAAAACATTCTTTGTCAACCACAAACCAGTCTGTATATCTCCTCTGTATCCCAAAAACATAACAATGTGCAAATAATAATCAACCAGTTGTTGTTCCCCCCCCTCACCTCCCTCCCTCTCCACCCCTGCTCTGCTCACCCCTCCCCTTCCCCCCCCTTTACAGGCAAATAGGTCAGCCGACCTTTGTGTGCCCGCCTTATGTTGTGCAAATCGCTTCCTTCTCCCAATCATTTACCTTTTCGTGCCACCCACTGATCTCACTATGTCCTATGTCCTACCCAGGCTCTCACGCTCCTTTCTGTTTCTTCATCTCTTCTAGAAAGAGCCCCGCTTTAATTTCCGAGTTAAACATCCAAGTTTTCCCTCTAACAATTACCTTCAATCTGGCAGGGTAAAGTAGATACGCCTCCATACCTAGAGCCTGAAATGGTGCAATCAACTGCCTCATCTTCCACCTCCTCTCTACAGTAAAATGACAGAAGTCAGGCCTGGCAAAAAAGGTATTGTTCTCAAAAGTTCTCCTACTCTCTGGCCTTGCTTTAGCTAACATCTCTTCCCTGAGCAGAAAGTTTCCAACATAGACTAGTATTGCCCTTGGATGATTTTTCTGCCCACCTCGGCCTGCTCCTCCTGCTTCTCCCACCTTCTTTACTGTAAAAGGGAACCTGTGCGCCCTCTGTATTTCTGTTTCCCACTGCCACTGGGACTCTGGAAATGCGCCACTCAAGAGATTTATCACAAACTGCCTGACATCCTGCCCCTCTGCCCCTTCCTCCACACCCAAAAGGCGGACATTATTCCTCCTCTGCCTGTTTTCAAAATCCTCCATCTTCCAACGCATGTCCTCTGCCATTTTCTCATGTTCTGTCTTAAATGATTGCCATCTCCCAACGTCATCTTCGAGCTTCCCTGTCCGTTCCTCAACCTCTGTGACTCTGTCCACCAGCTCATCATACAATTTATTGACCTTCCTTAGGCTGTTCTGTATTTTCTTTGACGCCTGCCTTGCTCTACGGCTTTCTGTTCTTGCTTCGTTTTGCATCTGCCTCAGTGTCGAGAATAGAGTCTGAAAAGGGTCTTGTTGGGAAGGGATATTGCCACTTGATGCTCTCTCTGCCATGCTTGCATGCGTATCCTCCTCCTGATATACTTGGGAAGTCGCTGAGTAGTCCCACAGGAGACGTTTCTCCACTTTGGTATGCTTCCTCTTTTTCATTGTGGATTCTTTGCCAGAAGTGCTTATGCCTGACTCTGTACCTTCATCTTCCTCTGTATTTGATTCTGCTGATGACAATGACTCGGAATCTTCATTTACAGAGTAGAACTCACCCTCTCCTTCTAGGGATGTACAGTCTCCCCCTCCGTGGGGATGTTTAATTATATTAATCCCCCCTTCAAGCAAGATGGCCGCTGAGCTGTTGTGCTGAGAGGTCGCACTCTCCTTCTCTCTCAGAATGAACTGAATATACTAAGAAGAATTTCGTGCCATCCATGAAGAAAGGTACTAATGGAGACCGGGCATTGCTGGTTTGAAAGGATATCCCTTAAGAAGCAAATATTACGGATTGGACAGGTTTGGAGTCGGTTGAAAGAAGGACTCTCGAACTTGGTTAAAAAGCACCAGTATATGGCTCCTAAACCGCCCACACGAATGGTTAACCAAGAAAAAGTGAATGACAGAACTAGAAAACCCCCCGATACTCCAATGGCAACGAAGACAGGGGGAGCCGGCAGCGTGAAAGGGGATTCCCTGATAGGAAAGAATACCGGCGCGATCAGGAAAATAATCCCCCCCCCCGGCGGAAAAAACCAAAAAGAGCGAAACACGGAAACAAAGCACTATTCCTAAAATAAACAGTACGGCGAGTAAGAGCACGCTACTGACGAAGGGAGACGAGCAAAAGGCTCGAGATTCAAGTATGCGCCAGCCTACCATGTCAGAGATGCTAGCAGGGAAGCCCATGGAAACAGCAATTGCAGGAAACCCGAGCTCTCTCCGCGAGTCAGACGCTGTCATCCCGGCAGCTGGAAACGTCCTCGAGGACGTAATCGACAAGGAAGACGCGAAGGTGGTTGCCAGGCAACGGGCTGAGCCGGCGCGGAGAGAGGTGCAGAAGGCTGCAGCACCACAGACAGACGGTGCACACGCAGGAGCTGGCGCTGAAGAGGAAATACCAGCGGGAGATGGAGGTAAAGGGGTGATTGACAGTGGAGGAGTGGAAAAAGGGAATATAAGTGCCAAGGGAGGCACTACAGCAGATATGCTTGGCGCATTAATGCAAGTCGAGAAAGAGATGAATGAGTCCCGGAAAGTGACTGGCTCATGGGGAAGCAGAGAAAGCATAGCGAGCTCAGAAAAACAAAGTCTCATTGACTACGATTTGAAATGTATTTCTGTATTTGAGGAGAGGTGACATCATTCATTGTTTGCTTGGAGGTATCCCAGTGTACTTTATTGTCTTTGTCTGTGTATTATTTTTTGTGTGCATTAATAAAAAGAATTATTAAAAAAAATCATCAAACATCGCAAAGATTCTCATAAAAGACACCACAAACACATGTACTTCTCTTTCATTTATTCACCATTCATTCATGAAAGAGAACCAAACTCAACACACTCACACAATCCACCAAAGGGCCACGCCAAAATCAATCATAATTTTTAGACAATGGCACAACCCATCCAAGAGCAGTACGCATAGTGTATTCCAACATACATATAAACAGCAAAAACGATAATTTCTCCACATTGCTACAGTCTAAGACCAGGTTTTCCCTGGTCTTATTTTTGGCGCTTCCACTCTACGACACTCTACTCCCTCCACAACACTTCAGAACATTGTAGGTTACTCCATGACACTCCACTTCACTCCTCTCCATGCCACTCAACTCTATTATACACACTCTACGACACTCCACTCTCCTTTATCCAGCTAACCTTTAGCCATGCTGAACAGCAGCCACTTTGGTGGACAACATTGCTAAAATATATTGGCAAGGTCAACAGCTCTTGCATTAGAGAGTCATATTGGCTTTGCCAATGCTTGCTCACTGTTGTGATGAAATCTCTCCCAATGGCTAACACTGGGTTAACTTATTACATTTAAATAAGCTCTAACTTCATAGGGTTCGCCCCTCCTCCACACACAGGCTGGCACTGTGGAAGGAAGGTGGTACTCTCAGACCCCACACCAGATCACTCCTGGACCGGTGAAAGATTCAGAAGAAGGACTGCTCTGCTGTCCTACTGTCTGAGGAAGAAAGATTGGACCTCCTCCCTTGACCCCAGGACTATCAGAGTGACTCCAAGGGCTAGCTGGCTAGCCTCCTGTGTGATCTGCAGGGGCACAACAAGCTTCCAGTAGACTCCCTGCAACTTCAGAGTTCACCAGATCCAACAGAATATGCCCGAGTCCTGCTGCTGGCTTCTACTGGAGTGAGTCCTGATCCCAAAGTGGTGTCCCCCAGGTCCTGGAAATTTGGTTGGCATTAGTGAGAACTTCTCCACAAGAAAAAGGTGAAAATGCTCACGTTTGGGCCCTTTATAACCGCAAACAGGTGAGACCTGCTGTTTCTGCCCACATAGACTATCAGCGATGAACTGCAGAATGAGACCAGCAATTCACGCCTACAGTGACTGCCCATTGTGATCCACCAAAGTAAAGCTCCAGTAACAACAGGCCATTCAAGCTATTATGACTGTTCGCGACACTCAACCTGCTCTTCGCACTAAAAGTCTACTACTCGCGGCCTCCTTCAATGTGAACTGAATTCTTTGAGCAGGACTTGAGAAGGTAACTCTTCAGTGGGACTAACCTATCGAGCCCACCCTTTAACGTGGTCAGCCAGAACGTGTGACTTTCCCTCTGGTCTAGCACAACCAGATAACCACGAGTAGGGCTTTCTGTTTCTTATCACTATTTTCACTAAAAAACATGAAATTCAATATCTCCAAATCTACTGACTGGATTTTGTTCATTTTGGTGTAATTTTATTTAGTATCATTTACTCTATGTTTCAGATTGGGTTGGGATTTTTCTTGTGATGTGTTTTCACTTTATTACTTTTTGTGTGTTACATAAATACTTTACACATTGTCTCTAAGTTAAGCCTGACGGATTTGTGCCAAGCTACCAGAGAGTAAAGAACAGGCTTATTTAGTATCTTTTGTGGTCAACCTTGACCAGGAGTGTGGTTGTTGCTTGAGAGAGGCATCTACCATTCTCAAACTCTAGCACAATTTCTTACAGCAATCTGCCTAGCTTCTTGAAGGAGGGGATTTTAAATATTCAGCACTTTCTCCATTTGGGAAATACATTCAAACAAACCTGTTCTGCTACTGCACTTGGCTCAATCTGTAGCAAGCACAATATTAAAATTACCTGCAATAAGAATTGGAATGAAATCAAGCCCTCTAGCTCAGGTGTGTGTCCCAGCCTGTCATTGCAGAAATGTTGATGAGAATCACCACCTCCTGATGTAAAACAGTTTCTATCAAGGTGCCTAGCAAGCATACGTCAAAAGGCATATATGCAGTGATTTTCCCAAAGTGTTATTAATAATATATGGGAAAAGCACTGGGCTTCACTGAACTTGCCACTCTGAATGACCATTCTTAATTATTCTGCACATCCGTTACGATATTAAAGAAAACAGTATTGCATTCATTTTGGAAATCAACTCTTAATACATTTTGAATGTTAGGGCAGAATATCCTTTAAAGAGTCACCTGTCACACATTTAGGGCCTGATTACAATGGCTGTCAGACCACTCACTGACAGGCTGTCAATGGAGGTTCACCACCAATAGCCCTTCCGTCCGACTGCCAGATTACAATTCCGGCAGTCAGACCCACAGCGGGCGGAGGGAAGATCGCCGCCTCCGCCAGGATCTGTGTTCCCGATGGGGCGGTGGTCGGAGCCGTATTCCTGAGTGGCAGCGGTGCTGAGGCAGGCATCACCATCTGGATTACGATATTCCTTTTTGACAGCCTATTCATGGTGGGAAGACCGCCATATAAAGGCTGACAGAAAGGGATAAGGGGCCCCACAAATAGGGCCCTCCACTCACTTACATGGACCATGTGGAATGTATGATGTGGTGCATGGTACACGGTTCATGGACGTGCAGGAGGTTCTCCGTACCACAGTGGGTTGTGCTGCAGCCCTTTTTATTGCCCACAGCACAAGCTGTCGTGATATGGAACACTTACCGACCACCATATCGAAATGGTCATATCGAAATGCGGCAGTTGGACAGCCACATGCTTGTTAGGTAGTCTCCCGACCGCTGCAAAAGCGGACTGCAGACAGACCAACTGCCATTGTAATGGGCCCCTTAGTCCTAAATGTAATTGAAGAAATAGCCTGCCTCTCTAAAATTGTCCTGAGATCCTACCAAGTTTTGAACAATGTGTGTGTCCCAATGTTCTTCAGAATGAACCAGGTGATACCACACGTTATAGAAAATAACTAAGTGCCCCTCAGTTGCACCTGGCACGTTTTTATTACCTGGGCCCCACAAAAGCTTCCAACTGCCTTGCACTCGATGCTCAGCTTCCAATACCCGTCTCAAAATCAAGTTTAAGAAACATGGCTGCAACCCAAGACAGATATGAGTGGCATTCTGGGATTAGAGGTAGATACAACACTATTTGAGGTGCAGAACACCATTCTTAACTTGAGGACAATGTGGGGCCTACATTGGTAATGCTATTAGATTTATTAGCAGCATTTGACGTTTTGTACTGTAGGTTTTTTGAGCATTGGCTAATCAAGGATACGGGCGGACGTGTCAGAGATGGACGTAAAATTACTCACCTCCTTCCTTTGAGCTCAACAGCTGCCAGTGAAAATGGGAGAGAAATTGTCAACCACTCATCAGATTACATGCAGAGTCCCAGAAGGCTTCTGTCTCTCTCCACTATACCCAGCCTCTACATGAATTGGGATGACACGCAGATCAGAATTACTCTAACAGGCTCTCAGTATACTGCCCAGGGCAGGATTGGTTCAATCTTTGACTGTATCTAGCAGCAGAGGCTAGAAAATGACTCTATTCTGGAATGTTAAGTACGAGAATATCATGACACACTAATATTGAAGCCAAAAATATGGAGGGAAAACTATTGAAAGGGAAGTGCACATAGGGAACCATAGAATTAGTATTACTAACTACACAACTGCGTACCTGAAAGGTATATATATTTCTATGTACATATATGTGGAGTTAGATATAGATAATCTGTGCATACATTTATTTATAAAGTTTTATATAGCGCGAACTTGATCCCAAAGGATATCAATTACGTTTTGTTATTTTGTCCGTCGATATTTTGTCCTGAATATTAGTGCCCTGCGGTATTCTGTATTCGATATTCAGGGTCCTCCCCCTTGAAAAGAGAAAATTATCCTTCCAAATTTCAGGTACAAAAGATACCGTAAGTAAGATCAAACCCCTAATAACATTAGATAGTACACCTACATCGGTGAAAAATAATCTTCCAGCCCTTGGTGCATTATTTCAGCCCTGTCTATGAACTATCAAAGATAAGCTTTTTTTGAGGTCACCATGTACAATCGGGAAAAAAAAATAAAAATAAAATATTTACTCCGTTGGCGTCCAACGTCACTCAGCCATTCAACAGACCCAAATGTACTTTTGTGGGGCTAAGAGAAGGGCAAAGAGTTGAAACCTGAACAAGTTTCTGGTTGCAACTGTGTTGGTGATCCTCAGACATAGCGTAGTATAGTCAGTGACATAGCAGCAACTACTACCCTTAGCTACCCCTGTATAACGTCCAAGGCTCTTCCCCTTGACCCCCATCCCAGAGACCTTCTGGCTCAGAATTAACGATTAAATGCATTCCAGTCAGCATGGATAAGGAGTCCCACTGATCAGACGGGCTTTTCCAGAAATATTAAAACAAGAAGAATGCACATCTGAAAAGGAAAACACAGCCTTTGAGCAGAGAGAAAGGCATAAAAAGTGCACTTACGTGTTTTCAGTCACGTCCAGGGCTGGCCTGGCTGTATTGGGCACTGGGCATTTTCCCAGTCTGGTCGGTTTTTACTGCTGGTGGGGCCAGTTTTGTTGCTGGGGGACAGGCTGCCAGTGTTTTCTGTCTGCAGTACATCTGCATTACAGACTAAAATGCAGAGCAAATGGTTTTAAAGCAGAACTAGTCTGCGATGTTTGCTTCAAAATCATTTGATTTGCATTTGTCCAGAGTCTTGTACACATAGGATAAAAACCCTTCAAAAATCAAAACAGTGTATTTCTTTATAAAGTGACTTTTTCAACCAATTTCTGATTAGTATATTAAATTATACCATTGCTTTGAGTGACAATTGTTAGAAATGATTCTAATCATGAACTTGGAAGCATGCTTGCTCCTATGTCACTCCCCTGACAATGATGATATTCATCAAACAAGAGTAAAGTCAGCTATCATTTGCCTCCTACATTTGGCCGAGCGTGTTAGTGTTAATGAAGTAACAATACAGTTTGATTTATTGCAGCACTCACCCAGAACTGATATATTTAAAGGTGCTCTCATGTAATGATGAAAGAAGAGGCAGCACTGTGAAACAAGCACTGGCGTTGCCAATAGGTCTCGCAGTAGGAAAGTTGGAGCTATTGGTTTTGTAAATGACAAAGCCCTTTATGTATTTAAAATGATAACCAAAGTGAAAGGCATTGTTATTTGCAATTGTAATGGCTCCAACTGTCGTACTGCGAGACCTATTGGCAACGTGAGTGGTTTTTCGTGTGTGAGTGGCGTTGTGTGTGTGAGTGGCGTTGTGTGTGTGAGTGGCGTTGCGTGTGTGAGTGGCGTTGCGTGTGTGAGTGGCGTTGCGTGTGTGAGTGGCGTTGCGTGTGTGAGTGGCGTTGCGTGTGTGAGTGGCGTTGCGTGTGTGAGTGGCGTTGCATGTGTGAGTGGCGTTGCATGTGTGCGTAGTTGAGTGGCGTTGCGTAGTTGAGTGGCGTTGCGTAGTTGAGTGGCGTTGCGTAGTTGAGTGGCGTTGCGTAGTTGAGTGGCGTTGCGTAGTTGAGTGGCGTTGCGTAGTTGAGTGGCGTTGCGTAGTTGAGTGGCGTTGCGTAGTTGCGTGGCGTTGCGTAGTTGCGTGGCGTTGCGTAGTTGCGTGGCGTTGCGTAGTTGCGTGGCGTTGCGTAGTTGCGTGGCGTTGCGTAGTTGCGTGGCGTTGCGTAGTTGCGTGGCGTTGCGTAGTTGAGTGGCGTTGCGTAGTTGAGTGGCGTTGCGTAGTTGAGTGGCGTTGCATGTGTGAGTGCCGTTGCATGTGTGAGTGGCGTTGCATGTGTGAGTGGCGTTGCATGTGTGAGTGGCGTTGCATGTGTGAGTGGCGTTGCATGTGTGAGTGGCGTTGCGTAGTTGCGTGGCATTGCGGCGTTGCGTAGTTGAGCGGCGTTGCGTAGTTGAGCGGCGTTGCGTAGTTGAGCGGCGTTGCGTAGTTGAGCGGCGTTGCGTAGTTGAGCGGCGTTGCGTAGTTGAGCGGCGTTGCGTAGTTGAGCGGCGTTGCGTAGTTGAGCGGCGTTGCGTAGTTGAGCGGCGTTGCGTAGTTGAGTGGCGTTGCGTAGTTGAGTGGCGTTGCGTGGTTGAGTGGTGTTGCATGTGTGAGTGGCGTTGCGTTGTTGCGTGGCGTTGCGTAGTTGCGTGGCATTGCGGCGTTGCGTAGTTGCGCGGCGTTGCGTAGTTGAGTGGCGTGGCGTAGTTGATTGGCGTTGCGTAGTTGAGTGGCGTTGCGTAGTTGAGTGGCGTTGCGTAGTTGAGTGGCGTTGCGTAGTTGAGTGGCGTTGCGTAGTTGAGTGGCGTTGCGTAGTTGCGTGGCGTTGCGTTGTTGCGTGGCGTTGCGTAGTTGCGTGGCGTTGCGTAGTTGCGTGGCGTTGCGTAGTTGCGTGGCGTTGCGTAGTTGCGTGGCGTTGCATGTGTGAGTGGCGTTGCGTAGTTGCGTGGCGTTGCGTAGTTGCGTGGCGTTGCGTAGTTGCGTGGCGTTGCGTAGTTGCGTGGCGTTGCGTAGTTGCGCAGCGTTGCGTAGTTGAGTGGCGTTGCGTAGTTGAGTGGCGTTGCGTAGTTGAGTGGCGTTGCGTAGTTGAGTGGCGTTGCGTAGTTGAGTGGCGTTGCGTAGTTGAGTGGCGTTGCGTAGTTGAGTGGCGTTGCGTAGTTGAGTGGCGTTGTGTAGTTGAGTGGCGTTGTGTAGTTGAGTGGCGTTGCGTAGTTGCGTGGCGTTGCATGTGTGAGTGGCGTTGCGTTGTTGTGTGGCGTTGCGTAGTTGCGTGGCGTTGCGTAGTTGCGTGGCGTTGCGTAGTTGCGCGGTGTTGCGTAGTTGAGCGGCGTTGCGTAGTTGAGTGGCGTTGCGTAGTTGAGTGGCGTTGCGTAGTTGAGTGGCATTGCGTAGTTGCGTGGCGTTGCGTAGTTGCGTGGCGTTGCGTAGTTGCGTGGCGTTGCGTGGTTGAGTGGCGTTGCGTGGTTGAGTGGCGTTGCGTGGTTGAGTGGTGTTGCGTGGTTGAGTGGCGTTGCGTGGTTGCGTGGCGTTGCATGTGTGAGTGGCGTTGAGTTGTTGCGTGGTGTTGCGTAGTTGCGTGGCATTGCGTAGTTGAGCGGCGTTGCGTAGTTGAGTGGCGTTGCGTAGTTGCGTGGCGTTGCGTAGTTGCGTGGCGTTGCGTAGTTGCGTGGCGTTGCGTAGTTGCGTGGCGTTGCGTAGTTGCGTGGCGTTGCGTGGTTGAGTGGCGTTGCGTGGTTGAGTGGCGTTGCATGGTTGAGTGGCGTTGCGTGGTTGAGTGGTGTTGCGTGGTTGAGTGGCGTTGCGTGGTTGAGTGGCGTTGCATGTGTCAGAGGCTAAATGTAGCACAGGGAGACCTCCAGTGGTAAGACAATCCAAAACAACTTAGAAAACATTTGACAGTATGAAGAGATCAAACTCATGAACAAGCGTGATACACCTAAGCTAAAAATCATGATAAATAACAACACACATTAGAAGTGAAACTGCAAGTACAGAAGGACCAGCTTTGCTTGTTTAAAACTCCCACTTCAGGCAGATGAGTGTAATGTGTAAAGCGTCTTGTGCACATGAGCAGATCGGAGTCTGGAAGCAAATACAAAGAAGAGGAATGACTGAGGCGCATTGGTGTGAAGCACATCAAAGGGCTTCTCCTCCCCTAATTAGCCGTTCTGGGGAAACTGAAAGTACGGCCGGCCTGCGGCCGGCCATGAATAATTAGGGGAGGAGAAGCCCTTTGATGTGCTGGGCTGGCTGGCCCTGAATGCGCGTGCATGTTATCACGTGGTTCACGGGCACTGCAAGAAAACCGCGGCTGAAAGGCCTTTGGTTTGACGAGAAAATAGCCGACTTGAATTCTCCCCATTTCCCATTCCTGCGGAATGGTAAAGGCTCGACCTAAAAAGTAGTTACCTGGGATAATACAATAGACCTCATCACAATGAGACACGGAAAGCCTCCGAGTCACACAGTGGGTTTCACTTTCGACCGCTGCATTACAATGCAGACAGTAGAAAGTGAAACCGGATGGTCATTTCGGCTGGGTTCCGATGGCCTCAAGGAGTCCGTCGGCCAGTCGGAGCCCTGACCATAATCCCAAAGGACAGTATCTCTGCCATTGGGATTTCGATGTTGGTTTCCAACAGGCTTTCCAGCGGTAGGTCTTTGCCGCAACTCTTACCTATTTCACATGTTTCACGTTGTTCCTGCAATATCGTGCTATTTTAGAACTATTTTTATTAAGAAAATGTAATGTTATTGCACGTTGCACTTTGTTCTCAATGAGCCAGGCAGCTATATGAATTTTTTTTTTCCAAGGAAAGCCTTTTTAAAATCTTTTTAACGTTTATCTGTAATTCCTCAACAAAGATAGATAACGGTAGCACACTTACGGAGTCTTTCTGGTCCCGTCCTCGTTCCATCACAGCTGGTGCTGCTTGTGTGGAGGGCTTGGTGAACCGGAAACTCATTGGCCTGACTTCTGGTTCAAAGGAGGCAGTCGTTTTCTGTGCGCCAGTTCTCCTGCTGCATTGTTATAAAGGCAGGATGATGGAGCTGATGCGCAAGCCCGTCTGCACCCTTCTGCGCCTGGAATGGGCTTAGTGCCACAACCCCTGTCCGTTTCCTACCATCAACAGGGCCCATACTGACATACTCAAAAAACACTCTTCTGAGTCTCAATAAACCTAATACAAAGCCCACCTGCAAACTGCTCAACCTATAAAAGGAGTCCAAGCTATGTCTGCGCTGCATTTCAAGATTTCTTTTCACAAAATCTAAAATTTGCGCTACAGTGAACCATAAAGCGCACCAACAACTTCCTTCACCCAAAACAGTCTCAGGCATGCTCATTAACACGCATTCTTTGATTAAGCATAGCATAGAATTTGCAGAGTTGCTGACAGCACACAAGATAGACATGGCATTTGTTACTGAAACCTGGGCAGACTGTACTTCTGACCTCGAACTGTCATTAGCCATCCCTCCAGGATTCACAATAATCAGAAATGATAGACAAGATAAACGGGGAGGAAGTCTAGCGATTATTATTAATGATACTTTGGCCATCAAAGGTTCCTCTGTAGGAGGCAGCACAGACTGCAAACTGCTTTCTTTCAAAATGACCTTAAGTAAAAACTACACGTTCAAATGCACACTATTGTATAGACCTCCCATATGAAAAGAAAGTTTGAAGAAAATCTTATCCCAATCATAGAATCCTGTACCAATTCAGAGGATTTCTCTATCTTAGGTGATTTTAATTATCACCTAGAACATCTCGAAGACCATAATACAGCATCCATAATAGAGATGATGGCTAATGCCTCGATGGAACAGATAGTTAAGCAGCCCACACATAATGCCGGACATATTCTAGACGGAGTTTTTACATCTAATCCACGTCTGAAAATACAAGAGGTTCTGCCAAGCCCATGGTCAGACCACAAGTTTGTCCTGTTTGTCCTGTTTGAAGTAACCACCATCCATCACATCTCTCGCCCTCATAATCCACACAGGACAATTAAAGGGTACATCTGGAAAAATATCAACCCTCACCTGTTACAAACCACTCTAGCATCCCTAAACCTGGAACCAATGTTCACATAACATAACATAACATAACATAACAAGGCAAACACAGCAACGGGCAGTTTCACCAATTGGATGGAAACTGCAATAAATATATTAACACCGAAAAAAAGATTTGTCAGTAAGTGCATGAAGAAATCCGAAACCTGGTTCTGTGAAGCACTGCGCGCACAGACACAACTTTGTAGAAAACTAGAGAGATGCTGGAGAAGGAATTACGCTGAAGTCGAAAAAACCCTATATACACAGTCACTGATTGTCTACAAAAAAATATTTTGGAGAAGAAAAGCAGGGGCATATTATCAAGGGAGTTTATCTCCGCTTTTTTGGCTTTAAAAGCCAAGAAAGTGAAGATAAAATTATCTCCCTATTACCTAGCTGTCGCTAACACCAGTTAGCGACAGCTAGTAGGAGATAGTGACCATCTTGGGCCCCACTTTGCATGTCAGTGATATTTATCACTAATGACATGCAAAGTGGGCGTGCCAAGACGTTAGCGACTGGAAACAGTCGCTATCTTCTATTACCAACTTTTGGAGATATTCGCGCTAAGCGCAAATATCTCGAAAAGCTAACACCTGCCCTGAGCAGTTCTTAGCCATGTTATCCAATGGGAGGTGGATAACATGGCTAAGAGCATTAGCTCGGTAATGCATGAATATCGCTGACTTTTCAGCGATATTCATGCATTGCGGCAGATTTTTATCGCATTTGCGATAAAACTTGGTAATACCAAGGTTTATTTGCGATAAAAATCGCCGCAGCTCAGCGGTAAATTTTTGTCTCTAACCAAGCAATAGCGATAATTATCGCTATTGCTTGGTAATATGCCCCGCAGTTATTTCTCAGTGAAAATCCGACAGACAGACAACTCCAGCAAAGCACTCTTTGCAACCCTAAAGAGACTAGTAAAATTACCTGAGCCACCAAAAGAAGAGTGGAATTCTGCAATCAACTTGCAGGTTTTTTTAAGGATAAAGTGCAAATTATCTTTGAATCTTTTACAGACAAGGGCACTGATTACACAGGAGACACCTCCACCCTAACACTCTCATGCTCTGACAATGTTATGGATTCTTTTGTTCCAACGACCATGGAACAGATTTTGCAGGCAGTCAGATCAATAAAATCCAGAGAACCCACAGACCCTTGCCCGACAAAAATATTTTATATGGCACCCGACAGCATCAGCGAGCAACTCAGTATACTTTTTAAATAAATGATCAGTACAGGCATCTTCCCTGATACGTGAAAAGTGGTCTCAATTTTCTCTCTGTTAAAAAAAACCAACTTAGATCCTAGTGACACCAGCAACTACAGACCTAGCATCAGGATTCCTTTTCCCGTCAAGGTCCTGGAAAAAAATCTAAACTCCCAACGTACTGCCTTTATTTCCTCGGCAGACCTTCTGACTCCTCACAATATGGTTTCCGACAGGACACAGCATGAGACTGCCCTGGTTCAGGCAGTAGAGGAGCTCCGGGCAATACTGGACACCGGTGCCAAGGCCGCCCTGATCCTTTTGGATCTGATGGTGGCATTTGACACCATTAACCATGATATCCTAATCAAAAGGCTCCTAGAGGCAGGAGTCAAGAACTCTGCCCTGAACTTGATTAAATCTTATCTGAACAATAGACTCCAATTTGTCCAGATTGGTGACTCCTGCTCAGAACAGTGTTATCTTCCATGTGGGGTGCCGCAGGGCTCTTCATTGAGTCTCACATTGTTCAACTTGTATGTGGCCCCTTTAGCTGATATCATCAGGCAGTTTGGCTTTTCATTGGTTTTCTAGACGGATGATACTCAAATAGTATAGTAGTGTCCATTTCAAGCAGTTCGGGGGAAACCACTGAAAGCTTTAATCAATGTTTGTCCCGGGTAAACCAATGGATGATAGCAAACTGCCTAAAGCTTAAAGGAAGCAAAACAGAGGTTCTCCTATTGGGATCCGATACCTCTTTTTGGTCTCAGAACTGGTGGCCTCCTGGCATGGGAACTCTTCCAGTGCCAATGATAGACTGACCTTTCAACACCAGATCAACAAGGTCTCTTCTCTGGTGGTCTTTCTAACTTTAAACTCAATCATGAAAGTGCGCACGCTCATTCCATGCAAGGCAGTTAAAACACTGGTGACGGTTCTTGCCATGGCCAGACTCGACTATGGAAATGCCCTATATGTGGGCCTTCAAAGACAGTGCATGATCAAGCTCCAGCAGGTGCAGAACGCAGCCACCGGATTGTTGCTGGATATCCCCTAAATTTCAGTCCATTTCCTCAGTCTAAAAAAACACAATTGGCTCCCCATAAAAAAGAGGACAGAATTTAAATCTCTTTGTCTAGCATACAAAGCTGTTCATGGAATTGGACCTGCGTTCCTGAAACAACATTTCATCTGGTATCATCCACTGAGAAACCTACGCTCATCTCAGAGCAAACTCCTCCAGAAAGTTCGATGGGAAGCAAGAAACTTTATTCTGAACACATGGAAACTATGGAACACGCTTTCTATAGACATTAAAAATAGCCCAACATTATTCTCCTTTAGAAAATCTCTAAAAACATGGCTATTCTTCAACTAATATGCATCCTATCCACCAAACCTCTGGCAGACACGTCCGCACAGCACCTGGACGCCCATGAGCATTCGTGGGCTATAAAAATCTTTCAATCAATCAAATCAAGCTTTCCATGTCGGGCTTTCTGACATAGAAAGCCTGATGGAAAGTGACTTTGGGGGCCCCTAGTAGGGCCCCCGTCTCTCTGCGGCCTCCGGTTGGGGGCCAAGGGGGCACCTATGGTGCCCTCTGTTAGCCCCTGCACCGTGAGGAAGGCACCTTGAGGTGCCTGCCACATGGTGAAGGGTTGAACGGATTCTCCCATTTCTCTATGGGAGCTTGTGCTACAGCTGGTTTACGGCTGCAGCACAAGCGCCCATGGAGAAATGGGAGTATGCAACCGCACCATGTGCGGTTGCATTGTAATGCTGCGGTCGGGACCGCCGACCGGAGGTCAGTCGGTCCTGACTCCGCAACAGTGTCGGGTGGATGTGAGCCCGCCCGACATCGTAATAAGGCTCAATGTAGTGAAGTGGATGCCAGGAATGATGCAAGGTTTCCTGGTTTTACGTTTTGCAATTCATTCACTACATGGTTATCTTTTTTCCCCCATTTAAGATCAAAGTTTAATGTTTTGTGTTTAATTCTTTGAAGCGCTAAAGCAGCACACTGTGGTAAATATTTGTGGGCTGTGCATTTTTCACAAGTAGTGGGGTGGTAGTGTTTTTGGAAGGTGATGTTTTAAAGCAGAAGCTTAAATGAAAACCAGAGCCCCACCCTCGGTCAGTGCATTGAGACTGCTTGCTACAGTTAGCTAAACGTTTGTATTTATTGTTATCTGTTCTTGAATGAATTCATCCACCTGCTCTTCATCCATTCATCTTTCATTGAGTTATGCAACCATGTCTTCAATCTCCATCCTTCCATTCAATGATTAGTCAATGTTCTATAATGAAAAATGTTTTTTTTGAACGCACCATATTTGCAAACTTTTTCAAACATTTCTTGGACTAGAACCCACCCAAATGACCTCTTGCAGTGGCCAGGCTCCCCCACTGCATTTGCTCATTAAACGCATTATGAGGGTTGGCCTGACAAATTTGCCAGGGCTTCTTTTGAGCTTAGTCCTGTTCTGGTCATGTCTTATTGTGAACAGCCTCCGCATGCTGATTGCTTATATAAAGTTGTGAAACTCTGAAAAAAGTGCCAGGAGGAGGCAAACAGTTTCAGAAAACACTCGCCCTGAAGAAGACAATGTCTATGAGGCAAGGAGACTGATAAGCGATGACAACAGAAAGGTATTTGTTTCAGATACTTTTTCAACCAGTGAGTGATGCAGTCAGGAAATGCTGAAGAAGAAGGAATTCCATAGGACCCGTACCCTCCAGATATGTCCCGCCTCCCTCGAATTCGACATAGACATGCAGAGTCCCCACGTTGAAATCACCAAGAAATTCGGGTGGGGTAAAAAAGGCCATGTTTAATCACAACATTGTATAAACATGACAAGCAAATAACATGCATATCTGATATTTACAATTACATTTACGAACATATCATGCTCCTTCCACATTCCCAGCCCTAAGGGAGGAACCCCATCTTGCTCACATCTCGCAACTCGGTATCCTACGCCAGGTGCCGCGCACCTGCCCCTTAGAGTGGTAGGCCCCAACCTCCGGTCCTTGTCCGCCATTACCAGGGCCCACCTCTCGACCACCAGGCTGCCCAGGGACGCCCTGGAGGCTCGAAATCTGTCGCCCTAGCCTCCCCAGCCGGTGGTCACTTACTCCCAGCGGAGAGCTTACCATATCCCCCCTCAGAGCTGGCCTATGGAGTCCGCCAGGCGACCTCCCATCCATTTTGTTTAGTCCCTGTTTACTGATCGCAGGTCTCTTCTCCGCCACAAGGGTGGCCAAGGCCCTCAGGTCTGACACCCTCCCCACCTGCGTTCAGAATAAACGACCAAAGTTCTCTTATAAAAGTGTCTGTTCCTAAGTCCGACAAATGCACCCCATCTTGGTGGTACATCGCTTCTCCAGAAATCATCCGGTGTTGAATGTAGCGCAAGCGGCCCTTCGCTGAGCACAACCTTGCTAATTCGCCGTTCAGTCGTCTTATGGAAACATTCAAAGATCTGGTACGCACTCCTGGGCCCCATGTCCTGCGTGATAGCATGCCTGACCAAACAATCCTAGCTGATGGAAAAATATGCCCCAACCAGGCAAACTCTGCCAGTAGGGCCTCCTTGACCGCCAAGCGTCCTCTGTCGACCATGTTGTTGCCTCCCAAGTGCAAGATAATCCAATCAGGTGACTTGTGCCCCTCCTGCGCCCTGAGTTCTTCGACGAGCCGCCTCAAGTGCCGGATTCGCATCCCCCCAACGCCACGCCACAGGAATTCGGTCTCACCCAATTCGGCCGGCTTCACCACCTTTCGTTGCTGCAAGCGCACCATGGCGCGACGCTCAAACGAGTGCCCGAGTACCCACACCACCGACGCGGGCATACTAATCAGAAGGAGAGAAATTGAACTGTTAGACACAATACACACATTTTGTCACAACAATTCTGGTCTCATATATCTCCTATAACACTCGGACGTCCAGCGCCCAATGCCCTTTACAGCGTTAGGGGCGAGACCAGCCCTGGCCGCCAGAGTGGCAGCGCCAATTCTAAAGGAATGTGATGAGTAACCCGCTGCTCCTAGCCCCAGTTTCCCCAGAGCCAAACCAAACACTGCCTTGAACTGGTATTGAGACAGGCAATCCCCATTCTCATGAATGAACAGCGCCGCCCCCCCCCAGCCGGGCGCTAAGCCAGGTACGCCTGCATACGGGATACGGGGCAGGCTGCTAACCCCGTTGCTGGCGGCAAACGAATGGTGGCCCCCTTCCCTGCCTGATCTGTCTTGAAACGTCTCAGAAGCAGCACTAGACCCCCCGGGGAAAGGATGGTGTCCCGGAACTGCAGGCCCCCCCCCCCATGATCTAATCTGGAGGCCCCAACTATCTCACCCAGACGGAACGCCCCATAGAAGGCCAGGCAGAAGGCCGCCCCCAGCATGACTCCCTCAAACAGAGAATCGCAGATAGAGGGTAACACCCCAAGAATATCAATCAAGGTCGGGAGATCCAAAGGCCTAAGACAGTCCCG
Source organism: Lissotriton vulgaris (assembly GCF_964263255.1). NCBI lineage: Eukaryota > Metazoa > Chordata > Amphibia > Caudata > Salamandridae > Lissotriton > Lissotriton vulgaris. Next base: position 1,083,571,370 of record NC_141689.1, on the reverse strand, counting down.
CCGCGGCCCCTCGAGTTTGGCCCACCCTGCTTATGCTTTCCTGATTAAGAACGAGGCCCCAGGGTCCCGCTCCCCCGCCAGTTATGCAAAGAAGCCTATCGCTGAGAGGGAGGCCCTCGCATATGCCACCGCTCTGCCCTGATCCCGTAATGCCTGTAAAAAGGCGTAGATCGTCTCAGGAGAAAAGATCCTCGCCGTCCCTGCCTGTTCCGCAAATGATCTGTAAGCATTAAAATGCAACTGATAGGCACGTTTGGTGCAATCACTCAGAGCGGCACCTACCAGCCCCGCTAAAGCGGGGCTCCAATTGTCCACAGTGACATAGCACGTAGTCATGCGCTCTTCCGCCTGCGGATGGAACCTCCGGAAATTCTGCAACTTGGAACGAGACAAAGCATCAGCAGCATGGTTATCAACACCTGGTATATGCGCAGCCTTAAAAGTCAAATTCAATCTCAAGCATGCCAGCACCAACAGCTTCAACAACCTTAGCACATGTGGGCAAGTGGCCCCCTGCCGATTGATAACCTGTACAACTGCCATGTTATCTGACCAGAAAGTCACCGCCCAGTCTCTGAAGCGCTCTGCCCAGATCGTGACCGCCACCCAAATGGGGAAAAGGTCAAGAACGGCTAAGTTCCTTGTCAAGCCTGCTTTGTGCCATGCCGCAGGCCAAACCGCCCTGCACCAGACAGGACCCAGAATCGCCCCAAAACCAATGCTTCCAGCCGAATCAGTGTACAGGCCAAGCTCAACGCTTGACACCGGCGGCGCAGGCCACACTACCTGCCCATTGAAGTCCCTAAGGAAATCGCGCCACACCTTGAGGTCCTCCTTAACTCCCGCTTTTAACCGCACCCGGTGGTGCTTCTGGGTAAGACCTACCATCGCTCTAGCTATAGACCTCGAGAAAGGGCGCCACATGGGAATGATTCGCAGAGCAAAGTTCAACTGACCCACCAACACCTGTAACTAGTGCAAGGTCACCTTAGGACCTGCCAGAGCCGCTTCAATGGCTAGGGAAAAGGCCCTCACTTTATCCATCGGCAACCTACACTCCCCTGCTACCGTATCAATCTCGATGCCTAGAAAGGACATGCATGTGTCGGGCCCACTGTCTTGTTCGGTGCCAGCGGCACTCCAAATTCCTGAAACATCGCTACCAGTTGACCAAGGGCCAGGGCGCACACATCCGATGCCGCCGGGCCCATCACCATGAAGTCATCCAAATAATGAATCACATCTGTACACCCTGACCTGAGAGAAAACACCCACTGCAACATGGAGCTAAAGGTCTCAAAGTACTTGCAGGAGACCGCGCACCCCATTGGCATACATTTGTCATAATAAAACTGCTGTTGCACCTGGAAGCCTAGCAAATGGTAATCATCAGGGTGAACGGGCCACAGGCGAAATGCTGACTCAATGTCCGTTTTAGCTAACAATGCCCCCCGACCCAAGTCCCTCACTTTCTGGACCGCGACATCGAAGGACGAGTACGTCACTGAGCACAATGCCGGATCAATGGAGTCATTTACAGACGAACCTTTTGATGCAGAGAGGTTATGAATCATCCTGAACTGCCCCGGCTCCTTCTTGGGCACCACTCCCAGTGGGGAACACACATAATTCTCCCATGGAGGAGCCGGGAAAGGGCCTGCTACTCGGCCTAAGGCCCGTTCTTTGTCCACCTTCGTGGCCACTACAGAGGAATGGGTTCTCGCAGATACCTGGTTGCTACACTGGCTAATAGGGGGGACATGTAACACTGGGATACGAAAACCTTCAGAAAAACCATCAAACAACACCTTGGCTGCTGCCCTGTCTGGGTACTCGTTCAGCCAATAAGTCAGTCTTCCAATATCCACCGGGGTAGGCAGATTACACCTGGGGGGGCTTGATATCCTTGGGAGTAGCACCCCCACACTCTTTGGCTTTCTTGTTGCACTTGAATTCGGGGTGGGAGGGGTGACCACAAAAGGCGCATGCGTGCTTAAACTTGCATTGCCCGGGGGGCCATGTGCACTCCTTGTTATTGAATGCCCAGCAGGTCCCTCTCTTCTCACCCGGCCCTCCCTGGGAAGTCCGAAAAGGCTGCCTAGCGGGGTGCTCCCTACTGCTCACGCTTTCTAACCAGGCATTCACCTCTACCTGATCCCAACAAATGGCTGGGTTCTCCTCTTTCGCCCAACGAAACTCCCTATCGTAAGTCAACCAAACTGAGCCCCCGTGTGTGGAGTGTGCCTTCATGATCTTGTTAGTGTAAAACACCAATGGGATATCCAACTCTGGCCTTTTCTCCAACAATACTGTGACATAAACATGAAAACTGAACAGCCAGTTTGTTATAGTTTTTTCGATCCTAGGTCTCCAATCCCTGAAGGAGAGCTCTTTCCCATCCCTATCCTTGTAATCCTCATCTCTTCTCTTGGGCCTGATAAGGGAGAATATATCTACATAAGCGCCCTTCCAGATTTTCTCCCGCACCTCCATAGTCACGTGTGTAGCTAACATCCCTGACTGAGACAACACATTCCCTTGCACACCCCCTATCTCGCTGCTCTTCGCTGCTGCGTCACCTGGCTTACCTCCTGTGGGTGCTGCAGCTAATGCTTCCGCGGGGGGCTGCGCTCCAATTGCCACTCTGGGGGTAGCCTTGCGCGATTCAACTAAGAGCGCCAACTGCCTCTGAATGTCCTGTAACGCGCCCTGCTCTGCAACCTGGGGTGGAACCCAAGGTGCCGCCGCTCCAGCGCTCACTCTTTCTAATACTTTATTCGGAGCAGATAATTGGCCCACTAAAGTGGTCACTGATGCCTGCAAGCTTTCTATTGGGTCATGCGCGACCGCCACTGCGGTCACCGGCTGCGGTGGGAGTGGGGCCGGCGGGTCTGCGGTTTTTGGTACCGCGCTTCCCGGGGCCAATGCCTTCAGCGCCTCCCTAATCTCAGACAGTACTGACCCCACTGGATCTGATGGCGCGGGAACTACAACCTGTGGCACAGCCGGAATGGATGAGGAAGGTTCAACAGCCTCTGTATCTAATGGAGGAGTGGGGACGGGACCTGCTGATCCCTCGTCCTCCTTTCCCCCGGCAGGGCTAGGCCTACCCTTCTTCTGTTTGGCTCCCCCCTTCCTCCTTGGCTGTGCTTTGGTTTTCTTCTTTAATGGAGGGAAAGCGGCCCTCGGTGGCACCCCCTCCCTGCGATGCCGCTCCACTATCTCAGGCTGATCCTCCTTGCGAGGAATCGCTATCCTCTCCGCTCTCGGGAGCATCCTTGCTCAATTTTGCCAGAAGTAGTTTCATAATCTGTGCTATCTCCGGGTCAGAATCCTTCCTCTTTTGTCCTCCCTTCCTGGGCGCCATGCTGTCTGTACTTCGCCCTCACGTATTAACTCGAGATAGCTGTTACCCTGATGCCGCACCGCGCACCACTTGTGAAGCCTTTGTGAGACCTGCTCTGTTTTGCTGCTAACGCGCCAAGATTTTCCCGCTCCCAGTCCCTCTCCAAGCACCGTCCAAGCAGCTCGGCAGGAGCCCGCAACATGAAGGAGCCCCACACACAGCCATAAACCCTGTAAGGCAGCGACAATCCTATACCCGTCCCAGCACCCACCGTGACTCACGGCTGCCCATGAGGCCCCCCAGGCACTCGACTCCTTACCTGGCCACGTGGACAACGCCCGATCCTTCTGCCTCTAGTTTCAGAATGCCGGCCTGGAACTCGAGAATGGCCAGGTGCTGGCGTGTGCAGTCAGGTATCCTGGAGTGGTAGCGGGAACAGAGACCCCGGTCACAGGGAGTTGACCCTAAATAGGCCAAAGGTCTCCGCCCCCTATCACCCAGGTCACGCGTCATCGCCTGACCCGGAAGTGGGTCGGCCGGACGCCGATTGGGCCGCCCGGCCGTCCAACCACCAGTGACCAGGGGCGGGGTCCGGATGTGCCGGGTCCTAAGTGCGCACGTCCTGATTCTCCGCGCTTGTCATGTTCTGATGTTTCTCCCTGGGAAGAATTGAGCCAAGGTTCCATGGAGCTTATTTACAGGCCCTTTGCGCCGCCGGTGCGTCACTTTTTAAATGGGAAAAAGTGACGTACCAGCGGCGCAAGGGACTTGTAAGTAAGCCCCCATGTTTCTTAATACTCGGAAAGAGGTGGATTCGAAAAGGAATTTTCCTCCGTAAATTATGCTTTAGCCACAAAGGCCTTCTTTAAAGCCTACCTGGATTTCACAACGGGAATTATTGCAGACGTAAATGTATTAATTAATGTGGAACTCTCAGCCCGGGGTGTGGAGAAAGCAGCCTCTCAAATCCTATGCCAGGAGAAGAAAGTGGGTGTAACAAGGCATGGTTAGACATGTAGCATTGGGAATGCCCCAAAAACCTGCGTTTTGTACATTTCCAAACTCCTCCTATGCTTTCCTGCTCTGGAAATGATCAGATATTTACTCCAGCTCCCCTTCCAGTATGGGATAGTCCAGGAACAAATCCCACTCAGATTTGGTGGTGGTGTAGGGGAAGAGTTTGCTCCACCAGGAAAAATGTTTTCCCTACAGAGGAAAAATAAAGGGATAAAATGTGTATTTGCACAGTGGGCTGCATTCTCTGCTCCTTAATTTGAAGCTGTATATATTTACTAATAAAAGGTACCGCTGCCTGGGAATGTGCCACCTGGGTATTCCACCAGAATATCTACTACAGAAGATTGGGGGGGGACATTTGAGGGCTAAATATTGAGGACCAAATAATTGTGGCTGTAAATATATGTAGGTAAATATGGGTTTGCTTTCCTTAACTTCACATATATGTATCTTGACAATATATTATACCTTCAGGGTACATTGGAGTTAAGAATAGTAAATCCCTACTCACCTAGATGCACTTATCTACGCATATTTTGTCCCTTGTTAAGAGCTTTATATATTGACCCCACAATGTTTTTGCCTTAATATTCTGACAAACAACCGTCATATGACAGTTCCCTTAAAACACCTGGAAATCAATGCTCTGATGCAGCTTCCAAACCACACCACTGGGAGTGTTTGTGAATCCCCATAAGTTGTACATGTGCACCCTCCTGTAAGTGCTTTTAAGGATGCAGATATCCCAGTTTTTGTGACTTTCCCAGAGTTTCTACGTTTACTATTTCAATGAAAAACAGAGGTTGATGACCGCCAGAGACTGTCACTTTCTCCACGAAGGTATTCAGGAGACTCGATTTGAAGAATTTTGTGTACCGATTTGAAGAATTTTGTGTACCGATTTGAAGAATTTTGTGTACCGATTTGAAGAATTGTGTGTACCAAGCAGGCGGTTTTAAATATACATCTTTAGAAATCCACTCTATTAAGAAAAGAGCAGAACTTATCCCAGAGGCACGCTCGAGTCGTTTCCATAGCTATGGAATTAAAATTGTGCCTGTCTGTGAGTACCTGGCGAAGAGGACCTGACTGCCTAATAGGGCAATCTGGCAGTATCCGTAGGGCTGGTCCGACAGGGCAGTGCCTGGGATGTTTTGATGTCTGTTTATGGCCCGCTTTAATGTTTACTGGCTGGGCCGGTTTTATTGCTGACCTCCCAGATAATCACCGCAATGATTGCCTGCAGCTAACACACATGCATGCAGTCTCCCATCCCATGCAAAGCCCTATCCAGTGTGGGGCTTATTTACAAGCCCCTTCCACCGCCGGCGCCTCGCTTTTTATATAGGAAAAAGTACATCCCGGGGGCGCAAGAGGCTTGTAAATAAGCCCCTGTGCCTTTGCAAGTAAGCTATAAAAGTGCCCTGATTTGCATATGATAGCCCCTTATTTAGCTATCTGATTTGATAATGAAGGCCAGACTTCTTTTGGTGCCTGGGGCCTACTTTCTGTCCCAGCGCGAGCCTGCTGGCGAGGGAGTGTTGAGGCGTTTCTGTCATCTGTCACTTTGGAATGAGGGGAGGCCTAGAAAATCACAATGTACTGTGCTCCGAGGACACAGGAGACATAGCGATGATACAGGCCAGCGGCTCAGAGGGCAGCAGCTTTTCAAAAAGGGAAGGTACAGGTGACCAACCGTCCGTAAATTTCATGGACCGTCCGTCATTTTAGTATGATGTCCGCAAGGCGTCCGTAATTTGGGGATCCCAAATTACGGACGCCTTACAGACATCATACTAAAATCGAAATGGGAAACTTCAGTAAGGAATGCTGTTTCCCATGCGAGAGGCCCCGTTAGTTTAAAAGATTTCACTCGGGCCTCTCGCTCTTATCTTTTAATCTGTAGAGGCTGCCTGCAGCCGGCCCACCCGGACCTTGCGCAGACTGTGGACTGGCCCATTGTCATTCTGAGACTGCAGCTGATTAGCACTTTAGAATGACAATGGGCCCAATTGTAGTGATAGCATGTGGTGTGCCTTCTCCTGCATGGGACTAGTGCAAAGCATTCTGCTTTTGTCTTGGCGCCTGCTGGAGAAAATAAAAATAAAATAACTAACAGCGTTTTCACTGAACATTTAAGACAGATTTCAACATACAAATAAAAAAATACTATTTATTAATCTATATTGTTACTAGCACAAATCTTGATTGCAGAAAGGGCCCGATGTTGCTTTGCAAAGTTGCGCGCATACTGAAAAATGTGAAGTGCACGATTGGCTCAACCTTATATAAACTTATTTTGACTTGTATTTATTTTGGTTGTCTATTTACTTACTTATATGTTATTGTGCCGCCTCCTCCGATATGTCTGTTGAACTTATGTTTTGTCCCAAATTTTTGTCCTGAATTTTGACCTTCTGTCCTGAATTTTTGTCCTAAATTTTGACCCTTTGTCCTGAATTTTTACACTGACCGTCCTGAATTTGCACCATGCCAGTTGGTAACCCTATTGTCAGGTGGTGTACAAAAATATCTCATCATGTCCAAACTATTGTGCAACGGAGATACTGTCGTAAATATTCTGACAACAACAACATTGTGAAGGTTAGTATAGATTTAGTAGACGTAACAGCACATCTATGTATTTTGATGATATCTCTATACTTCCTTCTGTATAGTCGCCTTTACAATATTGTATTTTATTGTTATTTCATTTATATAGCGCTTACTACCCCTGATGAGGCGTCAAAGCGCTTCATATTGCGCTGGTTGATATTTTGGGTATGATATTTTTCTATTACAATATTTTTGACTTGATATCTTGACATACAACCGTTTTGGGGATTCAGAATGCATCAGTCATTCAATTTGGCAGAAGGAATGAGCAAGAAATGGGAGATCGTCCAGAGTACTTGGAATACAAGGGGTATAATAATTGTATAGTTCAGGAAGTTCTAAAGTGCTGGTGGCACCAATCAATTCAATAATGAAGCATAGAGCGAAATAAAATAAAACCTATTCGGATGAGTTTTTTTGCAGTTTTATACAGCGCGAACTCGACCAAAGGTATCAGAGCGCTTTTCACGCTCACCAGTTGCGTTACAGACGTACACATTTATGTTTTTTAGGCACAGGAGATTTGGGGACATATTATCATGGGGGGTTATCTCCGCTTTTTTGGCTTTAAAAGCCAAGAAAGCGGAGATAAAATTATCACCCTATTATCTAGCTGTTGCTAACACCAGTTAGCGACAGCTAGTAGGAGATAGCGACCATCTTGGGCCCCACTTTGCATGTCAGAGAAATTTATCACTAATGACATGCAAAGTGGGCGTGCCAAGATGTTAGCGACTGGAAACAGTTGCTAACATCGCTATCTCCTATTACCAACTTTTGTAGATATTCGCGCTAAGCGCGAATATCTCCAAAAGCTAACACCTGCCCTGAGCAGTTCTTAGCCATGTTATCCAATGGGAAGTGGATAACATGGCTAAGAGCATTAGCTCAGTAATGCATGAATATCGCTAACTTTTCAGCGATATTCATGCATTGCGGCCATTTTTTATGGCATTTGCGATAAACCTTGGTAATACCAAGGTTTATCTGTGATAAAAATCGCTGCAGGTCAGCAATACATTTTTGTCTCTAACAAAACAATAGCGATAATTATCGCTATTGCTTGGTAATATGCCCCAAAGTGTTTTGCCCAGAATCACAGGATGTTTAAGCATCCCGCCAGATTCGAACCAGGAACAAGTCCTTCCGAGTGAACGGCCCAATGGCAATGTGCTTAGTGTACTTTTTTCTCCGTGTGTCTAGGCCACACCACCAGTGCTCAATTTGTAAAATATTAAGTGCCAGGGTTCTGATCAGGAGGCCACTGCAGCTTTCACGTCCCATCCCCCTTGTCGCTGCCAAAACCAGTTCTAACCATCTCTCTCACATGTAAATGTGGCAGTTCAGATTATTCCAGGTGCCCAAAGCTAAAGGAATGGCTGGGGAGGCAAGTATTAGCAATTTGAATATATATTGTAGTCCTAAACTACCGTTGTTCTGCTTATCTCTAAATTTGATGAGCAGTGCCACCATGTGGTGGAGTGTTCTAGGTATGGTGTTGACATTTAGGTGTCAGTGCCAAGCACCGGAAGCCAATTAAGTACCGGTGCTGAACACCAGTAGGCACCGGCTCAAATTAAGCACTGATCCACATCACACTGCTCAGCAGCTCTGTGCAGAATATAGTGGCCCTGCAGAAGGAGTGGGGCTAGTATAAGTTCAAAGTAAGGAGGCCTTGGAAGACCCAATTTTAGAAGGTGAGCTGCAGTGTTAGAAGGACACCTGCCACAAAATAATGGTTTTCCCGAGCAGCAGGCTACGTCAGGTCTGCCTGATCACGATGCAGGGAACTGCTGTGCTGTCAGTCGGGTTGCGGCCGAGCTGATGCTACCACTCTGCTGCCCTTGTTTCTCAGGATGTTGCTTTGCTCGCAGAACCCAGTCCCTTTTAACCATCTATTATGTGAACACTAGGCATTGAATAATAGCTAAAGAGCCTTCTAGTGGGTCTCGTTCACAAACTGCACTTTGTGCTACATTTTATAGTAGTACAAAACATACTATTACTGTAATTCACAAACTGCGTCAGAGTTTTATGCCGCTGCATCACATATGCATATGCGTGCAGAGTTTTCCTCTCCGACTGCTTAACATCTGCACATTTAGGTATAAGTTTAGCAGTAAATATGGGTGGGACCTGAAGGAGTGAGTTTAAGAAGAGGCAGACTTACTACAATAGGGGATGGGTTGGGGGGATTAAAGGGCTCTAGAGAGGGCAAGGGAGGGGTTTAGGAAGGGACGTCACTTACCCACACAAGAGTCACCAACTACATAACTCTGGGGGGGGGAAACATGTACCTTACCCTGTTGTAGTAAGTTTACACTCAGAGTTTGTGAATACTGAATGCAGTAATGTTACTCCGAAGCGTAAACTTACATAAAAGTATAAGTTACCTTTGTCAATCAGGCCCAAAGTTGGGATTTTACGTTTTGCCATCACATCAACATACCTTGCTTTATTGTTCTCATCATTGTTTATTGTATACATTCTGCACAGTTTTTTTTAACCCCAGATATCCACCCTCTACCTTTGCTGTTTACAAATGTTATAATGCTCCTGCTAGTGTACTGATCTATTTGTACAGTCCTGTCTGTCCCAATTTAATTTGTATATTCTTTTGTAATTATGCTACCGTCTCTGTCGTAGAACACTCTTAAAACTGGAAGGCTTTGGTCCAGGCTACCAAAACAAATATAAAAAAATAAAAGCATTTATATCTGTGGTGTCTTGGTTGTTGCAAGCAGTTATCACAAAGCTGATTTCTCTGCAAGGTAGTCAGATGTAGCATTTTCCCCAGCAGGACACAACCTGCAAGCTAAGGTCTTATTGGTGGAAGTGCCTTGATCTGTACAAAAGAAGAATGCTGACAGCCACCCATGGTCATGATGAGGTAAGGCAAGGGCAACAGTGTATTAAGTGGACTTCGGATAAAGGCCCAAGGGGTATTTTGGATACTCAAGAGCCAATGATGAGCTCGGGAGGGGGTGGGGTTACCCTTCAGGCACTCAGAAGTGAGGAACGCTAAAATGGGGAGAGGGTGTAGCGTTACGGCAAGAGCGGTCGACCTCAAAGCTGGGGAACCTGGTTCCAGTCTCGGCGACGACGCTGAACATCCTGTAATTCTGGGCAAATCACTTAATCTCCCCGTGCCTAACAAAAATGAACCTATCCTTCTGTAGCAAAACTGATGCTCATGTAGAGTGCTCTGATACCCGATGTCCCGGGTCTGGTTCGCGCTATATGACACTAAAAAAAAAAACTTAAACACTAATGCTTTGCATACACCTTTTAATCTTACCAGGAAAAGTCTGGAATTCGACATTACTAGTACTATGAGAATCAATTGTCTCCCCTACTAGTCAATCCGAATTATTAAGATCCCCAGTAGACAATGAGAATTCATCAATTCCCCACTGGACCATCTGAATTAATCAGCTTTCCCACTAGACAACCAGAATTAATAATCTCCCCCACCGGGTAACCACAGGAAGCTGTATAGATGCTGCACCTCAAATTAGGCTTTTCCGACACTCCGGACCATACCATTTGCAATTGCACAGCCAGATAAATAAAATGACCTAAGGAAACGTCAAGGCTATGCTCACCAGGCTGACGAATGGCAACACTGATTGAGTTAAAGGCCATGTCGGTGGCTTGCTTGCAATGAGACTCCTTAAGCTTGTGGACAAAGAGTCATTGGTTCAGAACTTCAGCCAGTACACATTTACAAAATTGAGGCCTTTGTGTTATTCATATTTTTGAGGAGTGTGAATAGTAAATGTCTTTATTCCATTGAGTTTTGATCATGAGGATTTTCACTTTCTGAGGGTTTATCCTGAAGATTCTCTTCTTTTTCCCTTTTTGGTATATACTGTAGAGCTCCAGAATGGCACAGCCTATCAAACTGCAAATGTTGTGCACCTCGGAGAGCATCCATTGGTTTAGCCACAATTCAGTCTATAAGGGATGACTCCTGTGGCCCCTGTGTCTGGGAACTGGCAGGTGGCAGCAGTTTCAGAATTTTGAGAAACAGCAGCTGCACTCAGGATTGACAGGGTCTGACCTTCCCCTTCAAATTTAGTCTAATGGTTTAGGGAACATGGTACCCATTCATTTCTATTTTATTTTAACAAATGGGAATGTTTGTGTACATTATGTGTGCTTATATTCCCCTCTACAGGAGGCCCCTGGAGATTATACCTGGTTGATTGCACACAGGCGCTGGTTACCCCTGTGCGAAGAGAGCAAGGAGTGTCCTTCCAATATCCCTGTGAGGATGGAAACTCTGCCCCAGCCTGATTGGTTAGATTTTCTAACTGGAGATATTCAATGCACTGCCAATGATGAGACTGCTGGCCATCCGCTAAGGGCTAAACATATACACTGGTTCTCTTGAGAAGTAGCCGAATGGATGAAGCACAGCCGCCTGAAACTGAATTTCGACAAAACAGAAGTCCTTATCTTAGGTACCTCCCCCTACCCCTGGGACGACTCGTGGTGGCCAGAATCCCTTGGAAAAGCACCCATCCCAACAGACCACGCACGAAACCTAGGCGTCATTCTGGACTCCTCACTCTCAATGACCAGACAAGTCAACGCAGTTTCATCATCTTGCTTCAACATTCTTCGCATGCTCAAAAAAAACATTTCGCTGGATCCCCACTGAAACTAGAAAAACAGTCACCCACGCACTGGTTACAAGCCGTCTGGACTACGGAAACACCCTATATGCCGGTACCACCGCAAAACTTCAGAAAAAACTCCAACGCATCCAGAACGCATCAGCCAGACTCATTCTTGACATTCCGCGTAAAGATCACATTTCTGGTCACCTGAAAAACCTCCACTGGCTGCCCATCAATAAGAGAATAACATTCCGCCTTCTAACCCACGCACACAAAGCACTTTACGAACTCGTACCCGAATGCCTCAACACACCACTTTCCTTCTACACCCCCTCCCGCCAGCTACGCTCCTCCCACCAAGCCCTTGCTGTTGTTCCTCGCATCAACAAAACCACCATGGGAGGAAGATCCTTCTCCTACCTGGCGGCTAAAACCTGGAACTCACTTCCCACTCACCTTCGCCTCACTCAGAACCACCTAGCATTCAGAAAGCAACTTAAAACCTGGATATTCGACAAGTAACTACCCACCCTTCTCCAAGCGCCTTGAGACCCTCTGGGTATGTAGCGCGCTATATAAATCACTGAATTGAATTGAATTGAGGAAGCATGCCGACATGAAATTGACCTGCAGAAATCCTGCTGCGGTGCTTAGGTCTGAATGCTAGTGATCACCTAATTTACCACGATTGAGCATGAGAATCCCTCCGAAGATGGTCTGGTCTGTCCTCCCCCTGCTCAATGACTTGCCTTTGTTGAAACCACCAGAGAAGAGACATGAATGTATTGTCGTTGAGGCCTCTCCTCACCAAAGACCAGAAGAGAGCTCCATCAAGGATGCACATGGACCACTGCTGCCCTTGGGAAAGTGTTGAATCTGCTTGGCAACCACACTCTCTTCTTGCACTTGTTTTTATTCCTTTGCACTCCTACTTTTTGTGAGCAGTTTCCAGCATCTCATTGGCCACTGCACTAGATGTATTGAAAAGGCCCAGAGGAGGACATGAGATGTCCCAAGGTGTGCCCTGTGCCAAGATATCACTGTGTCTCAGTGGGTCGGCCCACGGTCTGGCCCCTAGCATCAATGAGGTTGATCCTCCCTCAAATGACCCAAAAACACAGATCACAAAATTCCCCATTCCTAGAGGGTTCCTGCTCCTAACGCTAAACTGGGAGGTAAGTTTGTGAGCCTGTAACATGGTGACCACATTTTGGTGCGAGAATTGGGAGTCTGCCTTTAGAGCGAGGTGTTGTGGTGAGCACTATATTTTTGGAGTTTGTGAATCTTCCAACTTCTTTTACAGCACCTCATTGCGTTACATGCCTGTTTCTCTCTGGAGTGTTCCATTGCACACGGACATTTAGTAAATGTAAACAACATAGACTACATAGTACCAGGTGACATGATTTACCTCTATATCATAATTTTATTGTTATTTTTATTTTATGATTTTTGTTTTCACTATACATATATTTATCTATTTGGATAATTGATATGTCTTCACAAAAGTTCACAATCCTGGCTGGATGTTCATATCTTTACTGTAATGTTGATAGATTTCTTGAGCTGCATCCCTACTTAGCCTTAAATCCCCTCGTTTCAGCTAAGTCTTGACCACTCACCCACAGATATCCAGAAAGTCAAGGGTGCATGGAGGTTATCATTCAATTGCACACACTGTGCTCATTGTCCTGATTATTGGATATTACCAGCAAGCTAACCTTTGATAATACTTGGCTGCAAGGTTCTGATGAAAGGTGTGACATAGAACATAGATTGTTACCTGTGTATAGTTATCAACAAGAAACACAGACTCAATTTGACGGAGAGACACAGAGCTTAATGGGAGCTGATGGGTTCAGGTGGAGCCCACCGGCAGTCAGTTTTGGGAACGAGAGCTTACTTTTCCTTATAAGACCTTTATCCAAAGACAAAGAGAGAAAGGCACAAAAGTGGGAAAGAAGGAGGAAGAGAAAGACAGAAAAACAGTGGCAAAGGGAGAAAGCAGGGATGAAAATGAACCTGCAATAGTAGGATAAAGGGCTAAGGAGTGTCAGCTGCTGGAAGAAAGAGGCATCCGGTGGAATCAAGACCAGACAGATAGGAGCGTGCTCGTCGCTCTAACACCATCCAACAACTACTTGAAAGGGGTGATGTCGGCATGAAGGACTGCGTGAGGCTCAGGGAGAACTTGGCGGGTGGAGTAAATTCGGCAGACACGCTTTGTCTCGGATATTGCTGGCTGCAAGGAGGCGTGTGCACTGCTCCGGTCCCGTTTTGGTTTTGGCCCCCACTTTTGCTTCACTCACTCGGCTGCTGGTGTTGTTGCTGACAGCTCTGATACTCAGGCCGCGCTGGCTGTGCCGGGGGGGCGGGCTGATCTTCCCTGCTCAGTACGGCTGTTTTGACCCAGTATTTTCCCAATAAAGCTCCAGAAGAAGGGAAACTAAGGTTTGGAGAGGGTTAAAGCGGGTTAGAGCGGCTGCTGCATGATTCCGGTTGCATTTTAAAAAAGGAGAACTCCTATGTTGGCGGCGACAGGCTGAATAAGGCTAGATAAGGTGAATAAGGTGAGAAGCAGAAAGGATGGGGTGCTCTCCATTTGTGACTTTGTGACCAACGCTGCACAATAACCCACCTGGGTCCCACAGACACCGCTGCTCTCCCCCGCTGCTGCTCTGGTCATCGCGGCTGCCGAGTGGGGAGAGCTTGACTTCAACATCCAGCAGCCCTTGCTGGACCGGGACGCCGCCCATCAGCTGCTTTTCACACCCGGAGGCGCACAAGAGGACGCTGCTCCTTCGGTGGAGCGGGAGCTCCTTGTAATCTCGGGGGCAAAAACCAACGCTGCACAATAACCCACCTGGGTCCCACAGACACCGCTGCTCTCCCCCTCGGCCGCTCTGTTCATCGCGGCCGCCTGTGGCCGTCCGGGGACAGAGGATGACCTTAACATCTGTGGATTGGGAAGTGCCTGGAAACACTCTCGGCCAAGATTCGGGTTAGTACATGACATATCCCTTGCCATATGACTCACGGGTGATAGTGAAAGACACCTTGAACTAGTGACACTTGGGAGTAATAGTGGGCAAGTGACACTGCCTGGATATCTATTGATCAAAGTTTGGTGAATTTTGGAAATACTCTGTAACCCTACTTAAAAAGAAAAACGAGTAGCACATGGACATGGCAAGCACAGTGCAAACAAGGTCATCAAAATTATCTAAGGGTACCCCTCTAGTCTCCTCTAGTGGCAGTAAATCTAAAGGTATACCTATATCGATTCCGGACAAACCTACTGCCATTGATAGAATGCTACGTCAAGAATTAGGGAAAGTAGCATCGGTGATTGAGCGAACAGAGAGAAGTCTCTTATTAACACCCCAACCTATTTCACTAACCCTGGAGCTAGACTCAGAAGACCAAACATCGCTATTAGCTTCACCTGATCTTGAGGTATTTGATATCCCTTGTGCTCAAGATGGGACTTCACTGGTACAGGAGATAACCTCCAGGGGGGAAACACCACAAACTAGCGAGGCTAAGAAAACTAATAGGAATAAGTCCAGGTGCAAGAAAGTCACCCCGAATAAGGCCCCGTTAGATAGTCCCACCACAGATACAAGGCCTACTGGGGGGGCTGTATCAAACACACATGAGCCCCCAATGTGGGTAGCCCAAATAACCACCAACTTACAAAACCACCTAGAACAACTCATCGCCAATCAGACTAAATTGGTCCTTAGCAGATTGGATAAAGTAATAAATCTGGTTAAAACAAAGGGGCTGCCAGGTGGCAGTAATCCTGTTCCCCCAGGTAAAAATCAATTGAGGGAGGATACTATTACTAACTTAGAAACACCATCTATAAACATACCCGGAAAGGCCCAAGGCAACACCATTCAACAACCCCTGACTTCCCTGAACACACAACCAGAAGGCCCGATATCTGTTCCTCCGACTTTGCCCGCTGCCAGTAGAGACGCACCTCAGGGAGCGTCAAAGGGCATACACCGAGCAATGGTTCACAGACAATCCACGACCCCCCCTGTAAACCAGAGCCCACCAGAGAATACCACCACCAAGGGGCATTCTAACACGCCAGTAACCCTCAATTTACCTCCTGACGCAGCACCTTATGTAATTATCCTTACAGGAGTTCCAGTGCTGAGGACAGAACAGGTGGAAACTTATGGCGAACTTAAAAACAAACCACCACCCCTTGTTGTTAAATAGAACTTAAAAACAAAACCATGTTCTGGTTAAATAAGTGCAGGCCCCTGGTGGGCACGGAACAGGGGGAAATAATAATGGTTCGGCGGGTGAATTGGGTGGGAACCAGACCCAAGGAGGACATCGGGGATTGTGTGGTGGTGAACTTTCGAAACAGGCAGGTGGTGGATCAGATATTAAGTTGGGGTCCAACCCCAGAGGTTAGTAACATCAGATCCATGCCTCTTAGTTTCTTTTATCCTAAAGGGGTTTATAATCGGGGGAGTGCCATGGGCGGATTGAAAGCTAGGGAGTGGAACTTAGTTGGGCATAACAGCAGACCGCACTTTGTAGGCATGAGGAATCAGGGCGGGATTGATCTCCAGAATAGATTCGATCCTCTATCCACCCTAGAAGGAGTAGACTGACTGGGGATAGATACAAACCCTAGACATATACAAGCTAGGGACGAGAATCATGGACAGATTAAGACACCCTTGATTAAAACATCTTAAATGAGTTAGCGCAGAGAGGGGAAAGTAAGGGGGCAAATATGGCAGAGAGTACCCAACTATGTACTGTAAGTGAGATTGAGTCAACGGGACTAGATAGCATTGATTTAGGCACCCAATTAATAAATATAAATAAGGCAGCTGACCCTAATGAAATTACTATACTGGAAGGAAACACACTCACTCATCCCCCCAGGGACAGGACAAGAAGAACAGTTGGGCGGGATGGACTGAAAATACTATCCTGGAATGTAGCAGGACTTGCAGCCAAATATGAAGATCAGGAATGGAGCCAATACATCGCCGGGTTTCATGTAATATGCCTGCAGGAGACCTGGATGATTGATTGTAACAATTTCTCCCTGGAAGGGTTTAAGTGTTTTTCAGACCCTGCACATAGGTCAGCCCCAGGGAGAGCTATGGGAGGGCTGATCATATATGTAGACTTTCTCATACAAGGGGTCTGGTCCAACCTCAACTGGGCATCACAGAACATGATGGCAGTGGGCTTTCGCTCAAAAGGGTTAAACATCATCCTGGTTAATTGGTACAATGCGGTGGGGGCAAATGGGAAAGGAAACACAATAAAATAACTGGATTCCCGCCTAAACGCCCAGCTGACGGTGCCAACAGCAAAATCCGCAGCAGCTCCATCTGTAGTCCTGGTAGGGGATTTTAACTGTCATCTTTGCGCAAACCTTAAGCCATTGAAGAAGGATTGGTCACGGTGTACAGTGGAGAAAGGGCCACACTTCTTGCATTCTATGGAAGGGGTGGAGCTAGATAAGGTGCTGAAAGGCCACAATTTGGTCCATACAATGGGCCTGATAGAAATGGGCAGTGGCGAGGAGCTCAACCCTACTTTTAAGGGCAGAACATGTCGGTCGTACATTGACTACATTATGGTGTCACCTATACTCAAAAGCTGAGTTAGTAGGGTGGACATAGAAAGTAGCATATTTAGCGATCATAACCCCCTGGTGCTAGAATTAAAAGGCGCAACTATTAAAAACATATCATGTGGGGTAGGAGCGACAGAGAAGATATCAGACCAAGGGAGAAGACTTAGATGGTCTAAAATAGATGGGAATCATTTTTACAAAAATGTAATAATCACAGGGGCAGACCCACTAAATACATGCCTCGACCCAAATATTGAGGGGGTAACGGTAGTAATTGCATTTGAAAAGATGGCACTCCTCATTGACGGACTATTTAGGACCACTGGGACTAGGATAGCGATGACCCCCGAACCTAGATGGTTCGATAAAGAATGCTCAAAGGCACTAAAAGCCCGTAAAACCAGTCTTCAAATACAAGCTTGGGCGGATCTAAGGGAGGCGGCGGAAAGAAGAGACCTGACTGAGTTCTGGAAAATTATAAATAAACCATGTTTCCAGGACTCAAATTCCCCACAAATTTTAAATACTATCTTGCCAGAGCAGTGGCACTCCCATTTCAGAAATGTATACAATCACACGGGTGAAATAAACAATGATGAAGGACAGAGGTTAAAACTGACTGCACGGCCAGAGATCACCCTGGCTGAAGTAGAAGGTGCAATCCTGGGGCTAACTAAAAATAAGGCGCCTGGCCCGGATGGAATTCCTCTTGACCTATACCTCAGAAAATAGAGCTGTGGGCGCCCATCCTCACGAGGGTCTTGAACGCGGCAGTGGAGGCGGGTCTGCCGCGTTCTTGGTCCTCGGCAACCATAGTTCCAATTTTCTTTAAAGGAAACTGAGTTGACCCCAATTGCTATCGCCCGATATCTTTGATTGATATCACGGCGAAGGTCCTGGGTAGGGTGGTTTTAAATCGCCTGACCGAATGGGCAGATACCCTCTGGGTAATAACGAACACGCAATATGGGTTCAGGGAGGGGAGGTCGACCACGGACCAATGGCTGAATCTTTACTTGTTGGTCGCTAAGTACACCATAGCCAGCAAGGAAGCAGTCTACCTGGGATGCATGGACCTCTCTGCGGCATTCGATCATGTGAACAGAGAGAATCTATAGGCCCTGATGAAAGGTTTAGGGGTGGACCAGGATTTAGTTAACATCCTAAAGGCTTTGTACTGGAACACAAGAGCGTCCGTCCGTTTTAACCAAGACGGAAGCAAGACCTCACCATTTCCATGCACTAGTGGAGTGTGGCAGGGCTGCATTATAGCTCCTTTTTTGTTTTCACTTTATATTAATAATCTAGATAGGGATTTATGCAAACTTGGAGTGGATTCCCCGCAAATAGGCACTAGCCCAGTTCCCGTCCTGCTTTATGCGGATGATGCAGTGTTATTAGTCCAGACACCGCGGGGTTACAGAGGCTCATTGATGGATTTGTGAGTTTTATGGCCTCACTTGATTTGACGGCAAATCTGGACAAATCAAATGTTATGCTCGTGGGAGCCAGACCAGACAAGAAATTTTCTTATAAGATAGGAACCCACAAAATTAGTCTGGTGCAGTCCTTTCCCTATTTAGGTGTACTATTCGATGGGCTTCTAAAGTTTACATCTTTATTGGACAAACATTGTGCAAAATTGGTGGCCTCATCCGGTGCTATAATGGGGTAAGGGAGAAGGCTGGGGAGATGGTCTCCCGAGCAAGTGCTGAATTTGTACAGATCGATATGCTGTGCTAAGGCAGCTTACGGGCGGAAGTTTGGGGTTTTGTGAACATATACCCGGTCCAGGCAGAGGAAAACAAATTCTTCAGAAGGATATTGAAAGTCTCATCGAGTACATCGGCCTACATTCTACACGAGGAACTGTGTGAACCCTACATTGAAGACCAGATTAAGATTAGACCCCTTTTGGCCTGGGTGAAAATCTGGTACAACCCCGAGGCAGACCTCAGTAGACAAATTATCACAGATGGTTTGAAACGAGACAAATGGAGCTCTATCCCCTGGCTAAATTATGTAAAGTGCACCCTAGAGGCCATTGGTTGTAAGAATCTCTTCACGGAACCTGAGGCCCTTACTGCCCAGAATAAAACGACGGTCAAGAAAATGTTTGGGGAATGGACAATTGCAAGGAGAGCGGCTACTGAAGAGTGTAAATCCACAGTTGTGGTTTATAGATTATTGAAAGTAGAGAGTGGAAGGGAACCCTATCTCTCACTGATCCATAATGCACAGGACAGATTTTATATGACCCATTTTAGATTAAACCTGTTGCATCACTTGTTGGCTGATCCCCCTGGTTTTACCTTAACGGTCGAGCAGAAGGGTACCTGCGGCTGCGACAATAGGTCTCCGCAGGATACCCTTCATTTTGTTTTGCTGTGCCCTTTTTATTCATCACCTAGGCGAAAGTTCCTGGTGGGATTACTGAAACAAGCCAAGTTTAAACATGCTAAGGTAGCATTAATGTTTTTACAGAAGGCTAATGATGCATATACCCTTTGCTGTATTATGAGTTTTATTAAGATGGCAGTGACGCTAAGGAACTCAAGAGAGATGAGCTGATTATGATGCCCTGCAAATTAAGATTTTGGATCAAATGAAATGAAATGTATTGGATGAATTCTTTTTTTTAATGTATTTTTAACTGTTTTTATGTACTTTTATGGTATCTTTAAGTGCCGAATAAAGAAATATTTGATTTGATTTGATTTGACTAGACAGATTTGATATTCAGCACACTGACATTTAGTAGTGCCTGCAGCAAGTCTATAAATAAAATTGTAGGCCCGGAAAGGTGTTCTTTTACAAATTTGAGCACTGGACATATGTTTCCCATGACTTACGTTTTTCCTTTCTGAAAGAATGATTTAGTCAGGAGTTTGATGACAGATATGGCAAGTGTTTTGTTTTCATGGTCGTTGATTCACCAAAATACCAGGGATGTTGTGACATCATACACACCTTGACCAATAATGACATTACAGTGTTGACCACTTTTCCTGGCCCTAGCCTCCAACATCCTCCTAATTGCTACTGACGAGCTAGGAGGTTGCGAGCCCTGTTTACTCTCTGTACCTAGTGTTGCCTTCTTGACCATATAAGCTAGGGGGTAACAAGGGAAGTTCCAAAGGGTTAGCCATGGGTACTATCCATGACTATCCCTTATTGATGTCCATGATAGTATTTGACAAACTTTGTGGTACACACGACATCTTGCATACCTTGCAGTTCTCTCATTACAGCAGTGCTTAATTTGAGCCTGTGGTTGCGGGTCTGCCCCACCAGCACTCAATTTTGGGGAAGGGCACTTATTTTTCCCTCATCAGGCTTTGGCACAGAGCAAGACAGAGAAAAACACAAAATGAGGAAAAAAGGAGGAAAGAAAGATGAAAAAGAGTGACAAGGAAGGAAAGCAAGGACAAAAAAGAACTTGAAAGAGCAAGATGAAGGGGAAGAAAGGGCCGGGTAGTGGAAGAAAGAAACATGAGGTGAAATCAAGTCTATGCAGCCTTTGTATTCGGCGACACTGACATTCAGTAGCCTCAGCTGTGAACTTGGGTAATACTTTGGGCACCTGCACATATTCCTTCACAAATTAAGCACTGCATTACATGAACCAGAAACAAAGTTATGGTTTACCTACTCTTCTCATGTTGCTCCAGCCACATCCTGCATACGATATTAAACAGCTCTCATTTTGAGATGCCTTGTTGGCTGTTTGGAGCCTACAAATAGTGCGAAAATGGTCTTAAATGTGTCTGTGGCTTTCCCTTTCTTGACAGTTCTTCTATTTGCAACACATTATTTCAAGGTACTGAGCGTCACCAAGAACACTGTCGGACTAAGGAATGGTACCCATGGGTTTTATTAAAATAAATATATAAATACATACGTTAAAATATTATAATCTTGCAACAAATAGTATGAAATTATTTTACAAACATTCCTCGACAGAGTATTTTTTCAACCAGTACATTAAATAAATATTTGATAACATACAAATATAATAAATTAATTTAAATACAAATGCCGAAATGTTAATGATCATATTCAAACAAAACAGCATCAAAAACTCTAGCATATAAATTAAGAATCACTTTCTTCTTGAATATCCCCTTCTAGAGGTAGACCCCAAACTCTCCCAGTGAGAGGAAAGTGGGGGCACTGTCCGCATCCAGGCAGAACAGGGCCTTTGAGTCTCTGGCACTTTTTCACTTTTCACAGCATATCTTCCCGTGGAGACTTCTTTTCTTGATGTCCCTTTGACCACTGGCCAGCAGGGTCTCGAAAGGGTCTCCCATGTACCAGCCAATCCTAGTGGGAGCCCCTATGGGTCAGGATTTCCGCCTCCTCCCTGTATGCACGATAAACAGAGTCCTGGAGTTCGCCTGAACACGCGCCTTCAAGGAACTACATAGAGCTTTCCAGAGACGTAAAAACGCAGCCCTACAGTAAGTGAAACTCATCTTTCAAACGAAAGCATGAATGAACAGCATTTCAAGTGTCAGAGTTAGGTGCAGTAAAGAGCTGGCTTCTTTCTGAAGATGGGTTCCTGGAGGCGGAGAAGAATTATTGAGCCTCCCTCCTTATTGGCGGCTTTACGAGTCTTCTTTGCTGGAACTGCAAAAAATGAAAGGGCGCTTGGGTTAAAATGTGTGTAAATACAACAGAAGCTCAGCACAATATTTCAAAAGAATTCCTGGCAAAACATTGTTTTTTTACATTTGTGAGTGAACGGAATTACTTCTGACTAATAGTCAGTGGGCACTCTGAAGGCATGTGTATTTGATTGGTAGGCATTTTTGACAACTGGCAGTGCAGCACACTACCATCAGTGGCATAAGGAAACTAGATGGGGCCCCCCTGCAAAGTACATGCAGTGGGACCACCCATGCGCCACAACTAGTCACGAGCTCTCAGGCCAGGGTCCTGCCAGTGCGGGAGGGGGCCCCTGGAGCTTGCCCCCCTGCACTGCAGAGGGCGTGGGGGCTTTTGTTACACCACTGACTACCATCTGGTGACTAGGCGGATAGTAGAGACATTCACTGCCCTCCTCCCGAGTGAGGAGCCACTGGAGATGCCCTGGATGGCTCGGCAGTCATGGAGTTACTCATTGTCCTCTGGAGAAAGTCACTGGAGGCCCTCACTGCCCTCTGGAGGAGGTCAGTGGACACATGCACTGCCAGGGCCGGCTTTAACACTGGTGCCGCCCCGTGCATCAATGTTTGTTGGTGCCCCCATTGGCCACCCCTGTCACGGATTCCCTCACTAGCACCCTCTAACAGTGCCCCTCAAGTCTCCCGAACCACTGTCTTTCAGATTCATTTAGTTTTATAGCACGACTCATACCCATGTAAGGTGTCAGAGCACTTTACATCACACGCACATTGCACAGAGACAATCATATGTGTGTAAATCAGTGTATAGGAAATTTGACATCCTACAGGACTACAAGATGTAATGTAGAAGTGACATGTCATCAATACTGGTAGGAAATATAGTTTGAGTCCTTATTTTGGAAAAGCACAAATTCAGAATTCAAAATGTAACACTATTGTTAGGGGTTCTCTTTCATAATAAGAATTGTTTTCTACCCAAATGAACCCTTTTGGCAAGATTAGGATAATGAAAGACTGGGGAAAAAAAACATAGCTCTAACATATACCTTGCAGTTCACACACAGCTCTTTGATGACAGTTAATAGTTCAATGATGTATATTAGGATTTTGACTTACAATCGACAAGTAACAAAAGGAGCTCTCTTACTGAAGCAGTAACCCACTGACCTATTTACATTACATGCACTTTGTTATATGCATGGTACACGTTCTTTGCAGCAGGCACTTTAACCCTCTGCTCTACCTTTGGATGAGTCAAAACTGCAACTAGACAAACCTCCGGTCCCTTTCCAGGAAGACGATTAATCACCGGAGTTCTCTTGACATTTTATATGATGCCATTAAAATTGCTGGAGGCTAGGAACGCAGCAGCAGGTGCTTTTAAAAGGAAAATATATTTGCACAAATGAAGGCCCCACCCCAAGTCAGCGCCCGGTGCACCGCCCTAGAGCCGGCCCAGTGCACTGCCCTCTGAGTGAGCAAGTAGTCACTGGAGTCCCTCACGCCTTCTGAAGGGAGTCACTGGAGCCCTTACTACCCTCTGTAGGAGGTCAGTGGAGACATTTATTTTTTATTTAATAGAGTTTTATATAGCGCGAACTTGACTCTAATCGGGTATCAGAGCGCTTTACATAGCACCAGTTACGTTACATGAGGACACATTCATTTTTGTTAGGCACGGGGAGATTACGTGATTTGCCCAGAATCACAGGATGTTCAGCGTCATTGCCGAGACTCGAACCCGTTTCTCCAGATTTGAGTTCAGCCGCCCTAGCCGTTTGGCCAACTCCTCTCCCATGCCCTGCCCCTCGATGAGTAGGCAGTCACTGGAGCCCCTCGTTACTTTCTAGAGGGAGTCACTGGAGCCCCTCACTGCCCTCTGGTTGTCTGAGGAGTCACTGGAAACCCTCACTGTCCTTTTGATGCCCAGGGACACACCGAGACCCTGACTCTTCTCTGGGGGACCAGGAGGTCGATGGAAAAAAAGGGTAGAACACCTCAAAGTTCTATGAGTAATTCATAAAAATAGAAAAAGTATTGTATCTTACCTCTCCAGGATCCTCCTGATGATCTTCTCCACCCACTTAGCTGCGGGATCCAAACACACGACCTGCCCAGACTTCAGCGTGGCACTGCGGGGGGAAAGAAGAGGAAACTATAAGCCACGTTTCACAGAGTCGCATTCATAAGAGTTATATATGCTGCGAATTTATTAGAGGATTATACAAACTAATGTTATATCTGAATTGAAGGACTCTTAGTTTCTGCTCTGTAAAAGCTCACTATTGACCCAATGTACGGACAATGTCTGGAGGTGGACGTCTGACTGAGGCCTGAAAAAAGGTTCAATTTATGCATAATTTATGCACACTTCACAGAGATCTAAGGGTGTGACATAGGTAACCTAAGACCAAAGACACACCTGTTCCACAAGTGGATTGCTATGAATGTTTAAATTGTAGTAAGAGGTGCGGCTGTTCTCAGGCAAGAATGCAGGGCTCATGCATTCTTCGTGTTCATGCTTTGTGAGCGGGCAGAATTCAGCAAAAAATGTATCAACTTTAAGGGAAAGCTCTACATTTTCAACTTGTGAACGAGTCAAGGACTAAAAACCTTACAAATCCAATTAAGTGAATCGCAAACCATGCAAGACATCTTGATTTTTAACAAACTATCCTTGTCTACTGAATTTAGCCAATCAAGTGTGTGCCAGAACCGCTTATATTATCTCCCATCTCTGCACAAGACCTTGTTTGAGTTACATGTGGTCAAATCGAGGTCCAGTCTGCACTTCCATTGCCTGTCCTCTGTCTCCTTAAACGCTTATATCATGGATAAGCCAAACGGAATGCAGCTCCAGACACCCCCCCCCCCCCCCTCATTACATCTGCAAACCAGGCACACAATGCATGCCTTGTGCATGGTGGAGTAAACAGTTTTTAATTATAATACGTGTTTTGTCTTTCTCCTAATCTTTGTAAATCCCAACTCTCATTTCTCTTCAACGCTGCCAGATGAAGAGTTAGCTGGATACCAAGGCTGCATCTGGCTCAGCTTACTTTCACTACATGCCTTCCTCTAATCCTCTTCCACCAGCCGACACTTCCTATCTCTCTGTCTCACTCATGCAGGTTCTTTTTCAGCCTTCCTATCGACCTCTGTCACTGTTGTTCTAGCTTTCGTTCCCTCTGCTGGTCAAGGTCTGATGATGTCTAATGAGTACCGGTCCCCAAAAATGAGTTACAGTGTCCGGTACCTGTACCCGCGTGCACAAATTAACACTGTCCAAATGTCTGTATGAACAGGGATTTTTCGGATGTTTCCGGTACTACAAATGCCAGGGGCAGACCCTGCTCTGAGCTGTCCCAGGATAGTCACTTCTGACAGCCTGCCTCGGCGCAGGTGACTAGTAGAGAAGACGTTGTGTACAACTACTATCCTTCCAGGTAGGAGGCATTGTAAGCAGTGCACGTGGGCAACGAGGGAAGGGCTCGAGGTGACAGCAGGTGGCCTGCTTTAAAGTTCAGTGACAATGCTCCAACTTGTTTGGGAAATGCTAAAATGTGACTCTAGTCCAGACCACCGGTGCACTTTCCTTATGGATGGTGCAGTATAGGAAAATGTAGGGCTTCACATTACCCCGAGATCTATTGTGCCAAAGTATGCCCCCCCCCCCCCTAGAAAATTGAGGGTTGCAAAGTCTGATTCGCAGGAAAAAAACGAATACATTAATTTGATGGGCAGAATGGCATTAGTGAGAGAAAAACACCATCAAGAGGCACTGTCACATAGAGCTATTTATCTTATTTACACAAGAGCACAAGCAGTGTCTGAGGTACTCACATGACTTCTAGGTTCTGGCAGTGAGCCCCGCTCTGGATGAGCTCCACAGTCTGAATGTGCTTGAGGTGGATAATCCTGGACTCCGTCTTTATGCACTGGCAGCGCAGCTCCGTTCCCATTCTGGCCAATGACATGCCTAGAATAACAAGGCAGAGACTTCCATGAGTCAACAAAAGAGGGCGGTTTGGGAAGCGCACAACAGATTTCTAGGCCCATACTACAAAGGTAAACTGTGAAACTACAAATCCCAGCATGCTTACTGGATGAATGAACGGCTGTGAATGGCCGAGGCGCATCCACGTAACATGGGACGTGCTCACAAATATGCACTTTATTGTATATCTTTAAAAAAAATGCAAGAAACTGTTCGCTTCTCTCATAGGATGAACACAAAATGAAATAACTTTTTTTTCATGAAACTGTTCATAATAAACGAAATACCCACTATACTCAAAACAATATTTTACATGCAGCTGAGAACTAACAATACACATAAAATAGCTGGGAGCATTTTCTCTGATTTATTGGCATTTACTCTACATAATCACAAATCTACCTAAAAGTTAAAAAAATATTTATTTCAGGAACCAAACATATTTCGTGTCTCACCTTCAGTCACGGATGCAGAGAGCAGACAAATGGATAAAACAGCGAGCACGCACTTTCCTTCCATTGCAGTGGTTATGCGAGTGTTTCTTCTTGGCTGCTAAGACTTTCTTTGCTCTGCCTTCCTAGAGTAAGCTTTTAGGCCGCCAAGGAGTTCTGTTCTCTCAGCTGTCAGAGTGGCCCCTTTATACAACAGGCAGCAGGGCGCGCCGCCACATTATGCTGGAATTACGCAACAGGAATTTCCAGACTTTTAGCCGTGTCGCGCATCTGGCTCACGCGCCTCAAAGGCTGCGCATCCGGCCTCGAGGGCACGAAGCCAAGATTTTTCTCCGATCTCGTTGCTGGGACTTTCCCCCCACGAATGATAAGCCCTTTTTAGGTCGAAGCCTACCGGACAGCAGCAGCAGTTGCCTGGTTTGCTAAATACTTTTGTAGGCATTCTGAAAGCTTCCTTGATAATGTATTCCTTTCATTGCGGACCATTGGCTTTGTGGTTTGTAATTCACATTTGTAGCTTTCTATTTGCTGGTTTTATTTGTTTTTTTGGCTGACCAGCTTGAGTCCTCAGTCCATGGAGCATCATTTGTTTAATTAATTCTTCTTAAGGCTCCTTTCTGTAAACAGGCTTTTAACTCTTGTTCTTATCTTATCAAATTTTAGGTGCATTTAAATATAAAGGCCAAATGTCAGATTCTGTCTTGCAAGGGAGCCTAATATTTACTTTTCTTTCTCTGACTTCGAAGTGAAAACAATTATGTTACAATCTTTCTGTAAAAAATGCCTTTTTTCTAGCACAAAACAAAAGTGAACTGTGCTGATATTTCAGAATATATCATAATTATGATAGTATCATTTTTTATTATTTTGTATTGTAAAAATAAATATTTGAATATGATCAAAACACATCAATACACTAAGCAATGACATTTCTATACTGGGTTTTTTTTTGCGCAGTAAAACTATGTCTGTGCAAATGTAATGGTCATGTAAACGAAAAATGTGTTGTTTGTAATGGCAGTGCCCTATCACTCTATGCATACTCCACCCTATGCCACTCTCCTCTACACTTCTCCATCCTACAACACTCTACTCCACTCTATGCCACCCCACTCCAATCTATTACATGCCACTCTATTCTACAACTTTTCATGTCACTCCAGTCCCTGCTACTCCACTCTATGCCCCTCCAATCTAAGGCACCCTATGGCACACCACACCACTCCACTCTGCACCACTCCACTCTATGTCTCTTTACTCTGCGGCCCTCCACTCTAACCCCCTCCACTCCACACCACTTACTCCATGTCACTGCACTCCAATCTACCCCATTTTAGCCCCAATCTACCTCACTCCAAATCAATGTACCCCACCCCAATATACTCCACTCCACTACAATTTGCCATAATCTATTCCATTCTACCCCAATCCACACCAATCTACCTCACTCCACTTCACTGCAATCTATCCCAGTCTTCCCCCTTCCACTCCAATCTACCACACTTCACTCAAGTTTACCCCAGTCTACCGCACTCCTCTCCAATCTACCCACTTCACTCTACCCAATCTACCCCACTCCTTTCTATTTCACTGTATCCCACTCCTCTTCAATCTACCTAACTCCACTCAATCTACCACAGTCTAACTCATTCCACAACAATCTACCCCACTCCACTCTACCTCAATCTACCCCACTCCATTTAAGGCTATACTACTCCACTTCAGTCTACCCCACTCCACTCTAGTCCACTCAATCTACCACAGTCTAACTCATTCCACAACAATCTACCCCACTCCACTCTACCTCAATCTACCCCACTCCATTTAAGGCTATACTACTCCACTTTAGTCTACCCAACTCCACTCCAATTTACCCCAATGCACCCAACTCAACCTCAGTCTAACACACTACACTCCAGTCTACCCCCACACCACTCCAGTCTACTCCACTACACTTCAATCTACTCTAGTCTACCTCCCTCCACTACAATCTACTCGACACCACCCCAATCTACCCCAATCCAACTTTCCCCACTCCAATATAATCGACCTCATTCCACTCCAATCTCCTCTCCAATCTATTCACTTCTGTCTACCCCAGTCTGCACCACATCAGTCTGCCACAATCTACTCCACCCCACTGCAATTTACCCAACCACTCCAATCTACTCCACTCTACCCAATTTTTCCCTATTCCATCCCACTCTCTCACTATCTAGTCCATTCCACTCCAATCTACCTACCTCCAATCTACCCCAATATACCCATGCCAATCCAATCTACCTCATTCTGCACTACTCCACTCTAACCCAATTCAATTCATACGCTTTTATTCAGGTATAATATACAACTATATAAGCAGTGCATATAATCTTCAGGAAAGCAATAAAAAAAATTACAAAAATTAATAAAATACAAAACAGGCAACATATACCAACAGTTAAGAGTCAATGGAAATACATAGATCGACAAACAAGATCATATATTCACAATTTTGTTCAAAAGAATGGGGAAAAGTGCATTGTGCAATTCAAATTTTCCAGTTTTCCATTGTTTAAACAGTACTATATATGCTAAGTGTTAAAGTAAAGTGTATCGTGCCGTTTACATTAGTGATGCCGTAACATTTTCCATATTAACGATCAATGGTTTAGGAGCGGTTAGCTGTACCCTCTCAGTTGTCAGACTACAATAGATTTCCTGATAGCAATAGAATGTTATAGATAAGATGCTTCATGGAAATCTAATCCTGGGTTGTTCAAAGAGATCAACAAGTTCATTGCAGTTATTGTTGATCTTACATTATGCTTTAAAAAGATAGGTTTTAAGTAAAATTTCCTTAAAAAAAGATAACATTTGCAGAATAATAGAAAATGGCAGCAACTTTGTCGTGATGTATTGTCACAAGGACAGACGGCAGAAGAACGCTTTTTCATGACTGGGAGTGCCACAATATGATGGGCAATACCCATCCGAAGACAAGTCCAAACAAAACGATGAGATGGTTTAGAGATAATAGTTAAATAATCCTGAAAACCATCATTAAGGCCCAATTGTTGATAGAACATAAAAGTTGGCTGGTCACCAATAGCTTTAAGACGGGTCTTTATTTTATACTAGCAGCCCGTCCCGACGTTGTCCGGGTATGAATTGCTGCCGGCCAGTAGTATATTGTTTTGTAGGATTTCGTTTTGATAGCATTTCTTATCTGTGACAGGCCTGTGAAATGCTCCGATTCACAGTGCCCTGCTGATGCACTTAAGAGTGCGCGTTCAGTAGTATGTGAACTCGAGTTTCCCTACTTTATTTTTCCTTGCAATATTATATAGCACGAACTCGACAACATGGCATGAGCACAATTTACATTACAGAAGAACACATTCATTTGTGGTAGGCACAGGGAGACAAAGCGATTTGCCTGGAATCACAGGATGGTGGGCTGATGCCGAGATTCGAACATAGCTCCCCAGCTCTAAATTTCGCAATTCTAGAACTTGTGGCGGGAGGTGTGTCTAAAAGGGTATGTCGGTGCTGGCCATCAATGAGAGAGACCTGTGCGTTTTTCAAATTAGTGGTGAAAAAATATGAGTATGTTGCTGTAGATGTTGGCCGCCGTTCCACCAATGTACTTACCGGGGGAGGATAAACACCCATTATTCCGCAACTTTCTTTCCGCATACCATCACTCTGCATACTTTCATTACGAAAGTACCATGACTCCGCAATGCCATTATAACGCATGGCATTACATTTTATATGCTTTTACCATGCATACATTTACAACGAAATTCGTTGTAAATGCATGAATGGTAAAAGCATGTTTTTTTTAAATGTTTGGATAAGGTAAGTATGGGTATAGGGGTATATGTTTTGGGTTACTGAGGTATATGTTTTGGAGTGTTTGGGTATTTTAAGGGTTCAGATATAGTTTTGGATTATGGGGTACAGGGGTAGTTTTAGGGTTTAGGGATAGGTATGGGTTTTGGGGTACAGCGGTATTTTCAGGATTCAGGGCTAGGTTTGCGTTTTGGCGTATAGGGGTATTTTTAGGGTTCAGGGGTAGGTTTGGGTTTTGCGGTATAGGAGTATTTTAAGGGTTCAGGGCTAGGTTTGGGTTTTGGGGTACAGGGGTATTTTTAGGGTTCAGGGCTAGGTTTGGGTTTTGGGGTACAGGGGTATTTTAGGGTTCAGGGGTAGGTTTGGGTTTTGGAGTACAGGGGTATTTTTAGGGTTCAGGGGTATGTTTGGGTTTTGGGGTACAGTGGAATTCTTTGGGTTCAGGGCTAGGTTTGGGTTTTGGGGTACAGGGGTATTTTTAGGGTTCAGGGGTAGGTTTGGGTTTTGAGGTATAGGGGTATTTATAGGGTTCAGGGCTAGGTTTGCGGTACAGGGTTATTTTAGGGTTTAGGGATAGGTTTGGGTTTTGGGGTACAGGGTATATTTATAGGGTTATGATGGGTTAGTGTTTAAGGGTGCTAGGGTATTTTAAGGAGTAAGGATGGGTTATGATTATGGGGTGCAGGGGTATTTAAAGGGAGCAGGGTGGGATTAGCACACAATATGAGACATGGCATGAAGGGCGGAACGTACCACACGCCCCCAGCACACGCCCACAGCACAACGCAGACACGCCCACAAGGAACTACTTTGCTGGCACAGTTCTTTTACCTGTTAAATGTATATGGTGGGCGTCTGCATAGCCTATGTCCTTCTGCTGGAACTGCCCTTTCCAACGCTGTATTGGGTGTTGTGATTGGTGCTGTGGTTCCTGAGATTACCCGCCTCAAAGGTTTGGGCTCTCTCTTTATTATATTAGTGTGGATGTAAGAAAAGAGGTTTTTATCTCCGATTTAGCAATTGAAGATGCATAATCTAGTTCAGTCTGGGCATCATAATTAAAAAGGAGGCCATGCCAATGGTGGATGTAATTTAGCCATGGAATTTTAAGGGAATTTTATAATCTCATACAGTCTTTAATTATGGATTGGGTAAAAAAAGTCTTGTTCTTAGCCCAAATAGATCTCCATAGGAGAAGCGGGCGAAGGGCAGCGAGATCTGTAATGTAATTAATACCCACTTCACGATGTATGAGTTCAGTTGAAGCTAATTGTGGAACACATAGAAGACGTTTAACCGCTTCAGCGCGGCGCGAATTTTTGCGCTGTGCTGAGCGTTCTAATGAGCCAATGGGCTCATGACGGAACGGTTCCGTCATGAGCACAGGCCAACCGACGCTCATGACGGAACCGTTCCGTCATGAGCATCGAAGGGGTTAAGAAAAGTATTTTCATCCTGCTGTAATAAATCAAATTGACTATGACCCCATACCTCTGCACCATAAAGGGCAGAGGTAACACATCTTGCATTAAAGATAGTAACCATGTCCTCGATGTGACGGTTACCCAATTTTGTCGCAAATCTAAAAATCCCATTGGTGTTCATAATCATCTTAGCGCATATATTTTTGTGTTCGCACACCCATCTCCCCTTGCCTGCAAAAGTAATGCCTAAGTAACAGAAAGACACACCCCCATGCAAATGAGGGAACTGCCGCTGAAGATTGGGCTGGTGATTTATGTGTGCCAGCGCTATCAGTATTACAGAAGGGGCTGCACTAGCGTCTGATGCCCCTTCTATAATATAAAAAGTGCCCTGGGTCCCGCAAAGCGGTAGCACATGCACTTTGCACCCTTGGGGCACATCATGTAATACGGCCCCAGATGTGCTAGTCCATCCTGGCTTTTTATCTTTTGTTCTCTCTTGGCAGGAAGTTTCTGAACTCTGAAATGCTGAAGGCATAGGAAGTACTGGGGCTTGGATGTCAATGTCCTGGGAAAGCTGTTGACTGGATGAGCTGAGCCGGGATGCTGGAGTGGCAGGTAACTGCTGACATCAACAAGGCTAAACGGGAAGCCTACGTGAAGGGCGGCTTATATATCCATTGACCCCCACAGGTGCACCTTCACACGTGGAGCGTGATAAGGACTTTTCTAATTAGGTCTGCCCATGCACATGGGTGAAGTTGCAGTTTGCATGTGTCACATGTGCTTGCATTGGGAAGCTGTCTTGAGTCGCCGATACATACTTAGTGAATCCGCATAGCCAAGCGGCAGTTGTTACGTGTCTTCTTGTGCATACATTGTGAATAACAGTTTGCCACCAGTTAACATGTTTCAAAGTGTACAGTTTGTATTTCATTTCTAGTTTTGCCCAAGGGCCCTCACTGTCACTAGGGAATAAGGTATATGCATGGAACATAACAAGTAACTACCACTGCTACCAAGGATGCAAGATATATTAATCATAGGGGAGGGGGGCATTAAGTACTCAGCTCTACACCACTCCAATCTAAGGCACCCGACTCCAATCTACACCACTCCACCCCACCCCACCCCAGTCGACCCTGATATTCCCCACTCCAACCCATCTACCCCACCCAGGGGCGTAACACAGGCCCCCGCAGCCCATGCAGCGCGGGGGGCCCCTAGCTCCAAGGGGCCCCCTCAGCACTGAACTCTGGCCGGAAGAGCTCCTGATTGAGCCCGGAGGGGGCCCCCTAAGTACTGTGCAGGGAGGTCCCCTCACTTTTCGTTACGCCAGTGACCCCACCCCACTCCAATTTGCCCCAGTCCAATCTATCGCACTCCAATCTACCCCTATCTACTCTATTCCACTCCACTCCAATCTATCTCACTTCACTCCACTAAAATCTACCCCACTCAATTCCAACCGATCCCACTCCAATTCCCCTATCTACCCACTCTAATTTACCCACACTCCAATCCACTCTACTCCAATCTTCCCCAGTCCACTTTACCCCAATGTACCCCACTCCAATGTACATCAATCTACCCCTGTTAGACCTGGCACCATTGGCGTGGGTCTCCCTTCCATTTTTTGATGTTGCCTCATGTGTTTTTACTGATGTTAGGTGCTTTGGGCACTGTGCCACTGCTGTCCAGTGCCACAGTGGAAGTGCTCCCTACTGCAAATTGATGTATTTTAATTTATTTATTTATTTTATTTAAGAAGTTTTCTATAGCTCTGGCCTGACCCTAGGGTATCTGAGCGCGTTACATCAAGTACATAGCAGATAATCACCAGATACAAAATAGAAGGCGACGTATTAACAGAGGAACGCAAAATAAAAGAGCAACACATTATAGTGCAGGACAGTCTTTGTCTTCGGGATTCTACTGAGTCTTATAGTTGGAGCAGAGCGTGATGTCCGCTATCTGCCCCAAGCTACCCACTCCCTAGGGAGCGATTGAGGAACAGGGTTTTGAGTTGGATTTTGAATTCTACAAAGGAAGGAATGGTTCTGATGTAAGGGGGAATAAAGTTACAGATTTTAGGAGCACTTCCGGCGAAGGATCGGTACGCCGTCTTTTTTCTTCTAGTTTTAGATGGGAGGAGTAGGAGGGAGTTTGAGCTTCTCAGGTTCCTGGTCTGACCGGCTTTTTTGAGTTTTTTCGCCAGATATTCGGGGTTGCCGGTGTGAAGGGCTTTATGGGTGAGTCAGGCTGTTCTGAAGCTAATCCGCATTTCGACTGGAAGCCATTTCAGTTCCCTGAGTGCAGGGGAGATATGATCGAATTTCTTGATACTGTTGATCATTTTGGCAGCCACATGCTGTGTTGTTTTGATGGGAGCCAGTTGCGATTTTGGAATTCCTCAGAGGACTGCGTTCCCATGGTCCAGTCTTGAAAGTCACAAGAGATTGGGTGGCCTGTTTGAGATCACTGGGTGGAATGAAGGGTTTTATTTTGTTCAGTAGTCTGAGGTTAAGGATAGCACTTTTGGCCAAATTCTTAATGTGTCTCGTCATGTTCAGTTTTGGGTTTACTTGACAGACCCTAGTACAGTGCACAAGGAGTGCCCAGGGTTTGTAAATCCAAATGCTGCTAGTGGGCTTGCAGCACTGGTTGTGCCACCCACAGAAGCAGCCTAGTAAAATATGTATACGGTCTGCCATTGCAAAGCCTGCGTGCAGTCTGGTACTGTCATGCTGACTGGGCAAGTGCACCCACTTGCCAGTCCCTAAATCTTCCCTTTTCTTCATATCAGACACCCCTATGGTAGGCCCAAGGGCAGGGTGCATTGTAAGTATAAGGTTGGACATGCCCTGGTGTGTGTGGCATGTTGTTAGAAATGGGGGTCTCTAGTTGGCAGTGGCTGGCCACAGTCCAAGTAGGGACCCTTCTTCCTATGTCAGAGTAAGGAGGCTACACCCTTTGATAACCCCTGCTCAACCCTATGGTAATGTAGCACGAGCAGCTAGGCTTATCTCAGAGGCAGTGTGTAAAGCATTCTGGATCATACACAGTAACACAGTGAAGGACACTACAAAGGGACACCACACAAGTAGTTATAAAAATAAGTATCTTTATATATAGATTTACCACAAGACCAATAACGGTAAACAGCCACAATACTGAAAATGGGGGTACTCTTGAAAAGCTGCAAAAAGAGTTCAAAGTGTTCAAATAGGGGTTCAGTTCAAATCAGGGGTCTCTGCGACCCGTTTACTTACAAAGTACCTGGATTTCTTAGCAAAACAAGCAAAATGTTGCAAACGAGCTGTAGCGATGAATTCCCCCATGCTAGGCCGGCGATGCGTTGAATTCTTGCCACAAGGGAGGATGATGCGCCGGTCTGCGGGTGCGTGCCGGACAAAGCAACAGACTTCGTCATGCTAGGCCAGTGATGCGTTGAATCCTTGCCGCGAGGGAGGATGATGCGCTGATCCTGTTGCGTGTGCGATCTTGTTGCGATGAAAGAAAATGGCGCCCCGTGAGAGAGCGACGATCTGGGTGCGATGCGAGGAAAATGGCGGACGCACGGCGTCCGCCACTTTAGCGAGCCTTCGAATAGCCCGCAACCATGCGATGCGATGATCTCTGGGGTTAGCGAGCACTTTGTGGGAAGCAAGCGTGTGATGCGATGATCTTTGGTTTGCGAGTGCTCGGCGGCAGCAGCCCGTGGATTTTTCTTACACTTTTCAGCTGCAGCGGCACGCAAACGGGCGTTAGCGACGATTTTCTGCACTCTCTTCTCTGTAGTAGAACTAGAGGCCCTGGAACTCACAGGGGCCTCACCTGCAGATAGAAATCCTCGCTGGGAGGAATCAGGAGGCTGGTGAGGGAGTCAGATGTGCCTGTGACTCCAGCAGGAGGCTAGCTCTCTTCTAACCCTTGAGTGATTGCTTAGAAAAAATAAAAGTTTCTCAAAAGTCCTTTTCCCTCTTCTTCCAAGTCCAAGGGGAACTACTGCAAGCCAATCCAAGAAACAGCACACAAGCACAAGGACAGTCCTCTCCTGCAGATTCCTTCAGTAACACGGACAGAGGTTCCTCTTGACATCCAGGCGCAATACAAAAATCAGGGGTTTGGACTTTGGGAACAGATATTTATACCCCAAAAGTCTTTGTTTTCAAAGTTCTCTAGTCACTGAACCCAGCCAGAACCAGTTCGGCTCAGGCCTGGAGCATTTTGTTTACCAGGCTGCATCCTTCCTTTCAAAAAGAGGGGGTCTGCCATCAGACGCACAGTAGGAGGTGGAGCCAGCATTCACCTTGCCAGGCACAGCCCTATTCAGGTCAAGGAGCTACCCCTCCCCAGTATGTAATGCAGATCTCTCTATTCAACCCAGGTCTGACTCAGTCTGCCTTGCCCCTCTAAACCAAGACAGCCAATACACATAACAGCAGAGCACACTGGAAGGCTTAGGCAAGAAAATACATACTTTCTAAAAGTGGTATTTTCAAACACAGAATATTAAAACCAACTTTGCTAAAATATGTATTTTATTATTCTGAGCTCAGGCATACTAAACTCGAATTTCTACCATGTTCCTTGGGACAGTTAGGACTATAAGATGTAATAGCCAGTCTGCCCATTCTACCCTATGGAGAATGTTAGAACTGGGGGTCTCTAGTTGGCAGAGGTAGGTACCACTGTCCAAATAGGGACCCTTGCTTCTAGTCAGGGCAAGGAGATAACCCTCTTAGATAACCCCTGCTCGCCCTCAAGGTAGCTTGGCCTGAGCAGTCTAGGCTAACCAGAGGCAATGCGTTAAGTATTTGTACCAACACTCACAGTAACACAGTGAAAACGCCACAAACTGATTCCACAACAGTTTAGGAAAAATAAAGATATTTATTCTAAACTACACAAGACCAAAACGGCAAAAATCCAACACACAGTTCAAGGATATGGTTTCAAAAGGAGTTCTTCAGGTTGTAATCAAAGTTCTTTAAGTTACGATCAAATAATCCACAGATGCGTGAAAAGTTCACAGTTGCGTCACGTTGACTCACAGTACCTTTTAGATGCAACAAAGTTCCACAAGCAGGAAGCTGGTGCGGTGGAAACAAGCGATGCGTTACTCCTGAGACCCTGGGGAGGCGATGCGACAGCCCCGCTGCAGCAGCGGGCGTGTGGCGACGAATCCGGTCTGTATGGGGAGGAAGGCAGCTTGCGTGGATTCAGGTGCGTAGGTTCCGTGGGAAGTCTGTTCTCGCAAAGGCACGATGCGATGATCTCGTAGGGGCTGCGACGATCTCCGGGGCGACGATGCACGGTCCAGCGGTGATCCTCTCTCTCGCAGCTCCTCGATGCGATGGTTCTGCGACGATGCTCGCAGCGACGTGATGCGGTCCGCAAGCAAGCGGTGCGGCGATCTCACCCAGGCGACAGGCTCTGCGACGATACTCGCAGCGATGTTCGATTCTCCCGCACCGGTCTGGTGCGTCCCGCAAACGAAGGGTGCGACGGCTCCGGCAGCGATGTCAGGCGCTGCGCCGATCTCGACCTTCGTAGCGGTGGGAAACTTCTCGCACTGTCGGGGATGCGCTCTGCAAGCGAGCGATGCAACACTTTTCAGCTTCACAAGTCTCTCAGCTTAGTCTCAAGCTTCCCAGCTCAGGTTCAACTTCTAGAGGCCCCACAACTGGATCAAGCGCTCTACGAAGGACAGAACTCTCTCAGCAGAGTTCAGGGAGACTGGGGGTGAAGTCCTTTTGTTCCTGGGACTTCGGAAACAGGGAGCCAGCTCTTCTCAGGCCCTTGGAGATTCCTTACAAGACAGGGGACACAGCTCACAGCAAAGTCCTTCCCCTCTCCTTGGCAGCAAAGCAACAGCAGGTCAGTCCAGCAGAGCAACAGCAGGACAGTCTTCCTTCTTCAGAGTCAGCTTTCTCCTTGGCAGAGGTTCCTTCTTGATTTCCAGGATGATCTAATTTTCTGTTGTCAGGGGTCCTGTACTTATACCCCTAAAGTCTTTGTTCTCTCTGTGCATGTGGGCCCTGAGCCCGGTCTGAACCAGTTCTGGGTGGATCCTGAGCACTTTGTTTTGCTGGCTGCATCTTTCCTTTCAGAGTGAGGGGCAGGGTCCTCAGCCGCCCCGCAGGAGGTGGAGCCAGCATTGTGGCAGGCAGGCACAGCCCTATTCAGCCCAGGTGCTAACTCCTCCCACCACTCAGGTAGCAATTACATTCATTCAGCCTAGTGCTGACTCATCCAGCCTCCGGGGGAATTCCCCAGCCCCTGTCACTCACAAACCAGACAGTCAATACACAAACAGGCCCAGGCACACAGAAGGGTCAGACAAGAGAACAGCAACTTTCTAAAAGTGCTGTTCTCAAACACAGGATCTAAAACCCACCTTTCCTAAAAGATGCGTTATTAAATTCTGAGTTCAGGGATACTAGATACTTATGTCCTATCTTGTTCCTATGGGAAGAAATGCTGTTAACCACTGTAGCCAGCATCCCCCATGTTAACCTATGGAACAAGATAGCCTTACAATAGTGAAAAACGAAAATGGCTGTAATTCACTACCAGAGCATGTCACCTGCACTAGTACATGCTCTACCTTTCACATACACGGCACCCTGCCCAGGGGGGTACCTTGGGCCTTCCATAGGGGTGACTGATGTGCACGAAAAGGGAAGGGTTAGGCCTGGTCAGCGGGGACGCGGACCAGGAGGACATGGCAGTTCTAAACTGCCCGTAGGCGCTGCAGTGGCAGGCCCGAGACACCATTTTAGAGCTACTCCTGTGGGTGGCACAATCAGTGCTGCAGGCCCACTAGTAGCATTTGTCATCACTGGCCCTGGCACACCCAGTGCACTTTACTAGGGACTTCATGGTGATACAAATATGCCAAACATGTATATCCAATCAGAATAACAATTTACATAGGGAGCACTTACACTCTGGCACTGATCAGCAGTGGCAGAGTGTCCAAAGCATCTAAACCAGCAAAAACGAATCCAGCACAGCATCGAAAAATACAGGAGGCAGAGCCAAAAAGATAGGGGTAATCACGCCAAAGATGCCAGGTCTAACACGTGTCCCCTCCAGCTGAAAGTGGGGAGAACTACCCACCCTCTTGGGAGTTCTCTTCACTAAGGCGGAAAAACCTGGACAGACCATCAGCGTTGGCGTGTTCTGTGCCAGGGCGGTGTTCCACCGTAAAGTCCATTCCCTGTAGGGAGATGGACCACCTCAACAGTTTTGGGTTTTCTCCCCTCATGTGCATTAACCACCTGAGGGGTCTGTGGTCGGTCTGAACACGAAAGTGAGTCCCAAACAGGTAGGGCCTCAACTTTTTCAGAGCCCAGACCACAGCAAAAGCCTCCCTTTCAATCGCACTCCACTTCTGTTCCCTGGGGAGTAGCCTCCGACTAATG
The DNA here is from genome assembly GCF_964263255.1 of Lissotriton vulgaris. Taxonomy (NCBI): domain Eukaryota; kingdom Metazoa; phylum Chordata; class Amphibia; order Caudata; family Salamandridae; genus Lissotriton; species Lissotriton vulgaris. The sequence goes on along the minus strand of NC_141689.1, from coordinate 1,083,532,369 downwards.
AAAGCTACTGGCTGGTCTCCATTCTCCTCAGTGGCTTGTGAGAGTACTGCTCCCACACTATGCTCTGAAGCGTCCGTCTGAACTATGAACTCACTGGAAAAGTCAGGTGCCTTGAGCACCGGTGCTGTGCACATCGCAGTTTTCAGGGCATCAAAAGCAGTTTGGCAGGCGTCAGTCCAGTCAACTCTTTTGGGCAACTTCTTGGAAGTGAGTTCTGTCAAGGGGGCGACAATGGTGCCATATCCCTCGACAAACCGTCTATAATACCCGGTGAGTCCTAAAAAGGCTCTCACCTCTGTCTGGGTCTTGGGGGGCTCCCAAGCCAGAATGGTATCAATCTTTGCCTGTAGGGGTGCCACCTGGCCGCTCCCCACCTGGTGTCCCAAATACACCACAGATCCCTGCCCTATCTGGCACTTGCTGGCCTTGATAGTGAGGCCTGCCTTTTGCAGAGCCTTCAACACTTCGCAGAGGTGTTGCAGGTGTTCCTCCCATGTGGAGCTGAACACCGCAATGTCATCCAGGTATGGGGCGCTGAATTCCTCCAGCCCGGACAGTACCTGGTTAACCAGTCTCTGGAACGTGGCAGGGGCATTCTTCAACCCAAAGGGCATGACACGGAACTGGAAGTGCCCCTCTGGCGTTGAAAATGCTGACCTCTCCTTGGCCCCATCAGTTAAGGCAATCTGCCAGTACCCCGAAGTCAAATCAAATGTACTGAGGTACTTGGCAGCTCCCAACCGATCCACAAGCTCATCAGCTCTGGGGATAGGGTGTGCGTCAGTCTTCGTGACCGCATTGAGCCCACGGTAGTCCACGCAAAACCGGAGTTCTGGAGGGCCACCGGGGGTAGCAGCTTTCTTGGGGACCAAGACCACTGGGCTAGCCCAGGGGCTGCTGGAGGGCTCAATCACCCCTAGCGCCAGCATCTTGGAAACCTCTTCCTTGATGCTGGCCCTGACCTTGTCAGCTACCCTGTAAAATTTTTGCTTCACAGGCAGACTGTCTCCAGTGTCCACATCATGGACGCACCAGTTGGTGACTCCTGGGGTCAGGGAGAACAGAGAGGAGAACTGACCCAACACTTGGCGACAGTCACTCTGCTGTTCTGGGGTCAGGGTGGGCGAGAGGACCACACCATCCACTGACCCGTCTTGCTCTTTGACTGCCAGGAGGTCAGGGGGAGGATCGCTATCCTCTTCCATCCCTGCATCTGTAGCCATGAGCATGGTTACTTCAGACCTCTCAAAGTGTGGTTTGAGGCGTTTCACGTGCAAGACTCTCAGGGGCTGCCTGGGAGTCTTCAGGTTAACCAGGTAGGTTACCTCGCTCTTCCTTTCAACCACCTCATATGGCCCAGACCACTTGTCTTGGAGCGCGCAAGGCTCCACTGGCGCCATCACCCACACTTTCTGCCCAGGTTGAAATTCGACCAGAGTGGTATTCTGATCGTACCATCTTTTCATTTCTTCCTGGCTTGCTTCCAGGTTCGCCTGAGCGAGTTTCCTGAAGCGTTGTGTCTGGTTGCGGATGGCCAGCACATAGCTGAACACATCCTGGGGGGTTTTCCCACGGGACTTTTCCCAACCCTCCTTCACCAGCGAGAGAGGTCCTCTGACAGGGTGGCCATACAGGAGTTCGAAGGGACTGAACCCTAAGGACTTCTGAGGCACCTCCCTGTAGGCAAACAACAGGCATGGTAACAAGACGTCCCACTTCCGTCTCATGGGCTCCGCTAGGCCCATAATCATGCCTTTCAGGGTCCGGTTGAACCTTTCAACAAGCCCATTTCCTTGAGGGTGGTAAGGAGTGGTGAACTTATAAGTTACCCCACACTCCTCCCACAGAGACTTCATGTACCTAGAGATGAAGTTGGTACCCCGGTCGGAGACCACCTCTCTGGGGAACCCCACACGGGAAAAGATCCCCATCAATGCACGGCCCACCACGGGTGCTGTGATTGTCCTGAGAGGGACTGCTTCCGGGTACCGGGTGGCATGGTCCACCAAGACCCGGATGAACCTGTTGCCTAAGGCTGTCTTGGGGTCCAGGGGCCCTACGATATCTATGCCCACCCGCTCGAAAGGGGTGCTTACCACTGGGAAGGGTTGAAGGGGGGCCTTCAACTTCATTCCAGTCTTGCCACTAGCTTGACAGGTTTGGCAAGATCTGCAAAAGGAACCGACGTGCTTTCTCATCTGGGGCCAGTGGAAGTGGGTGACAAGCCTGTTTAGGGTCTTGTCTTGCCCCAGATGTCCTGCGAGAGGCACGTCATGAGCCAGACCCATTAGGAAGTTTCTGAAGCGCTCGGGTACCACCAGCACACGGGCTGCACCGGGTTCAGCAAACTTAGGCTCGCTATAAAGTAGGTCACCTTCCCAGTAAACATAGTGATCTTTGACTGCTCCACCTGCTGCCTGATCTACAGCCTGTTTCCGCAGACCAATGAGGGAAGGGCATTCCTTCTGCGCCTGGCAGAACTCCTCCCTGGAGGGACCACCTTCTTGCTGCCAATGGGTCAGCTCAGGTAGGTCGCCCAGTTCGGCCACCTGTTCCCCTGTAGGTTCCAGGTCATCCCCCTCAGGTTCTGCTTCCTCCTGGACCGTGGAAATGGCTGGGGCAGATTTTCCGTGCCCTCTGCCTCTTCCTCTCCTGGCAGGTCTCTGGGCCACTGTTTCAGGCTCCAGTTCTGCTGATTCACCCTTACTGGCTGCCATAGCACGCGTGGTCACGCAGATCCACGCAGGTAGACCCAACATCTCCAAGTGAGTTCGGTGTTCTATGTCTTTCCATGGAGAACTCTCCAGGTCGTTGCCTAACAGACAGTCTACAGGCAAGGCATCACTGACAACTACCTCCAAAAGACCAGAGACTCCTCCCCATTCAAAGGAAACCTTCGCTAGCTTGCAGAGGCGCACTGAGCTGTCAGCGGCCACTACAGGGCGGAGTACGCCAGGGATGATTTGCTCGTCAGACACCCACTGACACCTCACGGATGTCACACGCTCCGGTGTCTCTCAGTGCCTCAACCTCCCTCCCATTGATGGTCACCTTCTGCCCATATTTCTTAGTGTTAGAGGGCAGTAAGGTTTCCGGGACCATCTCTCGGTCTCCTAGCGAGACAAGGGTCATGACTGCTAGCTCTCCCCAGTCACTAGAAACCAAATCCCCACCCAAAGCTACACTAGCTAACGCTGGGGCGGGAGCACCAGTGGGTGCGGGCTTCTTCTGGGGACATTTCGGAGCAATATGGCCCACCTCATTGCAGTGATAGCAGGTAAGGGGACCCTGGTTATTCCTCCTGTCTCTATTGTCCCGCCTGCCCTTAGAGGGCCATGGCTGTTTAGATTTGGGGGGTTGTGAATCCTTTTCCTGGGAACTATTTTGGGGCCCTTGTGAGAACTCCTTTTGGTTACCCTTGTCCCCCCCACTCTTCTGCTGGGGACCCTGCCCACCTTTGGCTGTGGTACCCACAATTCCTCTGTGGACCCTGGTACTGGTCCAGCGGTCCGCCTCCTTAGCAAGCTCAATGGGGTCTGTCAGCTTGCTGTCTAAAAGATGCTGGCGCAGCTCTGGAACACAAAGACTACTCAAGTGCTCCCAACTGATTAAATGCAACAACCCCTTCAAATCAGTTACTTTACTGCCCTTCATCCAACCTTCCAGTGCACGGGAGTACCCATTCACACACTCCATCCAAGTCTCAGACTCTTTCTTCTTGGAGTTTCTAAACTGCAGTCTGTACTGCTCTGGAGTAAGGCCATACCTGAGACATAAGGCCTCCTTCATATTGGGGTAGGTCATGGCACCTGCCAACTCTAAGGGCTCTAGAGCACTCCTCCCAGAAGCCTCAAAATGTTTCCACAGGCCCGCCCCCCAATACTTATCAGGCACACCATTCATCTTCAATGCAATTTCATACGAAGTGAACCAGGCATAAATATCCTCACTCCTATGGTAATTCTGTACCAGGTCCTTGGGAATATATACCTTACCCCCATGCACTGGCTGTGCGCTGCCACCATTTGAACTGGCATCCACCTCCTTGTTTTTCAGATCCAGCTCTTTCATTCTCAACTCGTGAGCCAAAAGCAATTTCTTTTCCTCTAAGGCGCGGGCATTCTTGCTCTCCTCCGCCGCCTTCTCTACTTCCAATTGCTTCATTTTCATTTTCATGACCTCCAAGTCATACTCTCTTATTCTTTTGATTTTCCTGTAACTCTTCTGGGGTGAGGCCCCTACTGGAGTGGTTGCTACCAGCTCCTGAGCCTACTCTGCCCACTGGCAGATCTTTGCCTTGGAAAGCACTGTCTACATCCACAACATCATTTCCTTCTTGTGCCTCCCAATGGGTTTTCAAGATTCTCTGCAGCTCCTCCTTCCTGTAGGCGCTCTTTATGGGGCACTCAAACTGCTGGCAGAAGTACCTAAGATGCTTTACCGGGTAGGAGTACAGATCTTCAATCGAGAATTCCAAATCTATCTCTGCCTCCTCACTGGGCGCCTTCCCATTCAGAGACATGATGCTTTTCGAAGAGTTACTCAAAAATAGAACTCAAAAACCAATAGTATGCGGTGGCGTAGTGGGCTGCACTCACTAGTGATGTACACCAATTACTGTGGGTCAAGTACAAATACAAGTTCAAATCCCACCGCCTGACCACCAATGTTAGAACTGGGGGTCTCTAGTTGGCAGAGGTAGGTACCACTGTCCAAATAGGGACCCTTGCTTCTAGTCAGGGCAAGGAGATAACCCTCTTAGATAACCCCTGCTCGCCCTCAAGGTAGCTTGGCCTGAGCAGTCTAGGCTAACCAGAGGCAATGCATTAAGTATTTGTACCAACACTCACATTAACACAGTGAAAACACCACAAACTGATTCCACAACAGTTTAGGAAAAATAAAGATATTTATTCTAAACTACACAAGACCAAAACGGCAAAAATCCAACACACAGTTCAAGGATATGGTTTCAAAAGGAGTTCTTCAGGTTGTAATCAAAGTTCTTTAAGTTACGATCAAATAATCCACAGATGCGTGAAAAGTTCACAGTTGCGTCACGTTGACTCACAGTACCTTTTAGATGCAACAAAGTTCCACAAGCAGGAAGCTGGTGCGGTGGAAACAAGCGATGCGTTACTCCTGAGACCCTGGGGAGGCGATGCGACAGCCCCGCTGCAGCAGCGGGCGTGTGGCGACGAATCCGGTCTTTATGGGGAGGAAGGCAGCTTGCGTGGATTCCGGTGCGTAGGTTCCGTGGGAAGTCTGTTCTCGCAAAGGCACGATGCGATGATCTCGTAGGGGCTGCGACGATCTCCGGGGCGACGATGCGCGGTCCAGCGGTGATCCTCTCTCTCGCAGCTCCTCGATGCGATGGTTCTGCGACGATGCTCGCAGCGACGTGATGCGGTCCGCAAGCAAGCGGTGCGGCGATCTCACCCAGGCGACAGGCTCTGCGACGATACTCGCAGCGATGTTCGATTCTCCCGCACCGGTCTGGTGCGTCCCGCAAACGAAGGGTGCGACGGCTCCGGCAGCGATGTCAGGCGCTGCGCCGATCTCGACCTTCGTAGCGGCGGGAAACTTCTCGCACTGTCGGGGATGCGCTCCGCAAGCGAGCGATGCGACACTTTTCAGCTTCACAAGTCTCTCAGCTTAGTCTCAAGCTTCCCAGCTCAGGTTCAACTTCTAGAGGCCCCACAACTGGATCAAGCGCTCTACGAAGGACAGAACTCTCTCAGCAGAGTTCAGGGAGACTGGGGGTGAAGTCCTTTTGTTCCTGGGACTTCGGAAACAGGGAGCCAGCTCTTCTCAGGCCCTTGGAGATTCCTTACAAGACAGGGGACACAGCTCACAGCAAAGTCCTTCCCCTCTCCTTGGCAGCAAAGCAACAGCAGGTCAGTCCAGCAGAGCAACAGCAGGACAGTCTTCCTTCTTCAGAGTCAGCTTTCTCCTTGGCAGAGGTTCCTTCTTGATTTCCAGGATGATCTAATTTTCTGTTGTCAGGGGTCCTGTACTTATACCCCTAAAGTCTTTGTTCTCTCTGTGCATGTGGGCCCTGAGCCCGGTCTGAACCAGTTCTGGGTGGATCCTGAGCACTTTGTTCTGCTGGCTGCATCTTTCCTTTCAGAGTGAGGGGCAGGGTCCTCAGCCGCCCCGCAGGAGGTGGAGCCAGCATTGTGGCAGGCAGGCACAGCCCTATTCAGCCCAGGTGCTAACTCCTCCCACCACTCAGGTAGCAATTACATTCATTCAGCCTAGTGCTGACTCATCCAGCCTCCGGGGGAATTCCCCAGCCCCTGTCACTCACAAACCAGACTGTCAATACACAAACAGGCCCAGGCACACAGAAGGGTCAGACAAGAGAACAGCAACTTTCTAAAATCACTACCAGAGCATGTCACCTGCACTAGTACATGCTCTACCTTTCACATACACGGCACCCTGCCCAGGGGGGTACCTTGGGCCTTCCATAGGGGTGACTGATGTGCACGAAAAGGGAAGGGTTAGGCCTGGTCAGCGGGGACGCGGACCAGGAGGATATGGCAGTTCTAAACTGCCCGTAGGCGCTGCAGTGGCAGGCCCGAGACAACATTTTAGAGCTACTCCTGTGGGTGGCACAATCAGTGCTGCAGGCCCACTAGTAGCATTTGTCATCACTGGCCCTGGCACACCCAGTGCACTTTACTAGGGACTTCATGGTGATACAAATATGCCAAACATGTATATCCAATCAGAATAACAATTTACATAGGGAGCACTTACACTCTGGCACTGATCAGCAGTGGCAGAGTGTCCAAAGCATCTAAACCAGCAAAAACGAATCCAGCACAGCATCGAAAAATACAGGAGGCAGAGGCAAAAAGATAGGGGTAATCACGCCAAAGATGCCAGGTCTAACAGAGAACAGGTAGCCTTGCAGCAGTGAAAAACAAAATGGAGGGTAATTAACTACCAGGACATGCTACACATATCAAGCCATGTCCTAACTTACACACACAATGGACCTACCATAGGGGTGACTGACATGATGCTAAGGGAAGGTTCAGGGGCTGTAAGGGGCTGGGAAGTGTGGGCACTTCACAGCCAGGATGGCAGTACTGGACTGCACGCAGACACTGCAGTGGCAGGTCTGAGGTACCATTTACAAGCTGCTTCTGTGGGTGGCGCAAACCAGCGCTACAGGCCCACCAGCTGCATTTTGGTTACCAGCCCTGGGCACACACAGGTCACACTACTAGGGTCTAACAAGTAACCCAAATAAGCCAATCAGGGATATACCAATTCACAGTCATATTTACATAGGGAGCATTTGCGCTGTGGCACTGAGTGGCAGTGGCACAGCACCCAGAGCATCTAATACCAGCAAAAACATAGGAGACAACAGCGAAAAATGGAAGGGAGACCCACGCCAATGGTGCCAGGGCTAACACATGTCCTAATAGTGAATTACAGCCATTTTTGTTTTTCACTATTGCAAGGCTACCTGTTCTCTATAGGCCAGAATGGTCTGTTAGATTATTACATTTTTATAATCCTAACTGACCCAGGGAACATGGTAGAAATTTGAGTTTAGTATGCCTGAACTCAGAATGATAAAATACATCTTTTAGTGAAGTTGGTTTTAACATTCTGAGTTTGAAAATACCGCTTTTAGAAAGTAGGTATTTTCTTACCTAACCTTTCAAGCCTGCCTCTGCTAGATTGTGTATTCCCTGTCTGGTGTTTTTGAGTGACAGGGCTGGGGATTCCAAGAGACAGAATGAGTCAGCCCAGTGGTGAATAGAGAGATCTGCATTTAGATGGGGGGGAAGAAGTTGCACCTGGGACCTGAATAGGGCTGTGCCTGCCTTCCAAAATGCTGGCTCCACCTCCTTGGGTGTGGTTGATATCTCTGCCCTGCACTGTGAAAGAAGAGAAGGAATGATGTCAACAAAGTGCTCCAGGGCTGTGCTTTCCCTCCACAATACTGGCTCCACCTCCTGTAGGGCGTCTGATGTTTCTGCCCTGCACTGTGAAAGGAATGAATGAGTCTTGTAAACAGAGTGCTTCAGAACTGGTTTTGCCTGGGCAAAGGACCCTGCCCTTAGAGGACAAAGGATTTTGGGGTATAAATATTGGGACCCTGATCCCAAGAAATTAGATCACTTTTGGACTACAAGAAGAAACCTTTACTGAGGAGAGGAGCCTGAAGAAACTGAGGAGAGACTATCCCTAAGCTGAAGTGCTGCTTGGGGGATTGGCCTGCAGTGGTTGCCTGACTGCCATAGGAAGGAGAAAGTAACTTTGTGTACTTTGCTTTCAACTTGTGAAGGATCTCCAAGGGCTTGGAACGGAGCTTGCCTCCTGCAGAAGTCTCAGGGACAACAGACGTCACCCACCAGCTCCCCAAGAGTCTTCCTGAAGTGCCTGCAGCTGTGCCGGACTTTCTGGGGACTTGCATGTCGCAAGGAGCTGAAGGCACGACTCAAGATCGAGAAGCCTGTCGCAGAACTGCCGCTGCCACTTCACAATACGAAGCGCCCCGCATCACCGGAGAAGAGGATCGGCGTCGCCGCAGATGCCGCCGCATCACCGGGAAGCGTGTCGCAGGAGAAGAGAATAGACGTCGCATCAGACGCCACCACATCTCTGAAAAGTGTGTCGCAGGGCCTGTCGTGGCTCATCGCCGTAGAAGAGGATCGAAGTCGAAGCAGACGCCGCCGCATCACCTGGAAGAGTGTTGCAGGGCCTGTCCCAGCTCGCATCGTTGTGGAAGCAACTTGCATTGCCAGGAGAGAGGATCGACATCGCAGCAGACGCCGCCACATCACTAGGAAGCTTGTCGCAGGGTATGTCGTAGCTCGCATCTTGTAAAGTATCTCGCATTGCCGGAGAACAGGATCGACGTCGCAGCAGATGCCGCCGCATCACCAGGAAGCATGTCGCATCAAGGAGAGAGCGTCATATTTATTTCTTTGCACCGGAAATTTGGCGCATTTCCATTGCTGCAAAATTTCTGTTGTGGAAGCGCAACGCATCGTAAGGTACACTGACGCAGTGTTGCATCTTAAGAACTGAACTAAACTAAGCTAAAACTACCATCTTAAGTAAAGTATTGTGGATTTATATCGTTTAATGGTCTTGTGTTAAGTCTATATAAAGAATACTTATTTTGAATATACAACTGTGTGGTGTCCATCTGTAGTGTTGTCACTGGGTTACTGTATGTGGTCACAAATGCTTTACACACTGCCTCTGAGAGAAGCCTGTCTGCTCGTGCCAAGCTACCACGGGGTGAGCAGGGGTTATTTTAGGAGTGTACCTCCTTACCCTGACTAGAGGCAAGGGTCCCTATTTGTCACAAGTACCTACCTGTGCCAACTAGAGACCCCCAAATCTAACAACCCCACTCCACCTGTCTACAGTGCACCCCACCCTATCCCAATACAATCCATCACAATCTACCACACTCCACTACAATCTACCACACTCAACTCAAATCTAACCCAATCTTCCCCACTACTAGGTATGGGCAAATTTTGCGAATCTCGCGTTCGCGAATTTTGCGGATTTGCGAATTCGCAATCCGCAAAATCCGCGAATTCCCGCAAATTTGCGGATTATTTTTTTTTATGTTCGCACGGGTTTCTGCAAGTTCGCGAGGGTTTTGTACAATTTCGCAAATTGCAAAATTGTACAAAACGCGTGCAAACTTGCAGAAACCCGTGCGAACACAATGTGCCCAGTAGGGTATGTGCCTCTTGTGTGAATAAAAGGTCAGAGAAAGATCAGTTCAGCAGATGAAGAGAAAGAAGCTCGGGTATTGCGCTCGTGAAAGTCAAGGATGCAAAGCCTATCCAGCATCACAGCTGATTTTCCACGGTAGATTTGGGAAGAAGGCACACTTGTCCAGCCTCGACGACGCTCACGATTGTTTTTGGGCTAATGAATGAGTCACTGAATTTGAGCATCAACTAGTTCGAGCGACCATGTGTGTGTTACTATGCAATCGCCCCGAAGGGCGCAGGGGTCCCTTGAGTGAGCTGCAGACCTGACCTGTGCCCAGCCATGCAACTATTTTACAATGGCGCCAGCACGCTGCCAGCGCCGTTGTAAAATAGTTACAAAGTTAGCTTGCACAGGAAGCACTGAGATCAAATAAAGCAGCACCTGCTTCGTTTTATCTAGTGGTTCCTGTGCAAGCTAACTTTGTAACTATTTTACAACGGCGCTGGCAGCTTGCTGGCGCCATTGTAAAATAGTTGCATGAGTGGGGGTTCAACTTTTGAACCCGTTACGTTCGCGGATTTTTTTTTGCGGATTTTGCGGGAAATCCGCAAAATTCGCGGATAGCGGATTTCCCAAAAATCCGCAAAATCCGCGAGCGTAACGGATTTCCCGCTCACAATGTACCCCACACCACTCCACACTACCCCAATCTACCCCACTCCACTCTACCCTGAACTACCCCCCTCCACTTCAATCTAAACCATTCCACCCCATCTACCTAATCCACCCACCTCCAATCTACCTCACCCCACTCAATGTTGCAAGCCACTCACCTAAACCACCTCCAGGTGGTTACGATTAGGCGAAGACAGTTCGAAAATCCTTCTGAGGGCGAACTGCAGATAGTAGTGATAATAGACACACTGTGCCAACGGTAGCCCCCACATGGAAGGGGGCTGCAAAGAGAGAGAGAGACACAATACGGGCTGTTCAAAACCCTGGTCTGCGCCACCAGACTGCACCATTGGATTCTGGGTGGTCAGTTCTTCGGGGTTGGGACATTACTTGGTCAACCTGCAAGAGTAGCTCGACACCACTACCTGTAATAAATGAGCAGACACAAAATGTTATGAATTAGTACACTGAGTCTGCATTGGCATATGGTACACGTTATGTATGCTACTGACTGGCATGTACGATACACATTATATACGGGTCCCGTCGTCACTACGCCACTGGACTCAAGCTATCCTGGCTGAAGATGGCTGATAACCAGAAACCCGTCCTAGGATGCTTGATTCCGGTCCAGGGAAGACATGGCTTGGCAGTTCGGGCTGGACTGTTCCCATGAGGCACAGGGTCAAGACTGATTTTTATATGGCCATGTCGAACTGGGGTGGCTTGATGATTAAAATAACGATGGATTAAACCCAGATCTGTGACTGGAGGTGAATGTTTTGCCATTGTGCAACATTCCGTCCATCATCTTGTGTGTTTTGCTGTTCACCCTAAGTGTGAAGGGTATGCCCAGACTTGGGTCCTGTGCTCACTACGTCACTGGAGTCAAGCTATCCTGGCTGAAGACGGCCATATGGCCATGTCTGAACTGGGGTGGCTTGGTGAGCAAAATAACAATGGATTAAACCCAGATCTGTGACTGGGGGTGAATGTTTTGCCATTGTGCAACATTCCGTCCCTCATCTTGTGTGTTTTGCTGTTCACCCTATGTGGGAAGGGTAAGGCCAGACGTGGGTCCCGTGCTCACTTCGCCACTGGAGTCAAGCTATCCTGGCTGAAGACGGCTGATAGCCAGAAACCGGTCCTAGGATGCTTGATTCCGGTCCAGGGAAGACATGGCTTGGCAGTTCGGGCTGTACTGTTCCCATGAGGCACAGGGTCAAGACTGATTTGCATATGGCCATGTCTGAACTGGGGTGGCTTGGTGAGCAAAATAACGATGTATTAAACCCAGATCTATGATTGGGGGTGAATGTTTTGCCAATGTGCAGGTCCAGGGAAGACATTGCTTGGCAGTTCGGGCTGGACTGTTCCCATGAGGCACAGGGTCAAGACTGATTTTTATATGGCCATGTCGAACTGGGGTGGCTTGATGATTAAAATAACGATGGATTAAACCCAGATCTGTGACTGGAGGTGAATGTTTTGCCATTGTGCAACATTCTGTCCATCATCTTGTGTGTTTTGCTGCTCACCCTATGTGTGAAGGTATGCCCAGACGTGGGTCCTGTGCTCACTACGTCACTGGAGTCAATCTATCCTGGCTGAAGACGGCCATATGGCCATGTCTGAACTGGGGTGGTTTGGTGAGCAAAATAACAATGGATTAAACCCAGATCTGTGACTGGGGGTGAATGTTTTGCCATTGTGCAACATTCCGTCCCTCATCTTGTGTGTTTTGCCGTTCACCCTATGTGAGAAGGGTAAGCCCAGACGTGGGTCCCGTGCTCACTTCGCCACTGGAGTCAAGCTATCCTGGCTGAAGACGGCTGATAGCCAGAAACCGGTCCTAGGATGCTTGATTCCGGTCCAGGGAAGACATGGCTTGGCAGTTCGGGTTGGACTGTTCCCATGAGGCACAGGGTCAAGACTGATTTTCATAAGGCCATGTCTTAACTGGGGTGGTTTGGTGAGCAAAATAATGAAGGATTAAACCCGGATCTGTGACTGGGGGTGAATGTTTTGCCATAGTGCAACATTCCATCTATTATCTTGAGTGTTTTCCTGTTCACCCTAAGTGGGAAGGGTATGCCCAGACGTGTGTCCCGTGCTCACTACGCCACTGGAGTCAAGCTATCCTGGCTGAAGACGGCTGATAGCCAGAAACCGGTCCTAGGATGCTTGATTCCGGTCCAGGGAAGACATGGCTTGAAAGTTCGGGCTGTACTGTTCCCATGAGGCACAGGGTCAAGACTATTTTGCATATGGCCATGTCAGAACTGGGGTGGCCTGGTGAGCAAAATAAGGATGGATTAAACCCAGATCTGTGACTGGGGGTGAATGTTTTGCCATTGTGCAACATTCCATTCATCATCTTGCGTGTTTTGACATCCTCCTGGGGCCACCACTAGCCACCAAGAAGAAGATTTCACCTGCCCCACTAGGCATTATAGGGCGCTCTCTCTCTGGCCAATGCATATTAGAGGAGTGACTCCCCTGCTGCATGGCGAGAGCCCCATTGCGATCCTAGGTTGCCTAACGTGGCTGCTGGATCTCATTGGGGGCCCGGTCCTACCCATCCCCCTTATAGCCAGGTGAGCTTGTAGCAGCTCGAGGAGCCCACCCCGGCTGCTCCTGTCGCTTCTTCTTTTATTGGAGGCCCAGTCCCACCCGTGCACTCTGCATTTTAGTCACATTGGTGGGAAATGTAGTTCGGGGAGCCCACCCCCGGCTTCTCCCGCTGGCTCCACCCGGCCCTCAACGTTGTGTGCAACTGCGGGAGCCAGAGCTTCTATTCTGGTCTGCCTGCTCCTGCGGGTAGACCTGGAGGCTGCTCTTCGTTGGGCTGGGCTGGGGGGAGTGAGATGGCACTCCTCCCTCCTTCCTCCAACCACTGGGGAGTGCAGCGGCACTCCTCATTCCTCGTAGTACACATCGGTGGCCCGGAGTTGGGATCCCGGGCTCCAGGTAATCTTTGCGGGGAGTGCAACAGTGCTCCCCGACTTGGCTTCGAGGTCCAGAGACGGAATGCTGGACCCCAGGGAATCCTTCACGGGGCGTGCGACGGCGCTCCCCGATGTCCTTCTTCACAGGGGGCGCGACAGCGCTCCCCGACTTCTGCGGGGCCCAGAGTTGGGGGTCCCAGGCCCCTCTCACAATTTCTAGGGTGGCACAACGGTGCTCCCTGTCTCCGTTTTCGTCCGGTGCCAGGGTGGGCTTCTGACACCTCTCCTGGGCAGTTTCATATAATTGATGTAAGGAAATTCTGGCAACTTGTAGGACAGCCTATTGCAACAGAATCCATTAAGAAGAAGCCCAAAAAACACCTCCATACAAATACCACATCCTCACAAGTATTTTGACCGAACTCTGTTCAATAATGTACACGGCTTGTACCTCCCAAACTGACTGCAAAGGCAGAAAAGTAACTCCAGAACAAAGTTATAAGGAGACGTGTAAGCTGTCAGCACAAAAGACGGCAGTCCATGTTCACAGCAGAAGATGCTGTTATCGATTATACAAACAAATGTGTCCTGTAAATGTGTGATAAGAAAAACAACTTGCTTAATGACCCAGAGAAAGGGTTTTCAAGTATCCCAGAGTAACAATGGGCGCTCTGCCAGAGGTGGACGCTAAGATTGTTAGGGCTATATAAGTGTATGTGGTGCACCAGGCGAGCGGAGAAGAACTCCTAACCGCTCAACTGTATACCAGACTAAACTAACATGCCAACAGTAACTACAGTAATGCCTTATGCACACACAGTCAAAATCTCTTACAGTAGTGTATATGTCTAGTACACAATTCAAATAAGCCAAAGTCAACATATAACAAGCAAAGTTCTTGACACAGTATCGCGGTAGATTCGAAGGTCTAATGGTTCCACAACCAGCCAACACGTGTTTCGTCGCGTTAGGAACAGTGTGTTCGCGACTCCTCATGGTTGCGCAATGTTTAGCTAGGGAAAAAAGGGAGGTCGCTCCACCGGTGATACTTCCGACCCGGCAGGGCCCGTGACCAAGTAGGAGCAATTTCTTGAAAAGCGTTGCACAACAGAAGAGGTGCTCCTGCGTATGTTTTCGGAGTACGGTGCCACTCTGTTAGTAACAGATGCATCAATAAGTCAAAGTGGAGGTCATGCTCCTGCCATGGCCAGGGGGTGTGATTTTCATAAACAAGTGGTATAGGCTGATTACGGTGCTCCCGGGTCGCCGTGTTCCAAGTGTACGACCCTATACTTGGAACACGGCGACCCGGGAGCACCGTAATCAGCCTATACCACTTGTTTATGGATACCGCACCCCCTGCAAGTGATCCGCTCCAGACGAGTACCAGAAACCTCTCCCGGGCTTATTGCCAAGAAACACATGGCTGGAGCATGATCTCCACTTTGACTTATTAATGGATCTGTTACCAATAGAGTGACACCGTACCCCGAAATCATACGCAAGAGCACCTCTTCTGTTTTGCAACGCTTTTCAAGAATTTGCTCCTACTTGGTCACAGGCCCTGCCGGGTCAGAAGTATCACCGGTGGAGCGACCTCCCTTTTTTCCCTAGCTAAACATTGCGCAGCCCTGAGTAGTCGCAAACACACTGTTCCTAACGCGATGAAACACGTGTCGGCTGGTTGTGGAACCATTAAACCTTCGAATCTACAGCGATAATGTGTCAAGAATTTTGCTTGTTATATGTTGACTTTCGCTTATTTGAATTGTGTACTAGACTTATACACTACTGTAAGAGATTTTGACTGTGTGTGCTTAAGGCATTACTATAGTAACTTGCTGTAGGACTCACATTCAGCCCCACACATGAAATACGAGCAAGGCCTTGCAGCTAACCTGTGAATCTTTAATGTCAACTATAATTAATAAGCAAGGGTAGCATCTGTCTCAGGCGCAGCCACAGCGCTCTCTCAAACTATATGGAACAAAATTCAGAAGACATTAAATGTGAATACATTAGAAAATGGCAAGGTTTTTACGTAAACTGTGATCAAAACGTTTTGTTTTGGATTTTAGCATTGTCTCACACAAAAATCGTGGCACAGGGCCTGATTCACAGAACTAACTTAAGACAAAATCCTAAACTTACTACTTTTGGTATTCACAGAAGGCATTTAGTAGTAGTAGTAAAGTTAGGATTTTGGCTTAAGTTTGACTTAAGACAAACTTAAGAAAGACTTAAGACAGACTTAAGGTAGACTTTAGTTAGGATTTTGTCTTAAGTTTGTCTTAAGTCAAACTTAAGACAACATCCTAACTTTACTACTACTAAATGCCTTCTGTGAATACCAAAAGTAGTAAGTTTAGGATTTTGTCTTAAGTTAGTTCTGTGAATCGGCCCGCTGTGTATACATATGCATATTGTTAAACTTAAAGGGAAATAATGATAAAACTAGAGAATAGGAAGGGCATACATGCATGCTTACCATATTCAAAAGCCACCTAGAACGAAATATTCTCAATTGAACATGTATCAAAAGTGTTCATTCTAGCCTATATTGCAGTTGAACATTTTCTCAGAAAGAAAAATAAAAAAAAATACAGCAGATGATTACATCAGCATCAAGTAGCATTAGAAAAAGTTATGCTTCTAAGGGCTAGCATTCTTCTTTTTATGATACCTTGCATTCCAGGTAAAGCAAACATCAGAACATGAACAGGCAGCACTGCAATGTCAAGTATGCTGCTTCCGTTGGCAGCGTTTCTAATAAACATGTAAAAAAAATAACTAACCTCAAATTAACGCATGGTGATGCCAAGATAAAAAAAATATGTGTGGAGACCCACCAAAAACTTCGCAATTTATACTGCCAGCATCTTCCTACAGCATATTCTTATATGTACACATTTGTATTTGACAACATGAAAACTGTTCCTCAGTCACATCCAACTTGTGGAGAATGAATGTAACAAGCCCCTGCTTGACAGATGCGGCTGCTAATAAACGGCTTGTTTAAGGAAGTTTGTAGCTTTTATTTCCTATCTACAACACACATAATTTGAAACAGTGGAGCTTACGGGGTGTGACTTAGCAAGTCCCATTTATTAAGCCATCCTTCTGGGGTATTTCAAGCTGCATTCTTAAGCACAGCGAAACGGACTGCTGAATAAAGGAAGCACGCAAAAGAGCGCCAAGGAGCAGTTTTCACAATGTTGTTAACTTACCTGCACCTCAGAAAAACGTGCCAACTTTAAAAATGCCGGTATGTATTTGTTTGTCTTTTTATATGTTGTCAAAATTACTGGGAGGGTTCATGATGCTAATTCGTTTTAAACCCCTTCTTTTTTCTTTTTCTCCTTTTTCTTTCCGCCACTCATGTATGCTCCATGTAAATATATATTTTTTTATATACAATAAAAAATTACAGAAATAAAAAAAAAAAAAATGGATAACCTACTCCATCCTTACCACTAAAATAAATAAAATCAAGTGATCGCTGAGCGGGCGCGCGTTGAAGATGAAACAAAACATAATCCCTGCTGAGAAGTGCTCGTCTGAGCAAAGCCAATAAAAGTAGATAAAGCACTGCAATTTTGTCCTTGTGTAACATAACTGGTGCTCATGTAAAGTGCTCCAATACCTCTGGGTTAAGTTCGCAATATATAAAACTGCAACAAAACTAAAGAATCGGGTAGCGGGAGCCGCGTTAACAGTGAAAACAAAACACAGCGACTAGAGAAGCTTAAATGTCAATGAAATGTAAAAATGGGAACACGCGAAAGCCTTTGTAGCCCAATATACGCACGAAAATGGCAATACATTTGTATGAAAATGGATAGTCTGCTTCACCCTCACCACTAACATAAATAAATAAAGTGAGGCAATCACAGAGCAGGCGCGTGTTAAAGATGAAACAAAACACAAACACAAACACTTCTGAGAAGTGCACTCCTCAGCAAAATAAATAAAAGTAGATAAATCACTGCAATCGTGTAGCTAGAGCTGCATTAACAATGAAAACAAAACACAGCTACTGTAAAAGATTAAATGCTAAGGAAATGTAAAAATTAGAACAAGCAAAAGCCTTTGAAGCCAAATATACACACGGAAGATCAAAGGGAACATTCCGAAAGGCAGTGGATGGTTGGAACACAACTAATAACAAACAGCAAGGAGGGAAAGCAACAATTAAAAAACGGAATGAGTTCTTCCAACCAAATGCTCAAGAATGAAATTGTAAGGAAACCGTAATTGGCCAGTGCTCATCTGTCTTTGAACAGAATTGATTTATGGACAGCCAAATGAGTTAGGAGGCAGCAAACAAGAAAGACACTGGCATGAATGTGTGATGAGCAGCATCTGGGACCAAAGTCGTTTTTCGACTACAGCAGGTCTAGCAGACAGCGCATGCACGCTGCCTAGGCTCGACCTAAAAAGGATTAAGTTCAAGGCATGAGGCATTGTTTACATGGCTATCTCACACTCTGGGCCTAGGTTCATGAGAGGCCTGCTTCGATTTTACGAGCCGACCGGTGTTCTGTGGTCAGCAAAGTCCAATCGAGCACTACAATATAGGTTCAGCTAAGCCAGAGCTTGGGGATGCTTGTTTAGATATCTGGCCTCCAAACTCTGGAACTCCCTTCCACTTCAGCTTCGACTTCGTCCCAGCGAAGCTTTGTTCAGGAAAAATCTCAAAACATGGCTTTTTTATT
This sequence comes from Lissotriton vulgaris, assembly GCF_964263255.1. NCBI lineage: Eukaryota > Metazoa > Chordata > Amphibia > Caudata > Salamandridae > Lissotriton > Lissotriton vulgaris. The sequence continues at coordinate 1,083,514,320 of NC_141689.1, read as the reverse complement.
ACAGCTTTACTGGGTTAATCTGTACTGTATTATCACTGGTTGGGTAGCTATGCACTCCATAAGAAAACTAACCCAAGCAAAACTTCTAAGCAAGCTATTTTAACTATAGAATCCTCTCATGATTTTTATGTTATCCTTAATATTTTCTGTATAGATGAAATTGAGTTAATAAAATCAAGCATTACAAAAAGTGCCTTGGATTCTCAAATTGCAAAACATGCTAATCCTTGCAACCTTCACTCTTCTAACCTTTCTCAATGAAAGTGATCTTCAGAGGCTAATGAAAAGAATGACATCAGAGTCACCAATTGAGTTATACCCCCTGTGTATTATGAGAAACTTAGCTGAGGTTATTGAAGCCCTGCTCATGATCTCACTGAACAAATCCTTAATGCAAGGATTCATTCCTAACACCTTTAAAAAGGCCAGAGTTATCCCACTGTTGAAAAAACAATAGGATGACTTTGGCGTGCTAAAAAACTTGTTGTCCAGTTTCCCTATTCTGCAATAATCTAGGGGGCACATGTAGCAAAGGATATTTGCAGTCATCTACAAAACTCGGATTACTTTAAGATGTTGCAAGCAGGGTTTTTTCCTCCTCATAGCACTGAACCAGTGATCTTGGCAGAAGTCAATGATCTGTAGCTAGGCGATGACGTTAGGCTCACATCCTCTCTGATGCAATTGGGATTTATCAGCTGCCTTCGAAAAAAGATCTTTAGTCAGCCATTTAAGGGCAGCTCATTTCAGGTACTTGGGCATGATTTGTCAGAAATATTTTCGGCAAGACTGGGCCTAGGCAATTTAATGGGCACCCTATACTGCAGCCCCCATCTCCATAACTTAAGGAGTCCCTCAAGGATCATCTTTATCCCCACATCTGTTTAACATATACATTGGCAAGCTCAGTGCTTAATTTGTAAAAGAATGAGTCCCCCTGCAAACAGTTCTGCTAGACAGTGCTAGTAGAAATTGATCTGCTGAAAATCGATGTGCTGATGTGCTGTATAGTGTTGAATTCACCTCAGTCCCCTTTAATCCACTACCAGACACTCCCGGACCCTTTATCTGACTCTCGCAGGTTCCTGCTTTCTCTTTTTGTGCACGCATTTCCGTCTTTCTCTTCCTTTGTTATTCCCATTCGTGTTTTGCTCTCTCTCGCTCGTGTTTAATATCTGAAGAGGAGATGTTAGAAATGGGATCCCTGGCTGGCCAGGGCTTGCGCCAAGGTCAGTCAGAGACCACCACTCCCAAGTCAGGGCAAGGGAGTTACACGCCAAGATAACCCCTACTCACCCTCTAGGTAACGTGGCGCGAGCAGCAAGGCTAAACTTGGAGGCGATATGAGTTAAGTATTTGCGCACGCACCCCAGCAACAACACCCAAGGTCCACCACAAAGGAAACTCCACACAAGGTTATATATAAATAGCCTTTGTATTACACCAAAGCACATTAGATAAAACACACACTTTACAATGTGCCAGGGGCACGGGCAGAATTTACAGGGGATATTTACAAGACAGGGCCACCTGGACCACTGTCAGGAATCAGCACTTTTAGAAGTTAGCACTTTTAGAAATAGCACTTTTGAATGTAAAATCACTGTAGCACCCAATATAAAAATAGAGCACACAACCAGTAATCACTGGTAACAGGACCTCACTAGCACCACTTGTACTAGGGAGAAAACAACCACCTACATATCACCATACCTGTAGGGGTGTAAGAACATAACACATGATGCAATGCATAACATTCATTCAGAGGTGTAAGGGAGGAAAACACATGATGCATCACAATACATTCAGAGGTGTAAGCAAAATGAACAATTGCGCCAAACTCACGTAAGTCACCACCTGTGACTGTCCCTAGGCCATCTGGCCTTGTTAGGGCTAGGACGCCCTGTGTCCAATGTCAGGGGGCCTAAACGTGGCAGTTGCCCACAAAGTGCTGGGCAACTGGGTAGCACAATGATGGGGCCAACACGATGGGGGAGCCTCACAGGCTCTGCAGAATGACTGTCCCCTTGGAGCCTCGTTGGGCTCTGAATAAACAAAATGTACCCCTGAGCCTCTCTGGGCTCTAAGCATGAATGTGGGACCTTTGAGCCTCGCTGGGCTCTGGAATTAAGAATCGCCCCCTCGAGCCTCGTGGCTCGCAAACAGAAAATGCCCCTGAGCCTCGCAGGCTCTGAACACCCGAGGGGGGGGCGCGGGCACCGACAATGTGCCCCGACAAGGTAGAGCCTCTCCGGCTCTCAACAACTGCCCCCTGAGCCTCTCCGGGCTCCTTTATCAAACAAATGCTGCCTCTTCGATGGAGCCCCCCTCCTGGGGACTCGAAATGCAGGTGACGCCCCCCCAGCACCGGAGACACAGCGCAGCACTCACCAGGACTCTGGGGGGCGGGGCTCCTCCTCGGCTCCGTCTTGGCGGCGTGCTGGGCGCTCTCGACGGAGACTCCGTAACCTCCCTCTTTCAGGCCGGTCACCACGGGGCTCTCCCTGGGGCCGTGGTAGTTAAGGAAGCCTCTTCTCCACAAGCAGGAGCGCGGAGTAGGCTCCCGCGGCTCCTGCTTCCTGGTCCGCGTCAAGTTGTCCCTCCACAGCTTGCCTGACTTCCGGGTCAGACCTCGGGGGCCGCCAAAGGCAGCGCGGCCCTGGAGGTGTGGAGGCGGGACTTCCGGGTCGCACTTGGCAGCGGCCCGGCAACGTTTTCAGAGCACTCCGGGCTGCGGCGGTGATTCCACGGGCAAATGCGGCGTGGGCAGCCGCTTAAATTAAGGAATCAACAATAACTCGAGGTGGGTACTCGAGGGGTTCAGCACTAGAGAAAATGCCGGGTGGGCACCGGCTGGCAAGCAGAAAGCGCCCCGAGGCGCTAACAGGACATCAAGCGCTCTCAGCGCTAGGGGGGCAAAATACAGCGCTACCCAGCGCTGCCAGGAAAACACAGCGCTCTCAAGCGCCACAAGTGAAATCAAGTGCTCCCAGCGCTAGGCCATGAAAGTAAAGCGCTCCCAGCGCTACCGGCCAAATAAGTAAAGCAAAAGTCCTTTCAAGGGGCAGGGGGCAAGGCTGGGCCCAGAGCCAGCACACTGGGTCTCCAGGCAGGGAGACACCCCAAGTGGCGGTCCTCTGGCCCAGCAGCAGCAACAGCAGCCCCCTCAGGATCCTGGAACAAGAACAATTTCTGTGGGGACACAGCCCCATTTTTATACACCACATTTCTTTGTCTAAGGGTGCAGGGTGGGGAGAAACCAGTTGCAGCTGGCTCTTGAGTACTCTCTTTATCTCAATCACCCTCTCTATTCACTGGCAGGGCTTGGGTCATCAGTCGCACCACAGGGGGCGGAGCCAGCATTGTCTGGGGAAAACCCAGCCTCATTCAGGACACAGGTACACTCATCCCCAGCCATCAGCATGCTAATCTCCCACTCACCACCGGGCAGACCCATCCAGCCTTCCTGGAGCCAGGCTCACCAGCCTGCTCCAGCCAATCACCGCCAGGCATATTTTACACTAATATGCCAACTCCTGGAAATGGCATTTCTGCACATGACACACTCATGCAACACACACCATTGCGAAGCATTCACTCTCACGAGTTCGCACATATCAGATTCGAACCTGTACACCCCACGCATCAGGCACTACCAGGGACACATACATTCCCCATGCATTCCTATAAGAAGGGCAGGCCTATCTCATCACATGCACTCAGAGTGCGCACGCACTTTCCACTGGGACACAGTGAAAGTGCGCAGAACCCAAAAATCACCATCACCAGGTCACCATTACAAGCAAAAAGTCTAGGGGTGAACCTGCCATAAGGGCCAAGTCCAACACAACCCCCTTCCAGCCAAAACGCAGGGTAGAACAATCACCACCGTGATGGACTTCCCTGCTTGGGGCGAAAGAACACGGACGCGGGCCCGCAACTGCAGGGACACCCTCCTGTTCTACGCCACGGTGAACCCATGGGATTCCTTCTAAAACCACTATCTGGAACAACTGGGCTACCCCACTGGTACTCCCAAGCTGTCCGCGGCCAGGACCAGGCCCTGGGCCACCCAGGTGCCACCGGTCCTTGCCTATTCACAGAGTGGGGGATAGTAACCCCTGGTACATAGTAGCCATTCTCCACTCTTCCTGTCTGCAAGACAGGACTAGACTGCCACTGGTTCTCCAGCCTAGGGCCTACAACCTCAGGCGGACCAGGAGTCTCAGGGAAGGCTCTCCTCCCCCTACCTCTTCTTCTAGGGTTCCTCCTCCTCCTGCGAGGGGTACCCTTACAACGCCATTCCAACCCAGGGTTTAACCCCTCAGGCTGCACCAGGGTCAGAGGTGGGCTTTCCCACCCTCTGCACCCCCTTCCAGAAGTCTGCCCTCTCCCAACTGGAGAAGTTCCGCTGGAAGAAGAACCGGTCAGGACACTAGTTACAGTCATCCTACCCTTCAGGTCAGGCTGACCCTGAACCTGGCCTCCCAACCTCCGGTCTAAAACCTTTGGCGGAATATTTGCCTGGCACTCCAGGACTTCTGGGGACTCACACACCATCCCCCTGAGGCTGACACATGACCCATGTATCGTGTGACTGTCTGCCTGGCGCAGATCTCCTGTCTCCTGTCCACCTGACAGTGCGCAGAGACCCCCCAGCACAGAAGTGGCGCCACCCGGGTCCTCCCAAGAAGATCTAGCCCAACTGGCTAGTCTCTGGTCCACTGGTGCATCCACTGGGAAACTCATCCCCCAATCACTCCTCACTTCGGACTCCTGTGCACTCCCTCCTGGAGTAGCACTGCCGGACACTGGAACCACTGGAGCTCTAGTTACAGATGCTCCAGGTTCCCTAGACACTAGGAGATCCTCCTCAAGTGTACTAACAGGACAGCCTAGGTCCCTAACCTGGTGTTCCCTCAAGAAACCACCCAGGTTTTGAGATAGGGCTTCGGGCCTCTGGGGACTCTCAGCCTCCCACTGACTCCTGCTCCACTGAGCCAGGTAGTCAGCCCCTCCACCCCTCTCACTATACTGGGACCTAGCTGGGCTACACTGAGCCTCTTCCACCACGCTGGGCTGGAAGATACCTATACCACTACTGTTGGACTCACTCACTAGGGACTCTAAAGAACCTCTTGCACTCTCCCAGTGGTCTGCTTCCTCTGCAAGCTCGTATGGTTCAGACAATCCACACCCTACCAGGTGTAGGCGCAATCCTGGATAAACAACACTGAGCAATTGCTCTCTGAGAAACATATCAAACAATATGTCCCAATCACATTTCGTGGGCTCCCGTACCCAATCACACAGGGCTCCACAACAGTCATCCACAAAATCTTCCCAAGACTGATGAGACGGTTTCCTAAGGTTCCTAAACCTCAACCTATTCTCCTCCTCTGGGGAAACAGGAACCATACTCGGGGAACTGGGATTTCCTACACTGAAATCTATATAGCTGCCACCACTGGACTCAACCCTCCCCGGGGAATCCAGACAATCAACACTGCGCGCAGGGGATAGTCTACCCTCCAGAGCTACTTTGCCTCTGGTGGAGGCCCTCTCAGCCTCCTCTATCCTTTCCTGCGCTAAGACCCTCTCAGTCTCTAGCTGTTGCTTCTTAACCTCCAGCTGCGCCATAGCCTGGGCATGCTCTAACCTGAGCTTCTCTAAGGCCAGCTGGTGTTCCCTTTCTCTCCTCCTATCTTCCAGCTCCTCTGGGGACAGGGAAAGGGATGAGGCGCTGCTTCCTACGCTGGACCCAGCAAGGGACTCCCTATCTATGGGGTCCTCACTATCTGCTGGCGTCCCTGTGCTATCATTTTCTTCCTCCTCTTCTGAATCTTCAGGGCTCCCCACAGACCCACTACCCTCCTGGTGTGAGGCCCGGGCCCTTTCCTCACTGCGCTCAAGATCCCTTTGTTCCTTACACCATCGGACCAGGTAGCTCCTAAGTTCGTACTTAGTATCTGACCCATCCACCCCTATGTCTCTCTCTCTGCAGAACCCTTCCAACTCCTGCGTATTGTACCAAACTAGATCACTGAGATCAAAGACAAGCTCCATCTTGGCAGGACGTTCTAGAGACAAGATCATACAGGGAACCTAAGGGTCTGAGCTTAAACAGGAGTACACAATTCACAAAGGTTCAGCAAGTTCCCTCTCCCAGAGAACTCACACTCACTTACCTAGTGCCACACACCATTCATTCACACACAACCCCCCCTCGGTCTGGTAAGGCAGTTTCTACCACCCCTGATTCCTCAACCTGACCACACGTGACACAGGTACCAACTCTGGGCGCGGGGCAGGGGAACAAATGTACTGGACACAATTGCACAATGATACCTTCAGGAGCAGAAAATAATGGAACTTCAAAAACAATAATCCCCTAAAATGTGGTCATCTAAAATGCAGAGTTTTGTAGTGTGGCCTGTCGCTACTGTGGTACAACGCAAACACAAATCCTCATCCTCACCGCTGCGTCCAAAAAGCGCTCCCAGGTGCTGGGAGCACAAGCACAGCGCTCCCAGATGCCCTCTGCAGGGCAGAGTTCCAGCAAAGTCCTTCAGGGCAGGCAGGGGGCAAGGCTGGGCCCAGAGCCAGCACACTGGGTCTCCAGGCAGGGAGACAGTCCAAGTGGCGGTCCTCTGGCCCAGCAGCAGCAGCAGCCCCCTCAGGATCCTGGAAGAGAACAATTTCTGTGGGGACACAGCCCCATTTTTATACACCAAATCCTTTGTTCTGGCACAGGGTGGGGGCAGACCCAGTCGCAGCTGGTCCTTGAGTACCCTTGATGGCCCAACCACCCCTTCCTTTCACTGGCAGGGCTAGGGTCATCAGTCGCACCACAGGGGGCGGAGCCAGCATTGTCTGGGGAAAACCCAGCCTCGTTCAGGACACAGGTACACTCATCCCCAGCCATCAGCATGCTAATCTCCCACTCACCACTGGGCAGACCCATCCAGCCTTCCTGGAGCCAGGCTCACCAGCCTGCTCCAGCCAATCACACGCCAGACACATTTTACTCTAATATGCCAACTCCTGGAAATGGCATTTCTGCACATGACACACTCATGCAACACACGCCATTGTGAAGCATTCACTCTCACGAGTTTGCACATATCAGATTCGAACCTGTACACCCCACGCATCAGGAACTACCAGGGACACATACATTCCCCATGCATTCCTATAAGAAGGGCAGGCCTATCTCATCACATGCACTCAGAGTGCGCACGCACTTTCCACTGGGACACAGTGAAAGTGCGCAGAACCCAAAAATCACCATCACCAGGTCACCATTACAAGCAAAAAGTCTAGGGGTGAACCTGCCATAAGGGCCAAGTCCAACAGGAGAAATAAGTGCCAGTCTCCAAAAATGAATGCCATTGGGCCCACTGGCAACCACCAGCTCAAATTAAACACTGAGCACCCTAATACAAATGCTGGTCTTAAGGGTATGCAGAGTGTACAACTATGCAGATGGCAGTCAGCTCCTCCTTTGCCTATATAACAACTTGGCAATGCTACAGGAGAATATGCGGTGTGACCTCGAATGCGATACAACGCATTTCATTACAACGCGGTCGTCACAACAGCCGTTTGTTGCATCGCATACCATTACAACGACTTGCTGTAGGGGGCGTTGCAGATGGCACTCAGCTCCTCCTTTGCCTATATAACAACTTGGCAATGCTACAGGAGAATATGCGGTGTGACCTCGAATGCGATACAACGCATTCCATTACAACGCGGTCGTCACAACAGCCATTTGTTACATTGCATACCATTACAACGACTTGCTGTAGGGGGCGTATAATGTTGGTAAAGTATAATTTACTATTCCATCTCCAGTCTGTGCAACAGTAGGCAAGGTGCTGGATTTTAAATCCAACACCTTCTGCCCCCTACAGCAACTCGTTGTAACGATTACATTGAAATGGAATGTGTTGCATTGCATTCAATGTAAACAATATCTCCCCTACAGGAACCCTCAAACATCCTAATGTACATCTGGGATTGGATGGAGAACAACCAACTCAAACGAAATCCAGAAAAAACAGAGACTGTGATACTGAACAACGTGATAGATCTCTGAGATAGCAGCTGTTGGCCCTCTGAGATGGGAAATCTGCCCCTACCAAAGCCATCAGCAAATAACCTCGGGGTAATGCTTGATGGTGGGCTCACCCTGTCAACCCAGACTGGAGCGGTGGTCTCAAAATGTATTTTCTTCTTGAAAATAGTCAGGAAATGTACTTATCTTCTTTCTACTGAGGCCTTGAAAACAGTAATTATGGCTTCTATCCTTTCAAGGCTACAATGCTCCAGCTCAGTTTATACTGCTCTACCAAAACATTTTGTTTTCATGCTCCAAGTAGTACTAAATGAAGCTGCAGGCCTCCTCTATAGATTCCCAAGTGACATGCGGCACCCTTATTAAAAAAGCTGCATTGGCTTCCCATTAAGGAAAGAATACAATTTAAGATCTACTGTATCACCTTCGAAGCAATTGAAGAACTGGTCCCTTAGTTTATATCAAACAAGATTAGAAAATACACTCGCATTCACCTCTTTATGATCCTCAAAGGCCAATTGTTTAGAGACTCCTAGATTTTGGGAAAAATTAATGGACGGCCAGAGTTTTTCGGCCCAGGCACCAACCCTTTGGAATTCTCTTCCTGATCACCTCCTTTTAGCAACTGCAATTAAAGCTTTCAGGAAAATGTTAAAACATGGTCGTCCCAACAGGCTTCGGGTGTTAGGCCTGCCTTTTTAATTCTACCTTGATAATTCCTCAGTTACTTAGCACCAAGAAACCTTTCTGCGAACACGTGCTTTATCGATTATTCTCATTTACTAGGCCTGAGCATGAAAATCCTTCTGAAGATGGCCTGGTCTGTCCTTCCACTGCTGAATGACTTGCCTCTGTTGAAGGCCCCAGAGTAAGAGCTATGAATATATTGCTGATGAATCCTCTACTCACCAAAGATCAGAAGAGAGCTGCATCATGGATGTACATCGACCACTGCTGCCCTTAGGTGAGTGGTGAAACTGCTTGGCAAGCACACTCTCTTCTTGCACCCTTTTGTATTGCTTTTGTAGTCCTAATCCTAACTTTTAGGGGCAGTGTCCAGCACCTGATTGGCCACTGCACCAGCTGTACTGAAATGGGCCTGAGGAGGACCTGAGATGTCCCAGTGTGTGCCCTTTGCTTGTGAACATACAGGTAAACATATGCTTTTGTGTAAGTTCACTACTTTGATGGTATTCACAAACTACGAGTTTAATTTTACTAATAGTAAGTTTATGAGTGTGGAGAACCTCAATGTTGGGGCGGAGAACTCATTAAAAAAAAAGAGGGCCTATCTTTTTAGGTTTGGAGTTCTCCGCCCTGACTAGTGAGTCCCCGCAGTTGTAAAATTAGTATTAGTAGAGTTAAACTGGTTGTTTGTGAATACTAAATAAAGAGTCAATTTACACAAAAGGTACATTTACCTTTGTGATTTAGGCTCTTGGTGTATGCACTTTGCTTCTGAGCCTACAAACCCTTTGTTTCAGTGGGTAACCCCGCAGTCTGGCCCCCTTCATCAATGGGGTTGGTCGCCCCTCAGAATGCAACTGATGACCCACGGTATGGAGCTGGTGAACCAGAAACCCAGATCACAAAATGCCTCCATTCTAAGAGTGAGCCAGCTCCTAACGCTAAACCAGGAGATAAGTGGATTTTCCCCGGCTCTATTTTAAACCACAATTTGTGTGTCTGTTACCAGGTGACCACATTTGTGAGAGGATTGGGAGTCTGCCTCTAGAGCGAGGTGTTGTGGTGAGCACTATATCTTTGCTGTTTGTTGAATCATCCAACTGTTTTTACAGTACCTCATTGCGTTATATGTGTTCCTTTCTTCCAGTGTGCATGGTCATTTAGTAAATGTAAACAACGTAGACTACATAGAACCAGGTGACGTTATTTACCTCTATATTATCATTTTTATGTACATTTGCGTGTGTGATTGATTATTAGTGTGTGACCTTTGTTTTTATTTTTGTTATATTTTGATATAATTGTTGTGTGCTTACAGAGCACAATTCTGGCCGAATGTTCACATCTTCATTGTAATTGTGATATCTTTCTTGAGCTGTATCCTAACACAGCCTTATACCTCCTTCTTTCAGCTAAGACTTCACAGCTCATCCACAGCTACCCGGAGAGACAAGGATGCATGAAGACCATCTTCCATAGCAGACCAAGTACTCAGTGTCCTGATCAGTGGATAGCAGCAGCAGGTTCACTTTCGTTATCACTTGAAAAAAGGTCCGACACAGAAAAAAATTGATACCTATGAACAGTTATCTACAAGAGGCACAGACTCAATTTGACGCAGGGACACAGAGCTTAATGTGAGCCAATGGGTTCAGGTGGAGCCCACCGGCACTGATTTTGGGGACTAGCATTTATTTTTCCTCAAAAGATATTGATCCAAAGAAAGAGAGAGAAAAACACAAAAGAAGGAAAGAAGAAGGAAGAAAAAGAGAGAAACATTGCAGCAATGAGAGGCAGCAGGGATGAAAAAGAACCTGCGAAAGAAAGATAAAGGGGCAAAGAGGGTCAGTCGCTGGAAGAAAGAGGCATGAGGTGGAATCAAGACTATGCAGCCTTGATATTTGTAACACAGACCTTTGGTAACGCCACACGACTCTGAATAAAACTTTGGACCTGGGCCCTTTTCCTTTTTCCAAAGTAGGCACTGGACGGAAGTGTTTCCCATGTCTTAAGTTTTGCATTTCTGAAAGAATAATGCATTCGGGATTTTGATGGCAGATATTGCTCATGTTAGTTTTCATGGACATCAATTCACCAGAATATCATCATTGTTGTGACATCATACACACCTTGACCTATAATGACGTTACAGTGTTGACCTCTTGTCCTGTCACTAGCCGCCAATACCCTCCTATTTGCTACTGACAAGGTAGGAGATGGCAAGCCCTATTTATTATCTGTTCCCGGTGTTGCCTTCACGACCAAGTAAGCTAACAAGGGGCGTGCCAATGGGCTAGCCATGGGCAGTAGTCACTATCCTTGTCAATCTGTAATTGATGTCCATGATAATGTTTCTTTAACAAACTTTATGGCATATATCACATCCTGCATGCATTGCAGTTCTCTCATTATAGGAACCAGAAACAAAACCATGGTTAGCCAACTCTTCATACATTTACTCCAGCCACTACCCTGCCTATGATATTACATATCTGTCATTCTGAGTTGTCATGTTGGCTGTTTACAGGTCAGAAATAGTACCAAAATGCTCTTACATGTTTCTGGGGTTTTCCAAATCTTGACACTTCATACTTAAATTAGAATCAATTGTCTCGCAGTAATGAGCGTCACCAAGAACACTGTCACTTGAGAATTGTACCCATTGGTTTTTATTACAATAAATTAATAAATACATATATTTGAATATATTATATTCGTTTCACAAATAATATAAAGTTGTTTTACAAACATTACTCCTTCACAAAATTCCTCCTTCCTCATTCTTTTTTAACAAGTGCATTTAATAAATATTTCTCAGTGCATTAAATAAATATTTCTCAACATATATTTATAATAAATTAATTTAAATACAAAAATACAAATGCTGCTGAAATGCTAATGACCATATTCAAACAGAACAGCATCAAAAACTCTAGCACATAAATTAAGAATCACTTTCTTCTTAAATATGCCCTTCTAGAGGTAAACCCCAAACTCTCCCATTGAGAGGAAAGTGGGGGCGCTGTCCGCATCCAGGCAGAACAGGGTATTTGAGTCTCTGGCGTTTTTTCCCTTTTCACAGAATATCTTCACGTGGACACTTCTTTTCTTGATGTCCCTTTGACCACTGGCCAGCAGGGTCTCGAAAGGGTCTCCCATGTACCAGCCAATCCTAGTGGGACCCCTATGGGTCAGGATTTCCGCCTCCTCCCTGTATGCACGTAAACAGAGAGTCCGCCTGAACACGCGCCTTCAAGGAACCACATAGAGCTTTCCAGAGACGTAAACACGCAGACCTACAGTAATTAATTTAAACTTAGCTTTCAATTGAAGCATGAATAAATAACATTTCAAGTGTCAGAGTTACTAGGCGCTGTAAAGAGCTGGCTTCTTTCTGAAGATGGGTTCCTGGAGGCAGAGAAGAATTCTTGAGCCTCCCTCTTTATTGGCGGCTTTACGAGTCTTCTTTTCTGGAACTGCAAAAAATGAAAGGGTGATTGCGTTAAAATGTGTGTACATACAACAGAAGCTCACCACAATATTTCAAACAAACCCCTCTCAAAAAAGATTTGTTTACATTTGTGTGAAAGAATTACTTCTGGCCAGTTGACTGGGAGCACCAGAGCAGCATTCAGCCTATGTAGGTGCATAGATTCGATAGACACCTTGCTAAAGAGGCAAAGCACTGAGGTAGAAATTCGCACGGTTGAGCTGTCACTGTTACTTTGACAGAATGGAGCTGATTTACCACAAATGTAGCGCAATTTCATTAGCGCGGCAAAAAACAAACGTTTTCAAAATGTTACACTGCTGGTCAGAATTTCAGCGGGCATTGCAAATTACTTCAGAAACAATAATTTAGAGCAATGAAAGAAAAATGAATGGGTCGTAAATTGGTCGCAGCACAAGATCATAATAGGCAGTCATTCAATTACGTCGAGCTGTGCTCAGTTTTAATGTAAACACAGAGCTCGCACACAAACACAGGCTGGCAGGACCAAAAAAGATGGAGGGCGAGAAACCGGATTGAAAAGATGCTAGGGGGTGTGGCCCTCCTCGATTTTGAGAAAAGCAACTGGAAATCAGATTTTGAACGAATGGCTTTATTACTTTCAACATATTTGTAAGACTAAACCATGCTGAGATCAGGGGCGCAGCCATCAGTCGTGCAGCAGCAGGTGCAGTGACACCTGCTCCCAGAGGTGTGAGGGGCCAAGTGAACCCGAGTTATGGACGTTTATTTTACAATAATACAAGGTGATGGGAGCCCACTTTCCTTGCTTGCTCTGTGGCCCTATTAACCCTACTTACGCCAGTGGCTGGAAAGTTTGACTAAGGGCATGCAGAGGTCAACCCAGCCACAGTTGTGTGTCAATTACGTGAAGATGGCTCAAAGTTCATATACTTCCGGTTCAAAATCTATGCTCCATTACAGTCACTAGTGGCTACAAGTGGCAAACTACAAAGGATGGATGATATAGGGGGTGCAGAACGACCCAGGAGATATTTTGTAAAACGCTCGTTCATGAAACTGGGTCTTTGCTTTCTATAATTTTGGCACAACTTGGTGAGACGCCTAGTTCTTGCTCACCTCAAACTTCACTGTAATGAGTGATTTTGTATGTTTCCCTGCCATATAGCCCTCATGGCCTGTAAGGGAAAATCATGGCCTGTAGGCCGGTACAAAATGGCTTCAGAGTTTAGGATTGCTGAAACATCCAGATCTAGGGACTCCATTTTCCTCTTCTAGGTCACCACTGGCGTCTGACACAACTGGAGGGGCACCACACTGCCTTTTAGTGACAATGTAATTAGTGGAGAACCTCACTGCCCTCTAAATGACTACGGTACCACTCGAGACACTTACGGCCCTCTAGATGACTAGGTAGTCACTACCTCTTGGAGTACGTCACGAGAGACCCTTCCTACCCTAAGGTTGACTGACTAGTCCCTGGAGACACTCTGTCCTCTGGCTGACTAGACAGTAGATAACTCTGAAGCCTCAGTAACCTCTTGATGACCAGGGACTCCATGGAGACCTCTGTTCTCTGGTGGACCAGGAGGTCGATGGAAAACATTCTGACTCTGGAAGACTAGAACGCATTAAACGTTCAACATGCAATTCATGAAAATAGAAAAAGTATTCTATCTTACCTTTTCAGCATCATCTTGATGATCTTCTCCACCCACTTAGCCGAAGGATCCAGACACACGACCTGCCCAGACTTCAGAGTGGCACTGCACGGAAGAAAGGAGAGGAAACGCATTAGAGGTCTTGTGTCACGGCCCTTGTACAACTTCACTTATTTAATTATCGCCCACAAGAGTGATATCCCTACTGAATATAAAGTACTGACCTCTATTATATAGAGCAGATTACATTTAATTATGATATAATTAAATTGACAGGCTCGGTGGTTTCTGCTCAGTAAATGCTCATCAGTGACCCACTTTACCAATTTGTATTTACACATCCATAATTTATACATAAATCGCAAGGGCCTAAATGTGTGACACGCATAACCCATGACTTCAGATGCACATGTTTTCGAAAAATAGACACTATGGTCAGAATGCTGTTTAATTTTAATTTCTCAGAAGTGTTATTGGATATTCTTAGGGAAGAGACCATGGATCAGGCAAACTTGATTGGATTTTATTTTTGTGGTTTGTGAGAGGGTTGAATTCAGAAAAAATATCACAAAACTCTAAAGGAAAACTCTGTATTTTGACTTGGATACGAGCCAAAGGCTAAATCGCTTACCGCCCCCATTAGGTGAATTCCAAGAAAGCAAGACAACTTGCCTTTTAACAAACTACTTTTATCTGTTGAATTTAGCTAATCAAGTGCCTGGAGCGCGTATCGTTAGCATCCATCCCTTCTCAAGACCTGGGGCTTCTTTGTGTTACATATTGTGGTCAAGACTCAGATCGAGGCCCAGTCTGCACTTCCATTGCCGGTCCTCTGTCTCCTTAAAAGCTTATATCATGGATAAGCAAAACGGAATGCAGCTGCAGCTCCAGATACCGACCTCCCTCCCCATCACACATGCAAACCAGGCACACAATGCATGCCTTGTGCATGGCAGAGGAAACATTATTTAATTATTAGGCAGGTGTTTTGTCTTTCTCTTAATCTTTTTAAATCCCTACTCTCATTTTCCTTCAACACTGCTTCACACTTTGCTAAAGCATTGCAGCTCTGGTGACCAGGCGTGTGTTAATTTAACCCTGTTAATGACCTCTGGACTTCAGGTTCGGCCTTGTCTTGTTGCAAGAGGTGCCTTTGCTACTCAGTGGAATGTTACAACACTAAAAGTATTAACAATCCCGCAATAAACTTTAACTGCGTGCACAAATGAGGCACTGTACAAATGACTGTATAAACAGCGATTTTCGTGTGTTTCCGGTACTACAAAAACCAGGGGCAGACTTTGCTCTGAGCTGTCCCAGGATAGTCACTTCTGACAGCCTGCTTCGGCGCAGGTGACTAGTAGAGTAGACATAGTGTACAACTACTATCCTTCCAGGTAGGAGGCATTGTAAGCAGTGCACGTGGGCAACGAGGGAAGGGCTCGAGGTGACAGCAGGTGGCCGGATTTGAAGTTCAGTGACAATGCTCCAACTTCTGGGGGAAATGCTAAAACTGGGTTCGAGTCCAGACCACCTGTGCACTTTCCTTATGGCTGGTGCAGTAGAGGAAACTGCAGGGCCTCACGGTACACCCGGATTTACTTATGTCTAACCCACCCCCAAAAAACAGAGGACGAACCGTCTATTTCGCAGATGCTTGGGCAGAGAAAATGAATGTATTTAATGGGCAGAATGGCATTAGTGAGAGAAAAACACCCCTGCAGAAGAGCACTTTCACATAGCGCTATTTATCTTATTTACACAAGAGCAAAAGCATTGTCTCAGGTACTCACATGATTTCTAGATTCTTGCAGTGAGCCCCGCTCTGGATGAGCTCCACGTTCTGAATGTGCTTGGGGTGGATGAAATTAGACTCCGTCTTTATGCACTGGCAGCGCAGCTCCGTTCCCATTCTTGCCAATGACATGCCTAGAAGAAAATGGCGGGATTCCATGAGTCAACATAAAACGCGATCCAGAAAGCGCACATCAGATTGAGGCTTCTAGGTCTGTACTACAAACTACAAGTCCCAGCATGCTTACTTCGAATGGGTGAAGCTCGCCCTCGTGATATGGAGCATGCTGACAAATATGCACTTTATTGTATATCTTTAAAAATTGCAAGACTGTCCGCTCCTCTCATGGGTGCGACCAAAACGAGATTAATTTGATAAAATTCACTTTTTAAAAAAAAATTATATAATCTAAATACCCTTTGAAATAAATGTCGCTATACTTTAAAAAAACTCGTTTTACATGAAAGGCAATATAAAACATAAAATATCAAAATAATATAACTGTGCGCTGCACTACCTGATTTCTTATCATTTACCATAAATATTCAGAAAGCTTCCTAAAAGGTTTGAAAAATGTATTTCAGGAAAAAATATATATGTTTCGGGCCTCACCTTCAGTCACGGATGCAGAGAGCAGACAAATGGCCACAGCAGCGAGCACGCACTTTCCTTCCATTGCAGTGGTTATGCGAGTGTTTCTTCTTGGCTGCTAAGAGTTTCTTTTCTCAGCCTTCCTAAAGTAAGCTTTTAGGCCGCCAAGGAGTTCTGTTCTCTCAGCTCCCAGAGTGGCCCCTTTATACAGCAGGCAGCAGGGCGCGCCGCCAAGGACCGGTGCTGACTGGAATTACGCAACAGGAATTTCCAGGCTTTCCTTGCAGTAGCAGACCCGTGTCACTCATCCGGCTCACGCGATTCAAAGGCTGCGCATCCTGTCTCGAAGGCACAAAGCCAGGGGCTACTTCTTCCCCAAATACTTAAAAAAAGAATTTAAAAAAATGGACACGTGCTTCTTAAGAAAAAATCCTATCTAATTTACTATGTTTGTTTATTTAATCTAAATACCCATTATAAATTGCGATGCCTTGATTATCTACCGCCGTTTGTTTTAAATGAAGAAAGCAAGGTAGTCGTAGAAGGGGAAACCCCGCCATGAGTCAGCCATTGAAAAACCCTCATTGCTCTAAGTCTAAGCTGAGGAAGCAGGTCACCGCGAGGCATGAGCAGACCTCCAGCAAGGGGGCCACGCGCGGGTCGCCTCAGCACGTTTTTTTGCTATTTTATCTCACTTGCAAAAAGAGCATGACATGTCTGTTGAATCCTTAGAGGCATATTTAGCAGCTCCTAGCCCCGGCGGAGCATCACTTTTTGTAGCGCTCTGGCGGGGCAAATCACAAAATCATATCTGTGAGGCCAGGCACAGCCACTATGCGTGGCTTTGAATGGCCCCATAGATATGGAGTATGGTAAGGGAGTACAACAGCCGCTGCCGGTAGTGGGAGTGGGCGGTCAATGCATCGCATTTGGTGATGCAGTGCGCGCAACGAAATTCGTTTTATTTATTTATATGTTTACTTACCTGCTAAGGTCCGGAATTCATACATTACTACCCCCCACACTGCCCCTCCCCCTCCTCACGTCACCGCCCGGCCGGTACTCCCACTACTGGCCGCCGCTGGAGTACAAATGACTGAGTTGCCTTACTCTGCACTCGGGATGCGTTCCTCAGGCGTTGATGTGGATTTTCCCACGCCACACCCATGAATTCTGATTCTTATCCAGATTTACGAGAGCATGTAAACCTGGGGAATTGCCAAAACCTACGCCTCTTGAGGTGAGGCGTTATGAGGACAAATAACTTTATTTCTCCTCGTTTCTTCCTCTATCACATAGTAAGAGGAAAATGCTGCTTCGGATTGTTTCTGTGGAGGAAGGTGTCCCTTGAGGCACAAAGCAATCCATCAGGCAATATAGGCACCTTTGCACCGCTAGCGGGAGGCTGACAAAACTGTGCTAGCGCAGGGTGAAATGACAGGCATGCGCTGTATTTCATAAATACACTGCATTCCTGCCCTTTCACTTTGGCTCAGGGCAGCGCAGCAAGGTGACTTCGACCATAACCTCATGATACTGTAGCTGGTGGCTTAGTGGACTAATGCGTCCATTGCAGGGGCCTGTGTTTGACCTGATGGTTACAGCCTCAAATCCCTGTGGGTCCTCTCAGTCTTTCATCCTTCTGAGGTCGATAAAATGAGTACAGTTGGGTAACAATAAATAGCTGTTTTTCAGCACCGAGATACCCTTGGGCGAACGTGCGCTTTACAAATGCTTGTTATGTTACATATGAGGGTCTTAATGCAGACTTATTAAAGATGCATGCATACATGTAAGCCACTGGTGAGCAAGCACAGAACGACACTGGTTCGTTGGAAATTTCCCTTGACAAAGACACCAATGCATGTGCCAGAACTAATAAAAATAATATGAATATTTGGACTTGTCTCTTAGCATTTTATTACATATATTAATAACTAGATTAAAGGTATTGATTTAACCAGATTCAAATTAAAGAAGGGCTGAACTTTAACCATGAGACATTCAAACCTTTACCCACTAAACTATCCCCAAAAAACATTCTCAATGGCCGGTGTGGGGATGGTGGTGGTGGTGGGGGGCGATACAGAAGAATATACATACCATAGTCTTGATTGCGTCTAGGTGGTTTCCCAGGTCAGAGAGTTCACAGTGTAGCAGCCCATGTATGTTGTGATTTTTGACGCCGCAGACAGAAGACCCAGGTAATAACTACAAATGTGTGAACCTGCAACGAAGAACGCCCACTTTTTTATTAGCTTTGGAGAGTGCACAAATAAGTTCAGGCCAATATCATGAGGTATAAGCAGCACCTCTGTAAACATTATTTTTTCAGCCAAACCCTGAACACAATCATCATAAAAAAATGGCAGCAGATACAATAACATTGACAACTTTACACCTCCACCTTTAAAGTCTAATTATCTTGTCGCTTTGAAAATAAGGCAATAAAATAGACTTGGGCAGTTTTTTAACTTGGCTCTTACCGAGTCTGTGCTTTTTTTAGGTTTCACTTATAATATGCTTACTCAATGCATAACAGATATATAATATTGTAATTATTCCATATATATACCCCATATTTCGATTCATCTTCATTCGCTCATTCACTTCTTTGGATCAGAAACTTTCATTTATTGACTTGAGACATTATATTCATATTTGGATAAGTCCACAGGAGTACTTTATTCTCACCTTCTTTCCATTGGCTGGTCCGGTGTATCGTCTCATTTCTACTGGAATGCATGATGGTGGACTATTTTACATCTGAAAAATATACTCTGTCATCATACATTTAATTATTTCTATCATTGATGCTTTGCACGAAAAAGCAGTACTTCTCTAAATCGTTTTCCTCTTTAGTAGGCGTTGTTTTATTGCTTCAAGCAGCATTCAAGCTTCAAAATCAAACTTATTTCATTTGCTAATGCTTATTTAATTTGAAGGAAGTGCCGGCATTTTTCATTGAAGGTTAGCACACCAGCACTATTCAGCAGCAATGCAACACTTTTAATGGGACATCAGTGGCACTTCTCAGTAACAAAACAAACAAAGACGTTTCTACCTGTAATTAGGAACCCAATCATTTAATTGCACTTATAATTAATTGCAGCTTATTTAAACAGAAGCAGCTCCAGAAGACATTAATGTCTCAATGGGAGTTAATGAGCCCCTAATCTTTGGCTAAATAATGTTACAAGGCCCCTTCTTGGTCCTGCACTGCTGAGGCGTGCGGGTTCCGGCTGGCCCGCCTCGACTCCATTTACATTTGCCATAGGGTTAGTAGGTACACTTAGGCAGTGCTGCCTTTATTCAAAAGCGCGTGCGCCCTCTATCGTCACATGTCATTATCCCTTGCAGATTCATTCCAGCTCGTTTGTAGACCGAAATTAACTTTTCGCATTCTCGTTTCTACCAAACACGGATGTGCTTCTCTTTAAGCCATATTCACCAATGGGTGAGCTGCCACCCGTGCTACCTTAATTACGTGAGCCTTTCTCATGCCTTAATGTAACCAGGCGGTTACGATTTGTCTCCTACAACCCTTTGAATAACTTCTTCCTTGATCCAATGTCGCTCATATCTTGAATGACAGCTTGTTGACCCCCTACCTCCTTCCTGGTGACCAGCTGGGCTGGGCCAGCTCTTGGCATATATGCTCGGGAGTTTTCTTTCACGTGAGTGTATTGACCACACTTTTTTTTGGCTATAAAGGTGGCTACTTCATCTAAGTTATACGAGGATTGTCTAACAAAGCCTTTTCTCCCCCTTTTTCCCCCCTTCCAGTCGCCTTGCATTCCCTTCAGGGTCCTCAAAACATAAACCCCATATTATTTGCATTGATTTAAGTGTATTTGTTGTTAGGGGTAACTCTCATCTTGTTCATCGTCAGGCAGCAACCAACTTCCTTGTGTGCCCTTGTCCTGATGATGACCTCAAGTTATGAAGGTCGAAACGCGGTGGACTCATAATAGCGTAATTGGATTTGCTAATTATGTCATGATTTTCCACTTTTTCTATTGTAAAGTAAATGTTCATGCATAACAGTCTTGTCAAATTTCTCCCAAAACACTGCTTTACATTTTTCAAGTGTTACACTTGCCCTGTTTAAACACTTTTTCACAAGCACAATGTGTTCATCTTGCACTTAGTACACAACTAAAAAAAGCATGATTGATGCTGCTTCATAAACCCATGAAAAAAATATATTTATGCTTCTTTCTTTGTTAATATAATAATGTTGAAACCAAAATTTGGGGCATTGTGATTTTGTGTAATCAATGTACGTTTTAAATTGTATCCCCTCTTTGACTCCCATTGAGACATTTTTGTATGAATATGTACCCGCTAAGGTCTCAACTGGGGTTATGGGTCTCTCCTGTGGCTTTTAATAAAGATTAATTCCACCCATCATTTACAGACCCATAAAAGCTGTTAAAAAGCCACCAGTACGTTGGCTACCTTCTTAAGAGATTTGTGTTCGACCTGAAGGTCAAATGTTTGATTCCTGGAAACACGATGGAATTATCTCAGGCTCAATTTAATGTATGTATGAATAATATATCTCAGTGATGCTGAGTGAATAGCAGCCTGTGCTTTCCCTCTTTGTGACCTGCAGACAGACAATAATGCACGTTTTACTTTTATCTACTCGAGAAGGATGGAACTATGAATTAGCCCAGCCTGGCTTTGAATCCCAAAGATGTAGATGCATAGGTTTTATTCTTACCCAATTTAATGTCCAAGTTAAAAATAGTTTAGTTCGAGCCATAAGACCCATATAATCAATACAGTATTTCTTATTACAATAAAACAGATCCAAGCAATTTCAAACACAATTTCACATCCTTTTTAAAAGTGCACAAATTAATTCAGAAAGTGCAATGTCTTAGAGCTGTTCTCAACCATCAAAAATAATACCACACCTCATTCAAGGGCATTCATTTAAGAAAACAAAACCTCTGATACAAAAAATGCAGAACAGTTTAATGCAGTGATCACCAAGGCAGATTGTTCAGTGTCTATGTTTTGACATATCTTTGAGAGATATTTATATACTTTTGCCTGAAGCAGTGCTGTCAAGTTTCCAAGATTCATGTGTCATTAACTCATCCAGCCCAGGTTGTTTCTTTGTATTCTGGGATTTATAGTCCTGTTATACATTTAGAAAGTGAGGCCCAGAGTTCAAAGAAACTGGGCTAGATGAGCTCACAGAGTTGCCACCTAATCAGTATTTTATTGGGGTAGTCATTCTTTTTACAAAGCCATTAAACGAAACTGTAAAAATGGTAAACATCTGGTAGATTTCCTCGTTGAAAAATACACTTAAAACAGCACAATCAAGTTGAGACTGCTTCATTTTTTTTAGAAATATTATAACTATTCCTTAACGAATAAGCAGAACACATAGATGCACACTTTTATGGTGGATAAAATAAAGAGGATTTTGCATGAAACCTTGTTAAGGTATCAGATTCTGGCCTTTCAGTAATCACAAACCATAAACAAATGGACGATATTATTTCCTTTGTGAACAGTCGCTGCCATATGAGCTGTATGCATGAACCGGTAAATGTGAAAAGTCTGCTGACTGCCCATGTCAATATCAAGGGCTCGATTATGATGCCAGGCGGAAAGCCTCCGGCCAGCAGTCGGAGGCTTTCCGCCCGACATTTTAGGTTTCATTTCGACCGCCATATTAGGATGAAGGCGGTCAGAATGAAACCAGTGGGGGGACTCCGACAATGCTCCAACGGGCTCAAAGCGCCCATAGGGGTGTTGGAAGCCAGCTTAATCCCCTAATGATGGCAGAGCCAGGCTTGTCTCCGCCATCAGGATTATGATGACATTATCCAACTGCCATTTCATGTTGGCCTTTCTAACAGGAAACATCTGTGGGAAGGGTCTTTGGGGGCCCCTATCAGGGTCCCTTTCCACCCAGGCACTCCACAATGTGGTCTGGGGTTCACCTATGCTTCCCCCCCTATACATCACTGCACCATGTGGCAGGCACGGCATAATGTTTATTTTCTTCTAGTTTTTGCTATTTTCAAGTGTGCTGCATTGTGCTGCACACATAGAAACAGCAAAAGGCCATTGATTGTTTATGTGAATGAAGGTGTCCCTTCCAGCACATAAACAATCATTAAAAAAAAGAAATCATGAGTTGCAACTTCTATGTGTGCTGCACAAAGCTGCACACAAAGAAGTTACATAAGGCCATTTCAGATTGTTTATGTACAGGAAGGGACACCATGCTGTACATAAACAATCTTTCCCATCAACGCAAGCAACCTTGCACTTTGGTGCAAGGGTGCCTGCGTTGGCGTTAGGCACCTGTAGTTAGCGCCAGCATAGGAGAAAATGCAGGGTTGCACCGTATTGTTGTAAATACAGTGCAGCCCAGAAGTTGCAGAAGGCAGCGTTAACCTGTTCGATGCTCGTGACTGAACGGTTCCGTCATGAGCATTGGTTGGGCTGTGCTTATGACGGAACCGCTCAGTCATGAGCACAGCCCCTGGGGGAAGCGCTGGCGCTCCGCCCTCGGGTAACGACCATGCCTCCTTAGAGGGGGATCGCAGCAGAAGAGTTTACGCTGTCACACCGACCCCCCATGCTTTCCCATGACGTCAGTGCGCACATCACGCGCCAACGTCATCAGGATGCGCTGGACGCACTGGAAATCCTTTATTTCCAATGCGTCCAAGAGGGAGGGTACATTTCTGTTGCTCCGGTGAGGCGGGGTCAAATCTGGATGCCTTGAGGCATCGGGGGAGAGGAAACAGTGTTTCCTCTCCCCTGGTGTCTCAATGCAGGGCATTCCTGGTGCCCGATCGCGCACAGCGTCGCGATCGTGCACCAGGAATGTCCCACTAGACACCAGGGATTCGTTTTTTTGTGCAAAGGAAGCAACCGCTTGGGCAGGGGTCGCTTCCTAAGGGAGACAATTAATTTTAGACTTTTCTGCCCCCCCAGGAACAGATCGGCGGATTTTTGGTCGTTTGTGGACCCAGGGGGGGCAGAAATGCCAACTAAACCCATGGATTTGTTTTTTAAAACATTGGAAGCGACCGCTTGGGCACGGGTCGCTTCCTGGGGCCCAATTTATTTTTAAAGTATATTCTTCCCCCTCTGGGAGCAGATCGTTTTTTTAATTTGGCCTTTCTGCCCCCGGGGGGGCAGAAAACCCCACTAGACACCAGGGAATTCGTTTAATTTTAAATGGAAGCGACCCCTTGGACAAGGGTCACTTCCAGGGGCCAAATATATTTAAAAATTATGGGGCATATTACCAAGGCAAGTGAAATTAAATTGTCGCCGCTTTTGCGGACGTTTTGGGCCGCAAAGCGGCGATAATTTTATCGCCCTATTAGCAAGCTGTCGCTAACATCAGTTAGCGACAGCTTTTAGGTGATAGCGAGCGGTTTGGGGCCCGCTTTGATTGTTAGCAATTTTTATTGCTAATGACATGCAAAGTGGGCATACCCAACCTGTTAGCGACTGAAAGCAGTCGCTAACATCGCTATCGCCTATTATCATTGAAGGCGTAGCGCCCAAAAAATTTGCGATAAGCGTGAATATTGCTGAAAACTAACGCCTACTCAGACCAATTCTTAGCCTGTATATCCAATGGGAGGTGGATATTCAGGCTAAGTCCCTATTAGAGATAATGCCTAAATATATCGCTTGATTTCCAGCGATATTCACGCATTTCGCCGGATATTTTATCGCTTTGGAGATAAACGTTGCTAATAGCACGTTATCTCTGCGATAAAATCCGGCGATGCGTGGCGATAAAAAAAATGTTGATAAGCTTATTTAACGATAAATATCGCTAGTTGTTGATAATATGCCCCCCCTGGAGACAGATAGCCTGATTTTTTGGGCATTTCCAGCTCCAGAGAGGGGGGGGGGGGGGGGCAGAAAGGCCCACTAGAGCCGGAGATTTTTTTTTTTACATTGGAAGCAACCCCTTCGCTTTCGGGGGCCATATTTAAAAAAAAAAGTATATTCTGGCCTCTCCTGGGGGCAGATCGGTTTGTTTATTCGGCCTTTGTGCCCCGGGGGTGGGAGGCAGAAAACCCCACTAGCGACCAGGGAGTGTTTTAAATTTTAAATGGAAATGACCCCGTAGGCAAGGGTTGCTTCCTTATGGGCCTAAATAATTTTAAAGACTTTTCTGCCCCCCCTGGGGACAGATCGCCTGCATTTTTTGCACTTTCTGCCCCCATTTGGATAGTGACATAGCGTGTTATAATGTTAATTGTTTTATTTCATGTGAATTGCAATTGTAATGCTTTATTTCTCCCTTTTTGTTCTAGTTCAAGGCTTTTGCTCTTTAGACTGTTCCAGGTTGCGGTTTTGTTACTGGTGGTTCTGCTGTTTGTGTAGTTGCATGTGTTTGGGAAGAGTCTTTTTTTGTACAATGTAAATGACTTTTATTTCGCTACATGAATGCGTTTTTTGTAAATAATGTAATAATAGCAGTATGTTTGGCTTCTGTTTTTTGAGTGTCAAAAACTTTTTGCATTTGTGCTCAATGTGTATTTTGTTGCCTTGTGAGTAATTGGTTTTGTTTTTTTCCTTCTAGTGGGATATCGTTGGTTTTTGCTTGTCTCTGCAGAGTAGGTGCTGGTGAGTGTAGCTGTCTCTTATAAGTGAATTGTATAGTTTTTAAGTATATAGATCTTTGTGATAAAGGCACAATTTTTTTTACTTACTTGTTTTGCCCAGTGTTGGTTGTTGTTGACTTGTTTGTGCAGTCTCCTTTCATAGTAAGGATACTGGCTAGCCGCAGGATTACTGCTCAGCAGGTTGTTAGTATGTTTTTTGAGTCTTCCTCTGCCCATGGTTCAGAGTCTGACTCTGCATCTGACGCAGAGGAGGCAGGGGACGATTCAGGCAGTACGTTGTCTCTCCACATGGAATCATCGGATGATGAAGCTACTCTCAGTGCGAAAGAAGCTACTCTTAGTGTGAATGAAGTGCCTGTGCTAGAGGAGGACATTGATGTGCCGATAGTGCGGCAAGAGGCATCAGGGCTGCAGCCAAGAGCTGCAAGGCTTCCATTTGAAAGTGTTGATGTCTGAGTTGCCCCAGGCATGGTGCAGCCAGCATTGCCAGACTTTACAGGTGTTCCAGGGTGTAGAGTGAATACTGAAAACGTTTTGCCGATAATTTTATTTAGTTGTTTATGGACGATGTATTTTTGGCAGAGATGGTTGAGCAGACTAATTTGTATGCCAAACAGTTTTTGAGGGACAACAAAGCCAGCCTTAAACCCCACTCTAGAACTACTGGTGGACTCCTACAAATATGGAGGAGATGAAGAAGTTTTTGGGTTTAACTTTTTTGATGGGCTTGCTAAGGAAGCCATCAATGTCTTCATATTGGTCTACTAGTCCCTTGATGGCATCTGCTATATTTCCGGCAGTCATGAGTCGTGAAAGGTATTTGCTTCTGCTTTGCATGATGTATTTTGTTGATAATGGTTTAGCGTTGCCACAAGATCACCCTGATTGTGACTGTCTTTGATCACTTTGTTGACCGATTTTCTGAGATCTATGCTCCAGGGAAAGAAATTGCAGTGGATGAGTCTTTGGTGTTGTTCAAGGGCCACTTGGTTTTTAGGCAATACATTCCTAGTAAGAGGGCACGCTATGGAATTAAGCTGTATATGCTGTGTGACAGTAGGACTGGATATGTCTCTAATTTCAGGGTGTACACCGGTAAGGAATCCAAAATTAACCCCCCAGGTTGTTCATCTACTTTTGGAGTGACTGAGAAAATTGTGTGGGAACTTGGTGGAGGATTATTTAACAAAGGCCACCATTTATATGTAGATGACTTCTACACTGGTGTGTGGTTTTTCAGGGAATTGGCCAAAGTGGACACTGTTGCTTGTGGCACTATCTGCTCTAACCGTAAACGTTTCCCATCAGAACTTGTTTGTCATAAGCTTGTGCGGGGAGAGTGTGTTGCGTTGCGAGGAGCTTCTAGCTGTGAAGTTTTCAGAAAGGAGAGATGTCTACATGCTGACTACCATCCATGATGAAAGCACTGCACCTGTGACTGTTTTGGGTCACATTGCTGAAGTGCGCAAAGCTATGTGCATTTTGGACTATAATAGGCACATAGGTGGTGTTGACAGAGTAAATCAGAGGTTGGAACATTACGCTGCTCTTTGTAAGGCTTACATTTGGTATAAGAAGTTGTCTATCGATCTTTTCCACTTGGCAACCTTTAACGCTTTTGTTGTGTTCCAGGATTCTTGTCCTGAGTCAAAGATGACTTTTGCTAAGTTTCAGAAGTCTGTATTAGGCAGCCTTGTTTTACTGGAACAGGAAAGTGTTCCTAGAGTTGGAGTGGTGGAGGATGTTGCTAGATTAAAAAATCGCCTCTTTCCTGATCACATTCCTCCCACACCTTCAAAAGACTTTCCCAGTAGGAGATGAAGAGTCTGTTGGTGAAGAGGTATGCGGAAGGAGACTCGTATGTACTGCCCGAGTGTCCTTCTAACCCTGGGCTGTGTGTGGTTGCTTGTTTTAGAATGTACCACATGCAAAATAATTTTTGAGAGCATCCATGAGTGGTAAAGTGAACTGCCTGGCCTCTATTGTTTAATATTTTTTGTTCAGTTCCAAGGTTGGCATTTGTGTAGTGTATTTAGTTTCAGATTTTGTGTTAGTAGATTTGTATCTATTTGCAATTTGTTTGTGTTTTCTTATTTATATAAAAAAAATCCTAAATGTGATGGCGGTGTGTATGGAGATGCGCTTGTCTGGCGGTGTGCGTGGTCTGGCACTTGCCTGGCAGTGTGTTTGGATTGGTGCTTGGCTGGCGGTGTGCGTGGACTGGCGCTTGGCTGGCGGTGTGCATGAACTGGCGCTTGGCTGGAGGTGTGCGTGGACTGGCGCTTGTCTGGCAGTATGCTTGGACTGGCGCTTGGCTAGCGGTGTGTTTTGATTGGCGCTTGGCTGGCGGTGTGTTTGTACTGGCGCTTGGCTGGCGGTGTGTTTGTACTGGCGCTTGGCTGGCGGTGTGTTTGCACTGGCGCTTGGCTGGTGGTGTGCATGGATTGGTGCTTGGCTGGCAGTGAGTGTGAACTGGCACTTGGCTGGTGGTGTGTGTGGACTGGCACTTGGCTGGCGGTGTGTGTGGACTGGCGCTTGTCTGGCAGTGTGCGTGTACTGGTGCTTTGCTGGTGGTGTACGTGGACTGGCGCTTGGCTGACGGTGTGTGAGTAGTGACTAGCTGCCGGTCACTACACACACTGCTAGCCAAACGCCACTCAACGCAATCCGTGAGCTGGTGTGTGTGCTGTGTCAGGAATGTGGGCGTGTGAAATTGATGGGCCCTTGAATGGCGCTGCCTGCTGGTGTGAGTGTTGTAATGTGCTGGGCGTGGGTGTCATTTTACTCGGGAGAACAAGGGGAGCGCTGGATGGTAGGACATTTGTGCCTGCATAGGGACTCCACACAAAAATATGTGGAAAATGTGTTTTTTCAGCGATATTTGAAGTTTGCATGGCATTCTGGGTAGGAAAACATTGGGGGTTCCACACAAGCCATACCTCATTGGACTTCCCCGGGTGTCTAGTTTTCAGAAATGTTTGAGATTAGTACTTTTCCAAGATGGCCACCGTTCCCGGGGCCAAAATGTCAGGTGCCTCCAAACCAGGTAGTTTTGCTACAGGTAATTTTGAAGTTTCCACAGTACAATTTGGGTAATTTCCTGTTGCAGCCACTATGCCTACCCACACAAGTGAGGTATCATTTTTATCGGGAGACCTTTGAGAACATTGAGTGGGAGGACATTTGTAGATCCACGCAGATTCCTGAACTTTCCCACACAGAAATTTGAGAAAAAAGTGAATTTATTGACAAAATTTGAAGTTTGCATGGGATTCTGGGTAGGAGAATGATGGGGGACCCACGTAAGCCATGCCTCGCTGGACTCCCCCAGGTGTTTAGTTTCTAAAAATATGTGGGTAAGGTAGGTTTCCCTGGATGGCTGCCGAGCCCTGGGCTAAAAACTCATGGGACCCCCCCATGCAAAACCATGTTGGTTTGTTATAGGTAATTTTGATGTCTCCACAATAGGATTTGGGCCCTTGCCTGTCGCGGGTCCTTGACCCACACACACAAGTGTGGTACCATTTTTATTGGGAGGCCTGGCGCAGTTCTGGGTGGGAGGAAATTTGTGGATCCATGCAGATTCCAGAACTTTCCCACACAGAAATTTGAGAAAAAAGTGAAATTTTCATCAACATTTGAGGTTTGCAGGGAATTCTGGGTAGGAGAATGATGGGGAACCCATGCAAGCCATACCTCGCTGGACTCCCCCGGGTGTCTAGTTTCCAGAAATGTGTGGGTTAGGTAGGTTTCCCTTTATGGCTGCCGAGCCCTGGGCCAAAAACTCATGGGACCCCCCCTTAAAAAAGCAGGTTGGTTTGTGATAGGTAATTTTGATGTATCCTCAATAGGTTTTGGGCCCTTGCTTGTCGCGGGTCCTTGACCCACCAACGCAAGTGAGGTACCATTTTTATCGGGAAACCTGGGGGAATTCTGGGTGGGAGGAAATGTGTGGATCCACGCAGATTCCAGCACTTTCCACCACAGAAATGTGAGGAAAAGGTTGTTTTTTGGCAACTTTTTAGGTTTGCAAGGGATTCTGGGTAACAGACCCTGGTGAAAGGCAGTCAAGTCATCCATTCCTGGATTCCCCTGGGTGTCTAGTTTTTAAAAATGTAAAGGTTTGCTAGGTTTCCTTAGGTGCCGGTAGAGCTATGGTTCAAAAGCTACAGCTAGGCACTTTGCCAAAAAAGGGTAATTTTTCACTGCAAAATTGAACTGTGTCTACATTACGTTTTGCACAGTTTCCTGTCGCGGGCACTAGGGTGACTCACACAAGTGAGGTACCATTTTTCTCGGGAGACTTTAGGGAATGCGGGGCAGGTGGAAATTTGTGGATCCACGCAGATTCCAGAACTTTCCTCCACGGAAATGTGGGGAAAATCTGTTTTTTTTTACAATTTCTTAGGTTTGCAAGGGATTCTGGGTAACAGAACCTGGCGAGAGGCAGCCAAGCCACCCCAAACTGGATTCTCCTGGGTGTCTCGTTTTCAAAAATGTATAGGTTTTCTAGGTTTCCCTAGGTGCCGGCAGAGCTAGGGTTAAAAAACGACAGCTAGGTAATTTGCCAAAAGAGTGTCAATTTTAGGTCTCGGCCTGCCAATGCCCTTGCGCATTGCTGACCGAGAATATAGTGGGCAAAACAACAGTAAAGCCAATGGCGGATTTGCCATAGTTCATGTGGCCGTGCACTCGCTTGCTCCCCGATCCTCGGCATCACACTTCAAAGGAATTCCTTTCTCTCCCCGGCCCCTGCTAGATGTCCTTATCTCCTCAGACACTCACTTAGCGTCTATGCATGTCTCCCAGGCTCTTCACAGTGCCATATGTCCTCAGCGCCTCACACTTCTAACGTGATATACTTTTATGATGCTCGACAATCTGCTCCTTGGAATGCTGGCATGGTTGCCCAGCACTGCCTGATCTTCTTCAAAGGCAGCTTGTAACCCGAGCTGCCCTCTGCCTTTGCATTCTGAACGCTTTCTTGGATTTCACACACTGTCCATAGTGCTTCCTTCTACCTTTCACCAGGCACACACACACACACACCACCAGCCATCAGTGCACGCTTTCACCAGGCACACACACCACCAGCCATCAGTGCATGCTTTCACCAGTCATACACACACACCTCCAGCCATCAGTGCACGCTTTCACCAGGCATACACACCACCGACCGTCAGTGCACGCTTTCACCAAGCACACACACACACACCACCAGCCATCAGTGCATGCTTTCACCAGGCACACTCACACACACTACCAGCCATCAGTGCACTCTTTCATCAGGCATACACACCACCGGCCATCAGTGCACGCTTTCACCAGGCACACGCACACACACCACCAGCCATCAGTGCACGCTTTCACCAGGTATACACGCCACTGGCCATCAGTGCACGCCTTCACCAGGCACTCACACCACCGGCCGTCAGTGCACGCTTTCACCAGGCACACACACACACACACACACACCACCAGCCATCAGTGCACGCTTTCACCAGGCATACACACCACCGGCCGTCAGTGCACATTTTCACCAGGCACACACACACACCACCAGCAATCGGTGCGCGCTTTCGCCAGGCCTACACACCACCGGCCGTCAAGGCACGCTTTCACCAGGCACACACACACACCACCAGCCATCAGTGCACGCTTTCACCAGGCATTCACACCACCGGCCGTCAGTGCACACTCTCACCAGGCACAGACACCATCAGTCATCAGTGCACGCTTTCACCGGGCACAAACACCACCAGCCGTCAGTGCACACGTTCACTGGGCACAAACACCACCAGCCGTCAGTGCACCCTTCCACCAGGCACACACCACCACACGTCAGTGAACACTTTCACCAGGCACACACACCACAAGCTGTCAGTGCACGCTTACTTCAGGCACACACCACCAGCTGTCAGTGCACGCTTTCACCAGAGACACACACTACCAGCCATCGGTGCACGCTTCCACCAGGCACACACACCACCAGCTGGCCAGGCACACACACACCACCAGCCATCAGTGCATGCTTTCAACAGGCACACACCACCAGCCATCAGTGCACGCTTTCACCAGGCATACACACCACCGGCGGTCAGTGCACACTTTTACCGGGCACAGACACCATCAGTCATCAGTGCACGCTTGCACCAGGCACACACCACCAGCAGTCAGTGCACGCTTTCACCAGGCACACACACACACCGCCAGTCATCAGTGCACGCTTTCACCAGGCAAACACACCACCGGCCATCAGTGCACGCTTTCACCAGGCACACACACACACCACCAGCCATCAGTGCACGCTTTCACTAGGTATACTTACCACCGGCCGTCAGTGCACACTTTCACCAGGCACACACACACACACCACCAGCCATCAGTGCACGCTTTCACCAGGCATACACACCAGCGGCCATAAGTGCACACTCTCACCAGGCACAGACACCATCAGTCATCAGTGCACACTTTCACCGGGCACAAACACCACCAGCCATCAGTGCACGCTTACCCTGGGCACAAACACCACCAGCCGTCAGTGCACGCTTCCACCAGGCACACACCACCAGACGTCAGTGCACGCTTTCACCAGGCACACACACCACAAGCCGCCAGTGCACGCTTGCACCAGGCACACACCACCAGCCATCAGTGCATGCTTCCACCAGGCACACACACCACCAGCCGGCCAGGCACACACACACCACCAGCCATCAGTGCTTGCTTTCAACAGGCACACACACACCACCAGCCATCAGTGCACGCTTTTACCAGGCATACACACCACCGACCAACAGTGCACACTTTCACCAGGCACACACACACACCACCAGACATCAGTGCACGCTTTCACCAGGCACACACCACCAGCAATCAGTGCATGCTTCCACCAGGCACACACACCACCAGCCGGCCAGGAACACACACACCACCAGCCATCAGTGCACACTTTCACCAGGCACACACACACACACCACCAGCCATCAGTGCACGCTTTCACCAGGCACACATCACCAGCCATCAGTGCACGCTTTCACCAGGCACACACACCATGAGCCATCAGTGCACGCTTCCACCAGGCACACATACCACCAGCCGGCCAGTCCCACACACACCACCAGACTTCAGTGCACGCTTTCACCAGGCACACACACCACCAACCATCAGTGCACCATTTCTACAGGCACACACACCACCAGCCATCAGTGCACACATCAATTGTTAACACATCCACAATTAACTATTGTAGCAATCGCAGTATGGCACACTTTACTTTTAAACATATTCATCTAAAGCGCAGCATGTCACCCACCAGCCATCAGTGCACATATCAATTGTTAACGCATCCACAATTAACTATTGTAGCAATCATAGTATGGCACACTTTACTTTTAAACATATTCATCTAAAGCGCAGCATGCCACCATTCCCTCACACTCTGCACCCTCACACACTCTGCAATGGAACATACACTCCAAATACCACTCAGTGCCACATAATTACACACCACATAATTACACTGCACTCAATGCAACATACACTTCAAATACCACGCAGTGCCACATAATTACACTCCACATAATTACACTCCACTCAATGCAACATACATTCCAAATACCACTCAGTGCCACATAATTACACGCCACATAATTACACTGCACTCAATGCAACATACTTTCCAAATACCACTCAGTGCCACCTAATTACACGCCAGATAATTACACAGCACTCAATGCAACATACACTCCAAATACAACTCAGTGCCACATAGTTATATGCAACATAATTACACTGCACACAATGCAACATACACTCCAAATACCACGCAGTGCCACATAATTACACACCACATAATTACACTCTACTGAATGCAACAGACACTCCACACAATACCACTCAGTGCTACATAATTATATGCTGCTTAATTACACTGCACTCAATGCAACATACACTCTAAACAATACCACTCAGTGCCACATAATTATATGCTACATAATTACACTGCGCTCAAAGCAACATACACTCCACATACCACTCAGTGCCACCTAATTACACTCCACATAATTACTCTGCACGCAATGCAACATACATTCCAAATACCACTCAGTGCCACATAATTACAAGCCACATATTTACACTGCACTCAATGCAACATACACTCCAAATACCACTCAGTGCCACATAATTACACGTCACATAATTACACTGCACTCAATTCAACATACACTCCAAATCCCACTCAGTGCCACATAATTACACAGCACTCAATGCAACATACACTCTAAATACCACTCAGTGCCACATAATTACACGCTTGTAAAAGAAAACAGCAGTGTGACCCATCTACCTAGTGGGGATTGGGGATCTAAGATATAAAGACAATACAATATCCCAACAGGTGTAATGCAATTTGACCAGCACAAAATTGAAAGATTCATATGACAACTGAAGAAACTTGGTGCACGGTATGTACAAGTGATATGTGGCGACGCAAGTAAAGGAGTGAACAGCGTGTATCAATACCACTCAGTGCTACATAATTATATGCTGCTTAATTACACTGCACTCAATGCAACATACACTCTAAACAATACCACTCAGTGCCACATAATTATATGCTACATAATTACACTGCGCTCAAAGCAACATACACTCCACATACCACTCAGTGCCACCTAATTACACTCCACATAATTACTCTGCACGCAATGCAACATACATTCCAAATACCACTCAGTGCCACATAATTACAAGCCACATATTTACACTGCACTCAATGCAACATACACTCCAAATACCACTCAGTGCCACATAATTACACGTCACATAATTACACTGCACTCAATTCAACATACACTCCAAATCCCACTCAGTGCCACATAATTACACAGCACTCAATGCAACATACACTCTAAATACCACTCAGTGCCACATAATTACACGCTTGTAAAAGAAAACAGCAGTGTGACCCATCTACCTAGTGGGGATTGGGGATCTAAGATATAAAGACAATACAATATCCCAACAGGTGTAATTACAAAGGCAATTATTGTTGCATGCATAAAGCATTACACGAGCAAGAAGAAAGGAGACACTTATTGAAATAACTTAGATATAGTTGTTACTTTTATATTTTCATATTGAAAGAAGAGAGGATCATATTCAAACAATTTGACCAGCACAAAATTGAAAGATTCATATGACAACTGAAGAAACTTGGTGCACGGTATGTACAAGTGATATGTGGCGACGCAAGTAAAGGAGTGAACAGCGTGTATCAGTAAAGCGAACTGCAATCCTGATTTATACAGGTCCAACTTGCCGGACTTTCCACATGACTGCTCTCCACCTAGACGCCGACAATTCTAAACTTTGGCTTTACTGATACAGGTCTAATTCATATATTCTCTACGATTATTGCCCTCCTCCAGACGCTGATTAACCAGTGTTCTGGTCTCGTGCTATTGCCAGCGGCCCTGTTTCAGCGGCCCTGCAGTCACCGGCCTATCCTTCCTGGATTCCGCATACCCGAACGGGTCCTAAGCACTTAAAATGAGACAACCTGGTCCTGAAGATAGTCCCAATTGATCAAGGACCGAAACGCCGTCGACTTCACAGCGCTACTGGAGGCGAATCTTTCTTTGTGGCTCTCTTGAAATTGTGAATTGCGATATGAAGTCACTATAACCTAGTTACGCACTGAGCCACGCACTGTATAATTATTGCACCTTGTTCACATTGCACCGTTCACGCTGTTCACTCCTTGCGTCGCCACATATCACTTGTACATACTGTGCACCAAGTTTCTTCGGTTGTCATATGAATCTTTCAATTTTGTGCTGGTCAAATTGTTTGAATATGATCCTCTCTTCTTTCAATATGAAAATATAAAAGTAACAACTATATCTAAGTTATTTCAATAAGTGTCTCCTTTCTTCTTGCTCGTGTAATGCTTTATGCATGTAACAATAATTGCCTTTGTAAATACACCTGTTGGGATATTGTATTGTCTTTACATAATTACACACCACATAATTACACTGCACTCTTGGATTTTCGTCTCAATAAAATACAATGAACATAATCTTCACAAAAGTTATTTACAAAAGCTATTGCCATTATAAATTACAATAACTTTTAAGTATTAATTATTTAAAAAAATAAAAGCCATTTTTATTTGTAATATCAATACATCTAAGTCACGTAAATACAACACATATTGCATTACAAATGCTATAGGTGTCACATTTGCGAAAGTTAAAACTATTGGCATTGTAAATGACAATGCTATTAATTTCGCTATTTTCCAAACCAACACATAAATAAAAAATGTGTCATTTACAATACCAATAGCTCAAACTTTCCTAATACGAGACCTATTGCATTGCAAATGCCTGTTCACTGTGAAATTGGGGTGTTTCCACGTTGCGTTTTACGCTGTTTCTTGTCGCAGACACTAGGCCTACCCACGCAAGTGAGGTGCCATTTAACCCATTTATCTCGAAAGACTCTGGGGAACGCGAGGTGGGTGGAAATTTGTGAATCCACACAAATTCCAGAACTTTCCACCACAGAAATGTGAGGAAAATGTGTTATTTTGACAAAATTTTAGGTTTGCAAGAGATTCTGAGCACAGAGCAAGGGTAGGATCTTTGCTTGTTGCCTGCCACCCATCCCATCAGAGAATCAACGTGCTCTGAATTTCCACATCAGGCCGTACAATTCCATACTGGGGGTCTACAACTGCCCAGTATAAGTCTACTGAGGTTTAACTCTATTGTGCCTGGTTACCATATCACACCTAGGGAACCAGACCTCTAGTAGTGCACCACTCACTCACTTTGGTCCTGATGAAGTGCCACACGACTCGTTAGGAGCAATTAGGGCACAAAACATGTCAACCCATCACATAGCCATAGCCCATTAGGAACATTGCATCCACGTAGGGCTTCCATATTTTTAACTAAGCTGGAACTCCCTGACCATTTAAAATATTTCTGAACAGGACTGCCCCAGACTTGTTTTAGAACCCACTACCTGTGCACTACACTATCCTTGCCCTCTTACCCGCACGCACCCCACAGCTTCTTCAAAAGATCTCCGCCAAAGAGCCCCGTTTATGGGAGCCCGTCGGGCCTTGCAGAGCTGGCCCGACGGGAAGCAGAGCCCAATGGTGAAGCATGACATCCTTTGGGGTGTGTGAGGGCATAATGAAGAAAGACCTGCCCTTCCCTGGTCCCCTTTAGGAACTGCATACCCTCTGTAGCTCAGTTATGTAGGAGCCTCGTGTGCCGGACCTGGTTTAAATATTGGCTGCCAGCCCCCCCCTTTTTTGACATGCTTATTCAGTCACTAGATAATCAGAAAAGGAATGGACACTGGTATCTACTATAACCATTGGTTATTATTGATAACCCTCATAGACGCCCTGATTTTATCGATGCAGTGTATATCTTTTCTCCGCCCCATCCGGCGTCATGGCATAGTCATCGGGTAATCATAATGTCGTGCTATATGCCTGCCTCACCCGAGGCAACCTCTGGTAAAGGTAGAAGTGTCCAGAAATTTGAGGGACCTCAGCAGAGGAAGGAGATAGAAAAATAAAGGTTAAAAAAAGTGTCTCACCAATGGGGAAGTTTATTTAAGAAGGTAGGCACTTTGGTTAAAAAATAGTGATATATAGGGTAACCGTGCACCTAGATTCCCATATGTCTATACGAGTAGGTCAACATGTTTCAGCTCCCTTTGGCCCAGCAGGGTCTATGGAGCTTTCGTCAGGATACAAAAAACAAAAAACGATAATGGTACTCACACAACTTGTGTAGTTTCCAAATTTAAGTATGGAAGTCTCATACTTATTTTCCTGCACTGTGGAAACAAAAATTAACATAATATATATCATTAGTCAATGTAAATGTAATAAAAGTCTGCATACAGCACTACATCGAAGCTCACAATCTGGAGCGTGCATCTAGTTGTATGCACTCAGACAGTATAGAGGGAGAGAGAGAAGAACTACTTGTGATCCAGGTGAAGGACACTGGATAGTGACATCTGTTGTATTTTTTATCCTCATAATGGTTGTGAAGTACATGATATGAGTCTTAGGTCAGAAAAGGTGGATTTTAATCGTTAAGGAACTATTAACAAATTTGTGATAGTCTTAAACTAATATCAAATTCATAGATAGATGAATGGTCATAATTGGAATCTAAGGTTTGTTTTGTAAAATAGGGAAAGAGTGTAGTCCCCTGTTTTTTATCTGAGTTTCAAAATTGATTGTTACACAAAATCTACCCCTCGCATTATGCTTGAATAAAATCAGGGCGATGGTATTTGTTTACACCCAGTTCGTATAATGTTAATATTTTTCATAGACATGCTCGGCATTTCAAGCTATCGCTCGACAAAACACAAGGAAAACACAGAAGTCGCCGTCCGTGTACGGACATGTGCCCCCAAAGGATTAAGTTCCACGTAAGTTCAAATATTTTAGGTCGATGTGTTTAGTATGAATAATTCTCACTCGTGTGAAAACCGATATTGCCTGCCGTGTGCGTACCCTTCGCCCCCAGTAGATTTTCATACCAAGCAATACACAAATACCTTATAGCGGAAATAGATTCGCTTCAACAGGGTGTTCAGGGCCGCTTTCCGTGGTCCATGCTAAACAAAAAGCACAAAACATTTTGCACAAAACATTCATAAGGCGGACGTGTGTGTCTCGGGTAATTATAGAACTTTACTAGCAGGATCCCGGGACGCCATTCTTACCCACGTTGGAGGACACTAACTCCCTGTGCTGACTCTGCCCCTGGATGGGGGCCGGCCCGCTCTTCCTGGTTTTTAGAGGGTGATTTGAAAATGGAAAAAGGACTAGTGTTGGGCACTACTGTTGTGTTTTTGAAGAACGCTACCTCCGACAGGAGATCGCAATTAGTTGGCTAACGATGTTGCGGTAAATAAAAGCATGTTTTTAAGCTGCTGATTCAATGCTAAAATTGTTAACAGAAAAAGGTATAAGTATAACTATATTACTCTGGTGGTGGGTTTTCGGACATAACGTTGTTACGGGGTTCCTATTTTGTTACATTTATTGATCATCCTGAATTGCAATGAGTTCATAATAATAGGGCAGGATGTAAGTGTGTACACACTCTTTCCCTATTTTACAAAACAAACCTTAGATTTCAATTATGACATTCATCTATCTATGAATTTGATATTAGTTTAAGACTATCACAAATTTGTTAATAGTTCCTTAACGATTAAAATCCACCTTTTCTGACCTAAGACTCATATCATGTACTTCACAACCATTATGAGGATAAAAAATACAACAGATGTCACTATCCAGTGTCCTTCACCTGGATCACAAGTAGTTCTTCTCTACCTCCCTCTATACTGTCTGAGTGCATACAACTAGATGCACGCTCCAGATTGTGAGCTTCGATGTAGTGCTGTATGTAGACTTATATTACATTTACATTGACTAATGATATATATTATGTTAATTGTTGTTTCCACAGTGCAGGAAAATAAGTATGAAACTTCCATACTTAAATTTGGAAACTACACAAGTTGTGTGAGTACCATTATCGTTTTTTGTTTTTTGTGTCCTGACGAAAGCTCCATAGATCCTGCTGGGCCAAAGGGAGCTGAAACATGTTGACCTACCCATATAGACATATGGGAATCTAGTTGAACGGTTACCCTATATATCACTATTTTTTAACCAAAGTGCCTACCTTCTTAAATAAACTTCCCCATTGGTGAGACACTTTTTTTAACCTTTATTTTTCTATCTCCTTCCTCTGCTGAGGTCCCTCAAATTTCTGGACACTTCTACCTTTACCAGAGGTTGCCTCGGGTGAGGCAGGCATATAGCACGACATTTTGATTACCCGATGACTATGCCATGACGCCAGATGGGGCGGAGAAAAGATATACACCGCATCGATAAAATCAGGGCGTCTATGAGGGTTATCAATAATAACCAATGGTTATAGTAGATACCAGTGTCCATTCCTTTTCTGATTATCTAGTATCTAATAGGGGAACTGAATGGACTTCGACTCCTCTTCCCTCCCTTCTGATTAAGATGCTTATTCAGTCTACATGCTACTTCTGAGGAAAACTATAGTGCTTGGCTAGGATTGGATTTTGTGAGCCTGACTCTCCTGGTTGCTTTAAGCAGACCCTCAGGATTTCACAATTTCGCGGTTTGCCGCAAAATCAGCACTTTTGTAAAATTGCCGCGATTTTTACAAAAGTGCCCACGAAATCGGCACTTTTGTAAAAATGCCGCAATTTTTACAAAAGTGCCCGCAAAATCGGAACTTTTGTAAAAGTTACACAGCTGCGTGAATGTTGATTAAAGTTGAGTGAGACACAAGACAAGGCAGCAAATGCCATGCAATGTCTCATTTGTGGGCAGATGAGCCTTAGGGATTTACATTTCCACCATACAATAGCTCTCTTCAGAGAGGCCAGGTATTGGATGGGCGGGTCTCCTGGACTCTTATGACCCGCAGCCAAACACTTGTTTTAAATGTAAAGAATTGTACTTCATAGGCGAGCGATACTTAGTGCTTAATATACGATGGTACATCAAGGATGGCTCTATCAATTATGACAAGTTAGGAACATGTCTCGGGAGGAGCATTATTGTATTTTAAATATAAAAATGTAACACCGTAGGTTAGTAGTTTTCACTTCTGACTGGTATGCTCGTATGCTTTGGTTTGCTTGGCTGTACCTGCACTCAATGCCTTGGACGCATTTATAGAAGTCCACAATCAAGGGAAAATGCGAATTTCCGGCATTGCATTATGATGGCGATATTTTATTGTGTTTGGAAGAAAATATTTATTTTTCGGATAAAAAAAACATACGGCAGTGGTAAATAATATAAATTGTCTAAGATCACACAGGTAAGTCGAGTAGGAAAAAAGAGATTAGAGTACATGCCACATGGTTTTTAGTACATAGTTCAAAACCTCAACCTCCTCTCCTCCCTGGAGAGACTGTGACGGGGGTTGGGTTTCTCAGTGAAAGGGTTTTTGTGTGAGTGGCTTTATGCCCTTTCAAAGGGAAAGGATAAGTGGGCGTCGTGCTTAGGGTGGAAACTGAAAGCCCTAAAACTCGAATGTTTTCGATCAGCCAATAACTGGTCATGTGATGAGTATCAAACCCTCACTTCCGGGATCAGGCCAGAGTGATGGTATACTTCATTGTCCAGCGCTAGGGTCATGTTGTTAAATAACTAAAACAAGCATTTGCAATGCAATAGGTCTCGCAGCATTAAAGTTTGAGTTACTGGCATTGTAAATGACAATGCTTTGCATAAATTTTTTTTTGGTGTCCGTGTGTGCATGGCGGTGGTGGTGTCTATGTGTGCATGGCAGTGGTGGTGTCTATGTGTGCATGGCAGTGGTGGTGTCTGTGTGTGAATGGCAGTGGTGGTGTCCGTGTGTGCATGGCAGTGGTGGTGTCCGTGTGTGCATGCCAGTGGTGGTGTCCGTGTGTGCATGCCAGTGGTGGTGTCTGTGTGTGCATGCCAGTGGTGGTGTCTGTGTGTGCATGGCATTGGTGGTGTCTGTGTGTGCATGCCAGTGGTGGTGTCTGTGTGTGCATGCCAGTGGTGGTGTCCATGTGTGCATGCCAGTGGTGGTGTCCGTGTGTGCATGCCAGTGGTGGTGTCCGTGTGTGCATGGCAGTGGTGGTGTCCATGTGTGCATGGCAGTAGTGGTGTCAGTGTGTGCATGGCAGTGGTGGTGTCCGTGTGTGCATGGCAGTGGTGGTGTCCGTGTGTGCATGGCAGTGGTGGTGCATGCCAGTGGTGGTGTCCGTGTGTGCATGCCGGTGGTGGTGTCCGTGTGTGCATGCCAGTGGTGGTGTCCGTGTGTGCATGGCAGTAGTGGTGTCAGTGTCTGCATGGCAGTAGTGGTGTCAGTGTGTGCATGGCAGTGGTGATGTCCGTGTGTGCATTGCAGAGCAAACAGTGAGCAACAAAAATACCTAATTAGCAAAAAGTGAATCCGCCTTTAATGAGAGGGGGTGTACATGAGTGAATGACATGGAGCTATGTTGTAAAAAAAAAAAAAAATAGCATGAGCCCTCGGGTACGTCTGCCGAAAGTGGCCTCTCTTAGCTGAGAAAAGTACAATTAGCTTTTTACACCAAGACAATCATTGACACCGTCGCGAACCGAACGGGCATTTTCAAATTAAATTTAGATATTGCATACACACATATGCTTTGTGTAATATGAGACCAGATAGAAGATTACTGGCGTATGTTTTTTCCTGTCACAAAAAATTACCGCAAAAATTCCACATTTCCAAACCTTTATTTTTTTCTTTCATTTAATAATCTAGTATAGTAAATTACAGGAAATTTGAGGATTTTTTTATTTTATAGAATTTTGTAAAATAAAACACTACTGAGCATTTTGCGTTTATTAAACACTATAGGCTTTAGAATTTAAGTAAATAAAAAAATCAGTTGGCAAAAACTGAGCACATAGGTTTAAAAACTATACATAGTTAAAAACGACAGTAAACGTGTAGATGAAAAACCGAGCACATACAACCAAAGAACATTTAGGTTTGTTCACATTAGTTCAATAAATATCGTGGCTGTGTTGCC
This sequence comes from Lissotriton vulgaris, assembly GCF_964263255.1. NCBI lineage: Eukaryota > Metazoa > Chordata > Amphibia > Caudata > Salamandridae > Lissotriton > Lissotriton vulgaris. The sequence goes on along the minus strand of NC_141689.1, from coordinate 1,083,472,748 downwards.
CGTCCTTATTGTTATAGTGAAATTAGTCTACAATAATGTCGCTTGTGTTATGCATGATACTTAATTGTGATAATTAACTGTCTGTGTCTTATCCTACACTTAAAAATATCCTGTCCATTTCCTCGTGTACAGATTAATTTCAGGATGCGATATAATTTATTGCCGCATACTGTACCTTTTGAATGTCTATAACATTAAAATACTTATGGTACAGATGTTTTTAATTAAAACTATTCATCAAAGGAAGGGCAGGTAGCCTGTGCCTCCATGTTTGCAGTGGGGGCTCTGGCATGAAAAGCAAGCAAAATAATGGTGCAATTAAACAGAAGAAAGGCAAAAAAATGTGTTTTCAGCAAGTAAAGGCAGGATTTAAGAGGAAGAAGAAATGCCTGTAAATACATTTATTATAACATGTAAATGCGCCTACTCCGGCGTTCCTTTTTAGAATGCCATCTAGCGCATCTGCATATCTAAACTGGGAAAATAGCTCACATATATATCAAATATTATGATGCATGCCACTTTCTTGTCTTCTGTGTTAGATCCATCAGAATATATGTGTTTAGTGGTGAATATCTTTGGCTGTTTGTGGTACTAGAAATCTCTAGCAGTTTAGAAGAAACATTGAAGATCAAAGCCCTCCTCTGCTTTTTGGCCAGATTAGCGCTATAAGACTATCAAATACATACATGACGTTAAAATTAGAGTCATTTTTTCTGATCGTGTTGCTGCTCTGTGCCAAAATGCGTAGCACGTTGCTACTGTACGCAGCAGCCAAATAATGCGCTTTATCGAACGTATGGTCTCAAACTATTGTAAAGGCCTAGCTCCTTTTCGCGCAGAAGCCCGCTCCCATTAAAAATACAATTTAGCAGCATAATTATGGGCTGAGCCTTTGAATAACACTTTTCTGCAAACAGTGTCAGTGTCCATCACGAGACTCCCTCGGGGTTCTGCTGCATAAGTGCGCAATTTCCCTTCAGGTAAGAGATAAATACATTCCGGCTAAACGTCAAACATGCCCCTCTTGTCTGCCCATTAACCCCTAGTTGGAAGGGCCCGGCAATCGCAGCCGGATCTGGGAAGCCGCAGCGCTTTGCATTCAGCGCATTTCTAGCTGAGGAAAATTGAAAACGCAGGTCTCTGGCTCCTGTTAAGAGACGGTAAACTTCCTCGTGCTTCCGCATGACTGAAATATGGAAATCCAGCCGACGACGCAGAGTGAAATGAAGGAACAGGCTTCGGCGTTTGGGGTTTAGAAGGCGAGCAGATGTATGTAGTGGTCGCGAGGAACAAGACTGCCACGTATGCTACAAAAATAAATGTTATAGGCATCGGTTGTCAAAGCCATGTTTTATTTACTCTGGGTGATCACAAATCCCTGAAAAAAAATCTCCACCTGCCTATCAACATCAAATTACTTCCATTTTGTTTTTCCTTTTAAAGCAGCCCTTAACTTTTATGCGCTTTGCAACATCCATGTACGAGGGAGGGTCGTGGCATTTAATATGAGCAGTTGCAATGATCCTGCTACCAGCAAGTTGCCAAACATGCAGCTCATGAACGGCTTCAACTCCTTCAATGTCATGAACAATCCCGGGCGGAAGTCAGGCAGGCCGGGGGCGGGACGTGAAGACACACCGGAAGCCCGGGCGGGCTCCCGTGAGGTGAGAGAGCCTCGCACGCACAGAAGGAAGAGACCGCCGCCGCCTGCAACGAGCCCTCGCCTGGAGATTAGTACCGGTGAGTGGGGGCCTTTGCTGAGCTGCGAGGGCGGGGGGCATGTGTGGGGCGGCGGGGGGCTGTGTATGTGTGTGAGCGTGCATGTGTGTAAGTGTCTTGGAGTCTGTGTGTATGCGTGTGTGGTTTAAAAGAGCCCGATGACTGGGGGTGGGGGGGGGAGTGTGTGTGTGTGAGCGAACGAGTGTCTGTCAGTGTGTATGTGCACGCATGTGTGTATGTGTGGGGATGTGCACGGCATTGCTGCAAATGTGGACGGAGCCGACGTGCGCGTGCACGAGGTCAAATCCACAGGAAAAGCGAGTGGCACCCTCTTGTCCTAATCCCCCCGAAGTTGATAACTATAGTTGTCGAACTGGACTGGAGCATCCTACGGATGCTTACTCCAGCTCGACCTAAAAACGAAGATATCTGTGTTTGTTGTAGGAAAAATGGCCAAATAAAATGCAGCAAAATTGCAGCTAAATTTCCATATTTGTGCTGCTAAATTTCCATTTTTGTGCCGCTACATTTGCTAATCCATGCCGCTATAACCCACCAATTCTAAACACTACCCACATTTTAATGTTTTTTATGACATTTGCACACTGATACACACACTGCATTTAAACAATGAATCATATACCTAAAACATTTAAACACTTTAAACTATGTGAAAATAAAGTTGTATTAATTATTTTATATTCATATTTAAAAAATGTACAATAAAAATGAATTTAACTGAGATGAAGATAAAAGCAAGTGCCTATTTTAAGATCTTAAGATGCTGACAATGTAATGAAAAGTTACACTGAACATCCCATTATGTCCTAAATGTATTTTTTTTTTAAAAAACAGTATTTTGCAGCCAGCGTTTATTACATCTGCCCTATGTTTACTAGTGTTTTACACTTACCTTAGCTATATGCCCGGAATGGTGGTTTTTCCAAAAGTATGTACTCTGCCTTCAGTCCTACTTTAAACATAGCATAGACGCTTGTGTTACCTTTAAATGAGTGCACACGTGAGTTTTTAGATTTAGGCAATAAACAACTGTGCATACTTTGCAAAGGCACAGTCCAAGCAATATTAGATCAATGATATTGATGGTGGTGGGACAGTGGCCGTGTTATTGATAGTGCTACTATTAACATAGGAGGTGTAATTGGTGCTGGTTATAACATGGTGTGGTTTGGTATTGGTGATGGTAGCAACAGATTGAGATTATGGTGATGGCATTGGTGATATTGGATTGGTGGTAGTGTTGTATCAGTGTTGATATTGGTGGTAGTAGTTTTGGTGATTGTACTGGCCATGATATTGGTGGTATTAGTGCTGATGATAATTGGTGGTGGTGACATTAGTGATGTTGGTGGTAATGGTGGTGTGGTAATGATATCTGTGGCATTGGTGGTGATGATTTGGTGCTTTTGGTAATATTGATGATTAGGATTTGTGGTGGTGGTGGTGTTATTAGTGCTGTTCTTTGTCTTAGTAGTGTAGTATTGAAGGTCGTTTTGCTATTCCAATTAAAGTATTTGTGATATTGGTGGTAGTGGTATTTGGTGCCCTCCCTTTGTGCTGTGACTGCATCCACACTCATGGAACTCTGCTCTTTGACTTATTGTAATAACTCTAATTAATGGTATCTGCTTTAGACCTTGCACCATATACCATTCCTATGTGACTCTTAGAGCTTATCCAGTCATATCCCCTCCCTATGTATATAGAGATAACTCTAATCACTAGTGTATGCAGTAGACCTTTGACCGATTGCAATAATGCTAAGCTTTGGTATTCGCTGAAGTCCTTACACCATATACCACCCCTATGCGTCTCCTAGAGTTTAACCAGTCATATCCCTTCCTATGTGTATGTAGTTGACTCTTATCACTAGTGTTTGCAGTGGACCTTTGTACTCTCTACCACCCCTATGTGACCCTTAGAGTGTTTCCAGTCATATCCCTCCTGTGTAGATAGAAGATAACTCTAATGACTAATATCCTATGTGATTCTTAGATTGTATCCATGTGTATCCCCTCCCTGTGTTTAGAGTTATAGCTGTAACGACTAGTCGCCTGTGTGACTGTTGGAATATAGCCAGGTATCCCTTCCTCCGTGTGTTTAGAGTTATAGCTGTAACGACTAGTCGCCTGTGTGACTGTTGGAATATAGCCAGGTGTATCCCTTCCCCCGTGTGAAGAGATAACCCTATTCACTAAAACAAAAAGAAATGTGTTCTTGAAATGTGTAACGTAACTGATTCTATGTAAAGTGCCTTGATAACATGTAACGGAACTGGTGCTATGTAAAGCGCTTGGATAACCTAATCGGTTCAAGTTCCTGAAATGTGTAACATAACTGGTTCTATGTAAACTGCTGTGATAACATGTAACGGAACTGGTGCTATGTAAAGCGCTCTGATAACCTAATCGGTTCAAGTTCGCGCTATAGAAAACTCTAAAAATAAATAAATAAATGTTTTCATGGAAAATATAACATGTGGTGTCATGTCTGTTATGCAGCTATTGTATAGTGGATCAACAATCTCTGTTTTGACCCCAAAGGTGTTTTCTCCACAGAGGAAGGAGCTGCTTTGATCAAATAAGCCTTCAAGACGCTAGGGAACTCTGGATATGTGGGTGCATTATAATTTAAATGGAATTTTCCACATTGGATGTTGACCAGTTTGCATAGATTGCATACTTTTAGAGGACTCAAAAATGACAATGTAGTGTTACAGTTTTCAGTCGATTTGAACTTTGTTTTAACGAGTGTTTCTCTAACAGGCAAACATTTTTTTTCAGTGGGGAATTCCATTCCACTACACTTGCATGAAATATTGGAGTTTTCCATTTTTTATTCTTCTAATGAAATACTGCTGTCTTTTCCAGGAGTAAACATTTTTGTGTGTGCATTGTGAGAATAGTCATGCAAAATGCTGTGAATTCTTGAAAAGTTCTTTCGGATGCTCCAAACGTTTTACAGAGAAATAAAACCCCCACGTCCCCTGCTTGTGTCCCTGCACATAAATCTTCAGCTGTGGAAAAAACAACATTAGACATTTTCCCTATTTATATGTAATTAGCAGCCAGAAGAAACAGCAACATCAAATCCTGTGGCTCTGAATTTACACAATTTCTAACCACAAATTAAACTTTTTTTTTGCTCTCAATTCAGAATTATGGACATAAAATGTTGTGTTACTTATTTTGTGTTGTTTCGGTGTTTGGGATCTTTTCCATTGAATACTTTTTAGGTCAAGTCTGCGTGTGCATGTGCTAGCGCGTGCGATTTCGCTTGTGTTGAAATGGGCTTGGAACCCACCCACTGCATACCATTCGTTGGCATCATTGTCCTCTTTTTTCCTGCCTGCTAATTGGACAGCGCTTGCCTAGCGGCCTTTCCTTTTCTTTCTGTGGCGCATTGATCAAGGCGAGATTAATTTTGTTTGCTTAGTGTCCCTCTGCGCTCCATCCACTGCTCGCGCTCTGGTTCAAGTTCCAAACCCCCCCCCCCCCCCTACTCTTTTCATGCAGCTGTGTGCTTAAGGCGGCAAGACCGAGCACACCCACGACTTTTCTCTCAGTAGGACATATCACCTTCGGCTTACACATCCTTGATGACTACCAGGTGATGTAAATAAACATCACTGTGCACTAGGGAAATGCAAAGGGAAGCCTTATCAACCCGAATGCTATTGTTTTCGTTTAGATTGTCCCTGACATGTGTGGGAGGTTCCCTGGTAAACATTTCAGGAGCTCAGTTGGAAATCGTGGCTCTTGCAGGACGAACGTTTTTTTTATTTGGGTATTGAATGGTCTTTCTTAGGGAAGTTCAGTCAAGAACGCTTAAACAGGATCTGGCTTATGTCGACTTCTGAAATCTTTGGGCGGAATTCCTATCCAATAATGCAGAAAAATGATAAGTAATTTAATGTAGCTGTAAGAAAGGCTTTTTACTGATATGGAAAACTAAACATTGCACTTCCTTTTTTTTCGTTTTAAGCCATCCATTGTTGAGGCAGTTACACATCCGTTTTAACACATAGCGTCATCCCCAGCTGAATTAAAAACATAATTGTTTTTTTAATACATGCTTTAAGGGCCTATTTATCAGGTTTTGCGGCACACAAGGGGGCACAAAGGTGGTGCAAAACTAAAGTGAGATTTATCAAGCCGTGCAAGGCTCCCCTTGCATGGCCCTGCACAGTTTGATAAATCAAGAGTAATGCAAGGCTCCCCTTGCATGGCCCTGCATAGTTTGATAAATCAAGAGTAATGCAAGGCTCCCCTTGCGTGGCCCTGCATCTATACTACTATAATAAATGAAGAACTTTCAGCCTTTGAGGCGGATAAACTCGAGAACCACAGCGCCAATCCACACACCCGATACACCGTTGGAATCGTCAGGGTGTGTAGATGGTTATAGGCTATATAAATTTTAAAAAAAACGTTATTTAAAAAATGTACAGTAAAAAAAAGTAGTCCCTCCGAAGTAGCGCCGCCCGCGACGTGCGTGCTCACGTCAGGAGCGCGGGAAGGAGCAGCGTCCAGGAGCGCGACGAGGAGTGGCGGACATGGCGCGGGAGCGGAGTGGTGACGTGAAGAGCAGCGGACAGGCCAGCGGCGGTGCGAGCAGTGGACAGGCTGGAGGAGCGGCAGCTGAGGTAAGGGAGCAGCGGATATGGCGCGGGGCGGAGCGGTGACGTGAGGAGCAGCGGACAGGCCAGCGGCAGTGCAAGCAGCGGACAGGCAGGAGGAGCCGCGGCTGAGGTAAGGGGACCCATGTCGGGGCAGGTGTGGGTCGGGGCAGGCGGGGGTCGAGGCAGGCGGGGGACGGACTGGGCGGCGGCCGGGGCTGCTGGACAATGTCGGGGCAGGCGGGGGTCGGGGAAGCCTGTTGCTCCCGGACAAGGTCGGGACGGGCTGCTAGTAGTTTTATAAATCAAGAGCAATGCAAGGCTGCCTTGCGTTACTCTGAAGCAGGGAGGCGTTCCATGGATGGAGCATGGGTGTTCCCATGCTCCACCCATGAATTTCGGTGCACTCCCAGATTTATCACTAGTACTAAACCTGTGAATGTGTCAAGATGCTGAATCTCCCTAGGTGAGGAGCAACGAGGAGATATATCTTTATTTCTCCTCGTTTTATTTTCCTCTTTCGATAGAGGAAAATGTCTCTCATGATTGCTTTTGTGCAGGTTGGTGTACCTTCTTGCACAAAATAAATCCTAACTACAATGCAGACACCCTTGCATAATGACACAAAGGTGCCTGGTTTGGTGCCAGGCAGCCAAAAGTGTGCCAGCACTAGGAAAGGACACGAATACACCATATAATGGTAAATAAGGTGCCTTCCTACGCTTTCCCATGGTGGCTTACTGCACCGCGCAGTGTGAAAGATTGAAAAATATCCCCTTTAGACTTTTTATGGGCTGGTTTGACTAAGCTACAACATTGTTTTATTGGAAAGTTTATGTGGTTCTATAGTCCTTAAAGCTACTCGTTAGCATTTCAGCTTTCAAATTTTTTTGTAAATACTTTCTGCGGTTGCTTGTTCATTGCAACATCCCACGGCTCCCTACTGTTTTGTTTGTTCCCTTATTTGATCTTAAAATCTTATGTCCTCGTCCCACAAAGCCTTGCTCTTTTCCCTCCCTCACTTGCTATCACCCACATTGCCTGTGCTGTGTGTTACTTCCCTTCCTCTCCCCAATCATTGGTTGCTTTGCTAACGTGCTGCTTCCTTCTTCAAAAATCCGTGAGTTTTTGTATTTCATGTGCAAAAAGTGCAGATTGGCTGGCGCCTCTGTAAACACCTGAACTGTTTGTAGATGTATGCTTCTAAGATGCTCCTGTTTTATGTGTATGATTGTTTACATCCAAAAAAACAACAAATACCCATATATTACTGTTCAAGGCACACATTTGTTTATACTAGCTGAGTGACCCCTATAATTTTCTCAACTTTTCTTTCTATTACCACTGTTCATGTTTATTGTCTACCATACAAGTTCTCTATTGATTTCCACCACTCTACGACTATTTTAACAGGACAGTGTCTGTGGTTTTATACGGTGTTAAACTTTTATTTTACTTGTAAAGTCGCGTTGTTGGCCATAGTAACCTTTAAAAAAAAAATCACTTTTTGCTTACATATCTGCAAATTAAAATCCATCTAGTTTCTTTTTGCCGATGCTGAACAGCATTAGCAAAGCCAATAAGGCTGCACTGGCAAAGCCAAAAGGCAATATAATTTGGCTTAGCCAATGCTTGTTTGGTTTGTGCAGAGGGTTTTGAATGGCCCTCGCGCAGTGACCATGATCACTGGAGTTATTTCAGCCTCTTAGAGAGGAAGTATCAGGATTCTTTGTTTCCCACCACTAGTCTAACAGTGGAGAACTGGACTTCTCATTGGTTAGACCACGGGTACTCACAGTACGGCCCAGCAAGCCTTCATAAGCGTCAGCAAACACCTCTGGTAGCAGCAGTGCGGACTCAGGGAGACTGCTCTGTGGGGGCCGGGCGATTCCAGCCACAGTCTGAGTGGAGCTGCAGGGGCGCTAAGAAGAGGTGAACAAAGCCTCATTTACATGTAAATGGTCTTTTAAAGACCTGGTAAGTACTGGTGTGCGGCCGGACGAGATGACACACACAGGGGTGGGGGTGAGGCGGGGGGGGGGGGTGAGAGGGCAGCAGGGAGTGAGAGCCCGGTGAGGTGGGAGGGCAGAGTAGAGAGTGAGAGCCTGGTGAGGTGGGAGGGCAGAGCAGAGAGTGAGAGCCCGGGTGAGGGGTGAGGGCATCAGGGAGTGAGAGACCAGGTGAGGGGTGAGGGCATCAGGGAGTGAGAGACTGGGTGAGGTGGGAGGGCAGCAGGAAGTGAGAGCCTGGGTGAGGTGGGAGGGCAGCAGAGAGTGAGAGCCTGGGTGAGGGCAGCAGGGAGTGGGAGCCCAGCTGAGGTGGGAGGGCAGCAGGGAGTGAGAGCCCGGGTGAGGGGGGAGGGAAGTAGGGAGTGAGATCCCAGGTGGGGTGGGAGGGCAGCAAGGAGTGAGAACCCAGGTGGGGTGGGAGGGCAGCAGGGAGTGAGAGCCCGGGTGAGGGGGAGGGCAGCAGGGAGTGAGAGTCCGGGTGAGGGGGGAGGGAAGCAGGGAGTGAGAGCCCGGATGGGGTAGGAGGGCAGCAGGGAGTGAGAGCCCGGGTGAGGGGGGAGGGCAGCAGGGAGTGAGAGCCGGGTGAGGTGACGGAGGGAAGCAGGGAGTGAGAGCCAGGTGAGGTGACAGAGGGCAGCAGGGAGTGAGAGCCGGGTGAGGTGAGACAGATAGAGATAGAGACAGATAGAGACAGGGGCAGACAGAGGTAGATAGGGTCAGAGACAGAGACAGATAGAGACAGAGACAGATAGAGGTAGAGACAGGGACAGATAAAGGCAGAGACAGATAGAGACAGAGACAGACAGAGCCAGAGACAGAGAGACCGACAGAGAGAGAGACAGGGAGAGAGATAGAGACAGCGATAGAGGCAAGGACAGATTGAGACAGAGACAGACAGAGACAGAAGCAGAGACAGACAGAGATAGAGACAAAGAGAGATAGAGGTAGAGACAGACACACACAGACAGGGACAGATAGAGGCAGAGACAGCCCGAGACAGACAGAGACAGAGAGAAGGAGAGGGAGACAGAGGGAGGGAGACAGAGGGAGGGAGACAGAGAGAGAGGGAGACAGAGAGGGGGAGACAGAGAGGGGGGAGACAGAGAGCGGGAGACAGAGAGGGGGAAACAGAGAGGGGAGACAGACAGAGGGAGACAGACAGAGGGAGAGAGGGAGGGAGACAGACAGAGGGGGAGACAGACAGAGGGAGGGAGGGAGACAGACAGGAACAGACAGATAGAGTTAGAGTGACAGAGAGAGGGAGACAGAGACGGAGAGGAAGACGGAGAGGGACAGAGGGAGACGGAGAGGGAAAGAGGGAGACAGGGAGGGAAAAGGAGACAGAGGGTGTCAGAGGGAGGAGAGGGAGAGAGAGGGAGACAGAGGGAGGGGGAGGGAGAGAGAGAGGAAGACAGAGGGAGTCAGGGGGAGACGGAGTGAGGGAGAGGGAGACAGAGGGAGGGGGACAGACAGAGGGAGGGAGACAGAGGGAGGGGTGACAGACAGAGGGAGGGGGAGACAGACAGAGGAAGGGAGACAGAGGAAGGGAGACAGATATAGGGAGACAGACAGAGGGAGAGAGGGAGGAAGACCAAGGGTGATAGACCGAGGGAGACAGACAAGAGGGAGACAGACAGAGGGTGACAGGGGGAGAGAGGGAGACAGACAGAGGGAGACAGAGGGAGACAGAGGGAGTGAGGGAGGGAGACACACATAGGGAGACAGAAAGAGGGAGTGAGACAGAGGGAGACAGACAGAGGGAGATGGACAGAGGGAGGGAAAGAGAGGGAGGGAGACAGAGAGAGGGAGACAGAGACAGAGAGAGAGGGAAGGAGGGAGAGAGAGACAGAGACAAGGAGGGAGAGAGAGACAAGGAGGGAGATATAGAGAGAGAGAGGAGGGAGGAAGAGCAAGAGAGAGAGAGAGAGGGAGAGAGAGAGAGAGAGAGAAGGAGAGAGAGAAAGAGAGAGAGAGAGTCTGTTGGCTCAGTGGACAAAGACATCCGCTGCAGGGGCTTGTGTTCAACATCATGGTCACAGGTTTTTTTCTAGCCCCTCCCCTCCTCCCCCACTGACCCCACCTCCACCGGTGCGGCCCTCGTCCACAAACCACACTGTAAATTTGGCCTCCGAGAGAATGTTTGTGAGTACCCATGGGTTAGACTTTTGAGGCATTGGGTGCCTATATATTTGAATCAATGGGACCACAAACTCATAGCTGATAGATGTTCTTATTACTATTGACTGTCGGTTTCAGGTGCTGAATAGAATAACTTTATGGAAGACTGAAACATTAGCGAATTCCACTGACTAGAACTGGGAGTAGCTCCAAGGCTTACAACATTGGCGCTGATGCTGACTTATTGTGCTATAATAGGTAGAAAAGTCTAATCCAAGGGGTGGTCCCTTTAAGGTCTGAATTTTGACAGTGCAGATGTCAGACCTTTTGATAACATTATTGTTTTTAGTAATATACATAGAGGGAGCTTTGGGTCTGCCTCTTGAAACCATTGGCTTTCTTTGGCCAGGCTTTTTCAGCCATTGCCTTGAGACTTGGTCAATCCATTTGGCTCAGTCAAATGAAGCAATCATCTCTGACCTAAGGCTATTGGGTGTGTGAGTGGGTTTTTCCGCCTCCACTCGAGTGTTTGCATTGCACTGCACAAGGGACTATTTTAGAACTAACGCCTCTCTGTCCACTTCTGTTGGCTCCTGAATGTGTCTCGCTTTAATTTGCTAACGTTGTATACGTTAGTAAATTAAAAGCTGAGCATATTTTCTTCGGCAATGCTTAGTTTTTAATTTGTTATGTTTTAGAAACTGATGGACACCCCTTTAGTTGAATAAAGTCAGGCAGGTTACCATAGCTTGCTTGTAATAGTGTGTGGTGTTAATGTGTAAGTGGAGACAATTTTCACTTTAAATAATTCGACCAATTCAAGTTCAGGGAAACCACCATGAAAACCTGTTCAGCAAAGTCATTAAAAGATTTCATAACGTTGTAACTTTTATGCACACCACTTTACAAGTGCGATTTGGGGCACACCAGTAGGTGAGGGGGGGGGAAGCACTGACACAGACAACCAAAATAGTGTGAAAAAGGTCGCTTTATTGGAATCAGGTGCACCTACAACATTGCCCCACCTGGCCTGTGCCGAACAAAACTACTGCTCACTAAATAACAACTGCCTGACAGCCCCCCACCCCTAAATTTAACCCCAACATTTCAACTTAAATACAACCATCCACTCAGCAACCTACCCCTCGCCTGAATGCCCCAGTGACCTCCATGACCTCACCCCCGCCTACCATACAGTCCCAGGCCTCCAGCAAAACCACCCTATCTCCTTAGGAAAGCGCCACACGAAAGTCGCATACGACTTTCGACCCCCCCTTAGGACTCCTGCCTCCTGGGATACCTGAGCACCCCCAACGCCCCATCCAAAGCCTCCCTCAACTGGACTAAGTACAACTCCATGCCATACCTGGACAGGTGAACCCCGTCCTCCCGGAAGAAATAGACTGCGCCATAGCGCAGTTCCGGGTGCTCCATCCTCCCCACCCCCACCCTGGCACAGAAATCGCGCATCTCCCGATTTATTTTCCTCCATGCCCTGTCTATGGCTCCCGGGTGCTCCGCCCCCTCCACACTCGCCTGGGAATAAACTCGGACCAGATGATATGACAGCCCGCCCATTGCTTCTTAACTTCCCTCAGGTCCCGCTTCATCTGTTTGAGCAGCGCCAACCCCTTGCACTGCACCAAATCGTTCTCGCCCAGATGAATCACCACCACATCCTGGCATACCCCCCCTCTCACCAACATGTTCAACAAAGGCAATAACTCGTGCCAACGTCTCCCCCCTTTTCCTCTCCAGTGACAACGGTACAACCCTGCATCCAATCCCAAATTGAGTGTCCGTTGCCTGTCCCACTCTGCCTGTTCTGCCCTCTTGACGAATGAGTGTCCCACAATGTATATGTTTAACACTGCCACTTCCGGCCCTGCCACAGCACCTGTAAAGACACACCAGTAGGTGAGGGGGGGGGGGAAGCACTGACACAGACAACCAAAATAGTGTGAAAAAGGTCGCTTTATTGGAATCAGGTGCACCTACAACATTGCCCCACCTGGCCTGTGCCGAACAAAACTACTGCTCACTAAATAACAACTGCCTGACAGCCCCCCACCCCCACCCCTAAATTTAACCCCAACATTTCAACTTAAATACAACCATCCACTCAGCAACCTACCCCTCGCCTGAATGCCTCAGTGACCTCCATGACCTCACCCCCGCCTACCATACAGTCCCAGGCCTCCAGCAAAACCACCCTATCTCCTTAGGAAAGCGCCACTCGAAAGTCGCATACGACTTTCGACCCCCCCTTAGGACTCCTGCCTCCTGGGATACCTGAGCACCCCCAACGCCCCATCCAAAGCCTTCCTCAACTGGACTAAGTACAACTCCATGCCATACCTGGACAGCTGAACCCCGTCCTCCCGGAAGAAATAGACTGCGCCATAGCGCAGTTCCGGGTGCTCCATCCTCCCCACCCCCACCCTGGCACAGAAATCGCGCATCTCCCGATTTATTTTCCTCCATGCCCTGTCTATGGCTCCCGGGTGCTCCGCCCCCTCCACACTCGCCTGGGAATAAACTCGGACCAGATGATATGACAGCCCGCCCATTGCTTCTTAACTTCCCTCAGGTCCCGCTTCATCTGTTTGAGCAGCGCCAACCCCTTGCACTGCACCAAATCGTTCTCGCCCAGATGAATCACCACCACATCCTGGCATACCCCCCCTCTCACCAACATGTTCAACAAAGGCAATAACTCGTGCCGACGTCTCCCCCCTTTCCCCCTCCAGTGACAACGGTACAACCCTGCATCCAATCCCAAATTGAGTGTCCGTTGCCTGTCCCACTCTGCCTGTTCTGCCCTCTTGACAAATGAGTGTCCCACAATGTATATGTTTAACACTGCCACTTCCGGCCCTGCCACAGCACCTGTAAAGACACACATGTCAAAATTGGGAAACACCGTTACAACACCCCCTCTGCCTCTCTCAACCGCACGTACGTCCGGTAACAATCCGACTTCCACCGTCCCAGCTTCTGAATCTCATCCTTACCCCAACCCCTCCGAGCCGCCTCCGTTGCCGCCCCGATCCGAAATCCGAAAGGAATGCGTCCCGAAAGCCAGCGGGTCCTCCCCCAAGTATCGCAGGGCGTGCCGCAGAACCCACAAAGCCTGAGATGCTGACACTCCGTCCCCCCCTCTCGACCAAAAACCTCACCCTCCATGTTGCTGCCGCCCGCCATCAACGTCCGCCCCCAAGCCGCCAAGCACATCTCCTCCCAGCCGCACGGGCCCAGTACCACCCAGGTCCCAACCCCCCGCTGGTCCGTCTTCGAGCGCCGCAAACGCACCGCCACCTCCTGCGCTCGCACCTCCACATCCCCCCACAACACCCCCACCTCCCTTTTGCGCCCAGCAGCTCCGACACTCGAAACGCTCCAAAGAACAGCCAGGACATCAGAGTAGAAAAACGCACCGCCTCGTCCTCGTCCCTGCACACCGCCGGAAGCGCGCCAATGACTCCCCCCAGCAATTCCACCGTGATGGGACGCCGCAGTCACACCTTCGCACCCCTCTCCCTCGCCCACCCCTCCAGCAGCCTGGTCCCCAGTTCCCCCGCCGACGGGGGGTAGCCCCACCACATCTTTCCCATGAACGCCACCGCCGACAACTTGCCCGCAATTGACACTCGCGACAGCCCTCTATCCATGAGCGCCAGCATGTACCTTACCACCTGTTCCTCCCGCTGCCACCGGTCCCCATGCCTTACCGCACCTGACCTCAGGAATTCCTCCCACGCTAGCTCGTATGCCTTCCACGTGGACACTGCTACTGACCCTTTCACCAATTGAAAGACCCGGCCTCGCCCACCGACCACAGCTCCTCCGGCACCGGCGTCCTGACTTCCTCCGCCACCGTGGCTAACCCATCGAACCTCTCCCACTGTGAACGAGACAAGGCATCGGCAATGTCATTGTCCACACCTGGAACGTGGCGTGCCTGAAACAGTATGTCATTCTCCAATCAACGCAAGACAAACACCCTCATCAACTTCAGAACCTGCGGGTCCCGAGCCAACTGCCTGTTCACCACCTGCACGACGGCCATGTTGTCCACCCGCCCCTGCCCACACCGTGACTGCCACCACTAACGGAAACAACGGAAACAACTCCAAGAACGCGATGCTCCTCCCGCCCGCCTGCCACTGCTCCGGCCACTGCTCAGCGCACCACCTTCCGTCCCAATACAGACCGAACCCGCCAACGCCCGCCGCATTCGAGTACATGGTGACGTCCCACTCCAAGTCCTCCGCCGGCGCCATGGGTACACCATTGAACCGTTCTAGGAACGCCCGCCACATGCGCAGATCCTCCTTCATTCCCGCCGATAGGCGCACATGGTGATGCGGCAAAGTCAAACCGGACAACGCCAAACCCAAACGCCTGCAAAACGTCCGGCCCACCCGCACCATGCGGCAAGCAAAATTTAACTGCCCCAACAACACCTGTACCTCTCTCACCATCACCTTGCTCTTGGGCAACATTACCATTGCACCAGAACCAGCATCGCTGACCTCTTATCTTCCGGTAAGCGCGCTTCCATGGCGACCGAGTCGAGCTCGATACCGAGTAAAGACAACACTGTGCTGGGACCGCACGTCTTTTCTGGCGCCAGGGGAACCCCAAATTCCCCAATCAACCCGGCCAAACCATCCAGCTGCCGCTGACAGTCCGTCATTCCGGGCCGCCCCACCAGAAAGAAATCATCCAGGTAGTGCGTCACTGACTCCGAGCCTGTGCGCCTGGAAAAAACCCACTGCAGGAATGAGCTGAAACGCTCAAACAGCACGCATGAAATGGAGCACCCCATCGGCAGCGCCTTGTCCACGAAGATGAGACCTTGAAACTGGATCCCCAGCAACTGGTGATCCGCCGGGTGCACCGGAAGGAGTCGGAAAGCCGACTTGACATTGCATTTTGCCATCAGCGCGCCCTGTCCCGCCGCCGCTACGAGCCTCCGTGCCACGTCCACCGACGAGTAAGTCACCACCGCCAAATCCGCCGAAATGTAGGCGTTGACCAACTCCCCTTCCGGCCAAGACAAGTGCTGTATCAGCTGGAACTGTCACTCCTCCTTCTTGGGCACCACCCCGATGGGGGAGATGATCAAGCCCGGCAAAGGTGGTGCTGTGAAGGGGCCCGCCATCCGACCTTCCCTGACCTCCTTGAACAGTTTCTCTCTTACAATGCCCTTGTGCGCGTTCACTGACTTCAGATTGTCCGCCCAGCGAGCAATCCGAGGGCCCTCGTACCCCAGCTGAACCCCTCCCGGAAACCACAACGCAGCACTGCAGCATCCTCCGCCCGCGGATACGCCGCCAACCAGGGCTCCATCCGTTCGATCCTAACCGGCGTATGAGCCTTTTCCCATAGCCCCAGCGCCACCCCCTCGGCCCCCACCCCTCCCCTCAGCTTGTCCCCCTCTGGCTGGCACTGCCCCCTGCCCGGGCTGCTGCCCCAGAGGGCCACCGGGCCCCCAGCACCACACCACTGGGTGCCGCCGCCCGCATGACGAGCACTCGTGCTGGAAACGGCATGCCGCCCGCCCGCAGGCTCCTCTATCAAAGTCCCAGCAGGCCCCCACCATGGCCTGGCCTCCAGAGTCCCCCTGCCCCACCCCACCATGGGTGGGGTGGGCCGCAAAGGGGGGCAGCACCAGCGGCAAACCGCTTGCCGTGCCAAACTTGGCCCCTCCCATCGTTTGCTGGTACAGATACGAGTCCAGTTCCCCTCATTGCGCCTCCGGGTCCGCCGCCATGCGTGCCCGGAATTTCTCATCGTAGTGTGACCACGCGAACCCGCCATAAGTCACCTGAGCCCTCCGCACCACGTCCATATATTTGAAGAGCGCGACGGACCGGTCCGGGAACTTCTCGCAGTACACGCTCGCGTATATGAGGAAAGCCGCCGACCAATTGTCTAACGTCAGGGGGACCTTTGGGCGCCTGGCTAACTCCTGCTCCTCCTCCTTTGACCCCTCCTTTGACGTCAACTCCCTGTGTAGCAGCTTCTAGATATCAATGTACTCCCCTTTCCATATCTTCTCTTTCGTCGCCGCCGAAAGGTGGGCCCCCAGCGGCTTGGTCAGCCCCATGTACGGCAACATACGCACCGGCACCCCACAACTCTTCTTCCCACCCCCGCCGGCTCCTTCTCTCCCGCCGCCGCCCGCGCTCGACCCTTCTCCGCCCGGCGCGGCGCCGTCCGTGCTCACACCCGCGTCCTGCACGTACCGCCCCCGCACCAGCCGCCACCCATCGTCCCCATCGCCCCCGTCCCCACCGACACATGCACACAGCGCCGCTTGCCACTCCCCGCTCCGTCACCCGTCTTACCTGGCGTCAAGGTCGGCGTCCTTGCTGGATCCCGCCGCCTAACCAGTGAAGCTGAGGGGGCCGTCACTCTGGGCGCTTCTTGCCTTGCTGGCACCTGCAATACACTGCTAACAACATTACAAGCCCCCCCGTCCTCCCGAATCTCTCCTTCTTCCTCCGACTCTCCCTCAGTTGGCTCCACACCACCCCGGCCCCCCACTTGGGGTTCCAGCCGGCTCAACCCCGCTCTCTCACGACACACCTGCATCAAGTCCATCAAGTCCACACTCGCCTTCCTATCCTCCATACTCCCAATCGAGTCAGAAACATTCGCATCCATCCTCATTCCCCCACCCCCGTCAGCCGTAAAGACCCTTCGGGGAGGGGCCGGCGGAGACGCATCCCGGTGGGTGGGAGCCGCATGCTGCTCCCCCGAGCGCCTCACAAACAGCTCCTGCCAAGGGAAAAAAGTGGAGTCCAGCATGCCAGGGTGAACCCCCCCCCCTTCTCCCCCCCACGCGCCGCACCCTCCCCCACTCCCCCATCCCCCGGCCGCTCCCCTCCCCCATCCTGCCGAATGACCTCCGTGCCGCGACGGTATCCCCCCGCCCCCTTGATCCCAATCTCCCTCCCCGGCCCAGCCCCCCGGCCCACCCCACCTCCCGAAACCCCAGCTCGGCTTCGCACCCCCCCACGCCCAGCACCCCAAACCCCCCCATGACGCACCCCCGCTCCCCGCCCCCTCGCCGTGACACCCCCTCCGCCCGCCACTGCCCCCCGCCACCCCACTACCCCCTGCCTCCTCTCCACCACTCTCCCCGACCCACCCCCCCACCCCCGACTCACCACTCCCGCCCGCTGCACCGCCGCCACCGCGCACCCCCCCTTCACCTTTGGCCTGCCGTGCCCCTCCGCCTGGCCCCTCCCCCCACCCCTCCCCCGCTGCCCCAGCAAAGCCGTCCTGCCCCCGCCCCCACACCCTCCCCCTCCTCCCCTGAGGATGAGCCCCAGTCCAGCTCCGTGTCCACCCCCCCTCCCCCCCCACCTCCTCCTCCACATCGGTCTCCTCAATCAGCAGTGGGGACCCTGCCTCCCCATCCCCTCCCGCCAACTGCCCCCTTGGCTCCACACGACTCGGCCCCCCGCCCCCTCCTGCACCGCGCCCCCCCTCCCCCACTGGTCCCTCACCACCCCAGCCCCCCCGACCCCCATCCCCACCCCCCACACCCTCCCCTGGCAACACTACCTGGTCCCCCACCTCCTCCGCCCCCCCCTAACCCCCCAGCTCATCCACCGCCTCGCGGGCCGCCCCCGCCCGCCCCCTCTCCCCACCTCCTCGACAAACTCCAATGCCTGTTTTTTCCCCTCCGCCCACCCCGCTTGACGCCTCCCTTTGCCCTCCCACGCGACGCTGCCTCCTTGCGCCGTCCTCCGCCCTTCGCTCCTCCGCCCCCTCCCACCACGCTGAGCCGGCCGCGGCGGCTCACACACCACCACAGCCGCAGCGGCGCCGTTGGCAGCGCGCCGCTGCGGCCTTACCTTGAGGTTGGGCCGCACGATGTCCAAGCGGCCCGCCTCACTCAGCAGCCTCAACGCCTCGGCCACACGCGGATCAGAGCACTCCGCCATCGCGCCTGCAACTACGCCGCCTGTACGACCTCGCACAATCCACCAGCGACAATGATTGATCCACCCACGTAACCACGCCAAGCGCCTACAGGCCGCCTCGCCACTCCGCAGAATACCACGCAGGTACCACAAATTCACCACGAAATGCCTACGCTAACCTGGCTGCTGTGTCACTGCCACAAACAATGTGCGGTGACACAAAATGGCCGCAATATATATCAGCCAGCCCCAAGGAGCCCAACCAGCCCAACCTGCCCAAAAATGCCAGCTACGGCGAGCCCTAAGGGTCAGACTTCCAACCCCCCCCCCCCCTCACCTGGTGCCCCAAACTTCCCCGGGGGGGAGAGCCTCCCGCTGGTCGGCCACACCCCCAAATCCCCATTCACAATGGCTCTTCATTGTCAATGAACATATTTGTGTGCATTTATTCTGCAAAGAGAACATGCTTTGTTTCAGTTTAATGTTAGCAGAGTGAATATTGTGGGAAGGTGTGTCTGCCCTATAATACTGTGGCACCGCTTGCAGAATGTCGAACAACACTTTGTACCTCATAAACCTCCGCATTCCAAACATATGCAATGCCATTGTGTGGGTGAGCAAAGCATAGAATTAAAATCAGAGTCAGTGTGGGTGGGGTTTTCCCAAATAACACGTGCCTTATCTATATGATTCTTTAATAGGCTGGTAAACTCCGAGATACTGGGCCAAATGATTACAGCTCTTACACCTTTCACACAATGCCAAGAAAAAAAAATTCTGTTTACCACAATGTTAAGTTCAGAAGGTTCTTTCTCATGCAGATCACATCACACAAAAGAAGTGGGAAATGCCAACAGAAGCATACAATATATGTCTGCTTCACAGACAGATGGTTTATGGCAGCATTGTTCGAAAGTCGGCGACAGAGCCAAGACCACGTGTGGCGCAACCATGGAATCTGTTCTGAAAATAGCAACGCGACAACTTACAAGTACAGGTTCAAGCACACGTATCTCATTACAGAAAGCACTACGCAGTATTGGGATCAGCATCCGGTTAAAGTGCATCATGGATCTTATTTATGAAGGCCTTGCGCCACCGGTGCGTCACTTTTAAAAAGTGACGCACCGGCGGCGCAAGGCCTTTATAAATAAGGCCCCATATCTTTTCTATACCTAGTTACACACAATTGGTACCGTACTTGGGCGGGGCAGATGTCATAAGAAAGTTGCGCATGAGCTTTAATCAAAGCAATGCAAGCATGTGTCAAACAGAGCAAGTAATGAAAGGACCAGTAATGTAATGTTATTGAATACACAATAAACATTTCAGTACATGAACAATAATAAAAAGACAAAATATTATGCATTTAGGATAACATCTGTGCAAAAGTGCTGCTTACTTTTTTTTAATTGCAAACGTGGAGAAAGCGAATGTTCTATCCATAATAAAATGGGTTATATAGTTATACTCTTTTTAGAAGCCTTTTGGGTTAAATAGTAAATAGTATTAAAATCTTAGGTTCAAAATAACAAATAGCCCAGGTTATGTTCTGGGAAAGAATCAACCCTTCAATCAAAACTCCATGGGGCATATGTACAAGGAGTTAACGCCACCATAGCCTCCATTTTTTGGCGTTACAGCAGCTTTTTATTTTATCGCCATATTTACAATTTGCCGCTAACCTCAGTTAGCAGTGGTTTTCTGGCAATGACATGAATTTTTAAGATAGTCACCTCTGTTAACAGGAGTTAACGAAAATGAGAAGCAAGGTAGGCGCTCCCGTGCAAAAACTGCCGCTAACCCCACTTCCCAATATTTAGGAATTCCTTGTATGGTGCAAAACCAAAAAAACTGCCTCTGACTGCAGTTAGAGGCAGTTTTTTAAGATCAGAAAATAGCTGGTATTTAAAATGGTGCAAAGACTTGGGGACTCATTTCAGAAGGTTTTGGTGCTGGACAGCGCTGCAAGGAATGTTGCTTTGCTGCCCTGCGACAAAACTACAGGGCAGGAATGCACACCATCAATAAGAATGGGTGCATTCCTGGGCCTCATTCATGAAAAGTGTTGCATCGCTGCAACAAAACAGCGTTGTACTAGTTTTCACTATGCCCATCTTGCGACCTAATAGATGCGCTGTATTCACTGTACGGCGCTCCATGTCGCAATTAATTACAGATATGTCTGGATTCCTGACGTATCCGTCAGCGCTAAAGCCACACAGTGCTGCAGTTGTGTCACAAGCATGACACACATCCAGCAATGCATGGAGCCAGACTATCCCTGTGGCACTGTGTCACCCTTTCGCCTGCCATGAGGCAGGCGTAAGGTACTGACGCAGTGGCATCCTACAATTGTTGCAGTGAAATCTGATGGATTTCACTGTGCCACTCCTATGAGGCTTTGTTGCGTGGGAACGCGCACCCTGCATATACCATACCTGATGCAGGTATAATGTGTCACAGGGCTTCACGAGGTTATGCATATGACTTTGCAAATATGGCACAACGTGATGCAAGAATCACTTTGCAAGTATGTCAAGGAAATGACGCACTGGTGGGTAAAACTGTCAGAAGGGGCTCATGAATAAGCCCCCCTGCATTTTTCCCCTACTCTGGTGCACAATGGCTGCCATACGCCAACGCAGGCACCCTTGCATCGTGGTGCAAAGGTGACTGTGTTGTGGAGTTGATTGATGTTGTGGCTCCATCACTTCTCAAGACATCTGCAGGTGCATCTGGACTAGTCAGGGGCAGGAGTGATCCAGTTGGCCTTATTGGAGTGTTTTTTTGCCCGATCTTTTCTTAAGGGATCAAGGGGGGTGTCAGCGCAGTTGGAGATCCATCAGTGGAGGTTGCGTGCTGAGGTGTTGTCGTCTGTAAGCGTTGGCTGAGTGGTGTTGTTGAGGGAGTTGACGAGAAGTTCTTCAGTGGCCTTGATCCAGCTGCAGGGGTGGGGGGCAATGATGGTTGTGGTGTACGGTGGGCATGGTGAAGAAGTGATGTGTACAATGATGGTCGGTCCAGGAGGGCCCGGTGGTTTGGCTGTGGTTGAAGTTCCTGCTGGCGGAGAAGACATGCTTGAGCGTATGTCCGGCTATGTAGGTTTGTGCAGTGACTAGCTGCTTGAGTCCGATGTTGGTGAGGTCCCCCAGGAGGGCAGAGGTGTTCTGGTCACTGAGGCTGTCCATATAGAACTTGAGGTCTCACGGTAGGATGTAGTCGGTGGATGGGAGAGCCTTGGGTGCAAGGAGGCCTACAATGCCATCAGTGAATGGGGGTTCCATAACCCGGGGGCCGCAGAGGATGATGTTGGGGTTGGTCTGTATCTGGAAGTGGAGGTGCTCCATGGTCACCGTTGGGTCATTAGAGTGCGTGGTCAGGTGGAGTGTGCTTTTGTAGACAATGGCAATGCCTCCTCCTGGACGGTTAGGGTGGTCCTTGCGGGTGATTTAGTAGCCGTCAGGGATGGCGATGGCGAATGCGATGTCCATTCCAGAGCAGAGGTTGGTCCAGGTTTCCGTGAAGAAGGCGATGTCTGAAGAGTTGACATTGAGGAGGTCTCAGATGCCTGGGCATATTTGTGGAGGGACCGCACGTTGAGGAGGATGGAGTTGAGCCGTCAGTGTGCTGTTGGTCGGCTGGGCAGCAAGAGGCACTGGTGTGCTGATGTGACAGAAGGTGTGTTTGCAGTTTCGACAGGCGCAGGGTGCAAGGTTATTCTTTGGTGATGCTAGATGGCAGGCGGCATTGCTTCCATGTTTGAGGGTGAATAGGGTGCTGGCGTTGTAGCGGTGGAGTGCCTGAGAGGCAGGGTCCTTGGTTCTGGGCATGGTAGAGGGCCGGACAGACACAGACGGGCTTGCCTTTAGCTTCCCTTCAGTGCACCAGTGGCACGCCCGGTGTGCATGGCCGCACAGTGTCTGCCATTGAAGTAGTGCTGCAGGGGGCTAGACAGCTGTGAGGCAGGAAACAGGTGAAGGATGCTGGAGGGGGTGTGAATGCGGGTAAATGCAGCAGCAACGAGGGAGAGAATAGGGAAAAAGGAACTGCAAATAAGCACAGGAAAAACAAAACCAAACACTGCAAAGAAAACATTAAGAAAAAGGTAGAAAAGCAACGGAGAAGAGCAGAAAGATGAACAGAAACAGCAGACAAGAGGGACAGGAGGGCAGTCAAGCTGCAGAGCAGTGACGCTCTACCACTGGACCACCAGGGACGAGGCGCAGGCAGGAGCCTGTGGGTGGAGAAGGGACTTGAACACCTGACCTTCATGTCAGAGGAACCAGCAGATGGGGACAGCAGCAGCAGCAACCAGACGACGCAGCGCTGTGGAAAGAGGAAGTCCACTATTCGTTAGTCCTCCGTACACCCAAAAGCAAACTAACAGGGGGCAAGGAAAGGCAGCACCACCCGGTTGCCTCTTCCGATCTGACATTGGCGACCAGATTCTGTGTTCCCCAGCGAGTAACAGAGGATCAAGCTGCTTACCCAAGGGCCTGGGCGAGACCCGCCCGGTGCCCCTGGCATCCACTGCCATCAATAGGCGTTCTCAGCTAATTGAGTGAGTTAGTGGAGTCCCCCACCAGTCTTGTGCGGTGCTCTCGGTGATGTAGGTCAGCAGCAGCACAGGGATTGCTCAGGGCACGTGGGGAGGTGAAGCAGTGTGCTCCCACCCCCTTATGTATGCCAAGATGCGGCCCTCCAGCTGCATTGATTGCTCTACATCATCTGACATTTAAAGAGAAAATCCACGAATAGTTAATTCTCTAGCTGAGTATGTGCATCATCTTGTTACTGCAGTATGTAAAAACTCAAGCATTTCTAGTCTGCATAAATATAAATACTATCTGTCCTGTCCCTCTGTCCCTTCATGCATGCCATTTTTGGGTAGGCAAGGAATGGAGCTGCTGCTTCTATCCTGCCATTACCAGATGCGGGGAGCACCTATGCATCTCTAAAGTAGTAAGAGAAGATTATAAGATCACTGGTGTCCTGCTGTAGTCAAGGTCACCCCATCAACAAATTCCCCACCAAGCCAATCAGCAACCTGCACCACTCAGCAGCAACATGGCACTATCCTGATATTCTTTGTATGGAACAGGCAAAGCAATGTGATTAAACCAAAGCAAAGGCACCTGAAACCATGTGGCAAAATTACCATGTTCCATCACTGTGTCATCTTTGCATTGCTACACCACAATGTGCATGAAATCATTGATATGAAACCACGATGAACTACACAAAAAAACACAGAATATTATCATTTGCAGCTTCTGATTGAAGAACGTTAGTCAAGAAGCGCCAGGTTAGCACTTGGAGCATGATTATGATGGCGGTGGGACAAAAGCATGTCAGGCCATCGGTGGCGGTCCCACCGCCATCGGACCCTGCTTGACCGCCCACCGTATTATGATGCCGGGCAGATGGAAGGTGGGAGGAGAGACCAGCTGCTATGGATCGGACCGTCGGAGGTACTACAATCCCTACAACAGTGGAGGTGCCTGCTCAGGCACCACCGTAGGGATTGCAATGTCCCTTTTCGCCGGCCATTTCAAGCCATTTCAAGGCGGTTAACCTACCATAAAAAGGAAGGCAGAAAGTGAAATGGGAGCCTGTAGCGGGTTGCCCTTTACCCCTGGCCCTCGGATATGGGCCCTCGGGGGCACCTATAGTGCACCACAACATATCCCTGCACCATGTGGTAGGCACCACAAGGTGCCTGCAACATAGTGCAGGGATATGCAAAATGTGGGTTTTTTTGTATTGCGGCATGTGCTGCAGCCTCCTGCACATGCTGCAATACAAAATATATACAGTGCGACCACCTTGAAGGCGGTCACATCGCAATACCTGAAGCGGGACCACCAGTCGGGCACTCCCATTCCCGACGGGATGTCGGTCGGACGAAAGTCCAACCGCCATCCTAATCAGGGCCTGGCTACATTAGGCCACAGCTCACAAGAACCATGGCAGGGGGATGTGGAAGCAAGGCATGCAGTCTTTAAGTGAATAGGGATGGTGACCAGAGGCATGCAACAGCCAGCCTCAACTAGCTGATCCGAATGGAAACTAGTGAGCACAGTGTCTGCTGGTGTGACTGCTGGCAAGGAAGATTGGCATCTCACCTGTAGCCAAGGTGCATGTGTCAGCACCAGCAGACAGCTCAGCAGCAAACGTTCACGCTACATCTTCCCCCTCTGTTATACCCTGAAACGCCAAACTAAGTAGCTCATGGAACAAACCACTGCATGTCTAGTAAATGCAGAGACTGTTGAAATGTTGGCTACAGACATCCTTCCCTTTTACTTTGCTGAAAATCTGAATCTCAAAGTGCCCATGGTATATTTAATTCCCCAATGGGAGGGTTTTAGGTGACACTTTCTATACAAGACAGTGACATAACCTTTATTGGCAGGAGTTATTTAATTAGCAGTTTAGTGAGCCATGTATTCCATCTTGGACAGTGTCCATGCTCTGAGGTGAAAAAGCACTTTATATCCATTCACAACAAATGCTGGTTCGAGAGGATATAGGGCAGTCATAAACTTATAAACAAAGTCACAAACACCTCACAGCAACTCCAAACACATGCCAGTATGGTTCCTGTTTCTCAGTTGGAGAGTGAAGTGATGACTTGACGAATATTTCCTCTATTGATTCACATGACTTGGATGAAAGCCCAAGACAAATGACGTTGCTGTGTCACAATGTGTTACAATAATTTTGCTCTTTTTCTTTAAAAAAAAACACTACTTCCCCATACTTGAGAAAAAACATAATGGATCAAAGATACTACTTAACAAGAAGATGCGCAAGTGTCATAAAAAAATTCGGTGTCAAATCTAATGAAGGGCTGCCAAATGCCACATGCATGTGCACTAACCAAACATTCACAGGGGCTGTAGCTATGGCTCCATCATACACTGGCAGGGCACGAGTCGGGTATACACAGGTACACGGCATCCACCCACTGTTTTCACAGGGTGGACGCCATCCACCCAGCCAAGAAGTTGGGCTCTCAAAAAAATATGTTGAACTTGTCCCAGTGTACTTTTCAGACACCAGAACACGTTCAGCAGCTCCTGCTCATTGTCTGCTTTCCATTCCTAGCAGCAACTGCAGGCAGCAAGGGAGCTTTTTTTTCACCTCCAGCTGGGCGAAAGACAAGGGCAGAAGTTAAGGGGCCATCAGGCCCCCTTTTGATCGAGTATGGGACTGGAGGCAGCCTGGCACATCACACTTAAATGAACGCTTTTTATCTCTTCACAGGAAATTAAGGGATGCATGCTTTTAACTTTGTTCTGTCCCTGTATATAAGTGTATGCACTTTAAGAATGTCAGATGGGCTTGTCTGTCCCAGTATTTACACAAAAAAACAACTTAAATAGCACTATTTTATTTCTTTGATAGAGATACTCATTCCAATACAGAGTGTTAGAGCACTTTACATAACATACACATTATCCATTCAAATTAAATCATGTAAGTGTGCAAATCAATGTTCAACATGTGTTACTAGAGAGAGTCAGGGTTGCAAGGTGTAGGATTTAAATGCCCTTTATAGCTCACTGTGGTCTACCACAAGGTTTACAATTTATGAACTGCAAGTAACAAAGGATCTCTGTGTTCAAAGCAGTAATCCACTTACCTATCTACATAAAATAAAAATCTGTGATCTGCATATTACATGATGTGCTTTGCAAGAGACAACTTTTTTAAAAACATATTTTATTTCATTTTCAGTTGGCATATTTTATAACATACAAGTATCAGAGCAGTATTGCCTAATTAAGTGGTACATTTATGCTCACAACTTAGTGTAAGATGCACACCATATGAGTTGCGATATCATGAATAAAAAACCCAAAGAAGGCAGCAACAAAATAGACGTTCAACAATCCCCAAACGCCCAGTCCCACCCAAGAACAGAGAGTGATTATGTTTTGCAGGAGACAAATTAATCTTCTATACTTCTTTGATTCAAATTTGGGACTACACAAAATATAGATCTCTCCAACAAATGTGTTCACCTACAGAGTTATCTCACTATTATTATTATTCCCTGAGATTTATTGGGCACCTCTGCAGCAGATGCCTTAACCACATCAAATATTTTAGAATGCAGACTTTACAACCAATTAAACAGAACGGATCTACTACCATGTTTCTCCTTGTTGCCAATTTCGTGTAGCAGGGTTTAAAAAACAAATTATGAGTTGAGGCCCAGATTTTGCACCAGGATTGCGCCACTTTTTTGACACAACCCCAACACCAAATCAACTTTGATAATTATCATAATGCACTTAAATGTACTCATGATTCACTTGTTAAACATATGTGTGGGACCTTAGTATCTGATGTCACTTCTTGTGATGCACTTCCAGTGAGGTCACTTCCTGTGATGCCACGTGGAATGTCACACGTCATGACATCATGTTCTGTGATGGCGCATCATGGTGTCACTTGCATACTGCCTAACTTGGTCAGTCCCCCCACTTCTTTTTATAGGACTTGTGCCCTGAACACTAGGATTCATTAAAGGGAATAGAGCAACATTTCAATGGAAGATAAGCATAAAATGCTCACACAGCAGACAAAGAATGTAACAGTCTTGTCTCCCAATCAATCGTACTGCTATTGGCATTCATTTGTTAACAAAAGGCAGTCTGGGTGCTAAAGATGTTAGTGGCAGAATATAGTGTTGAATGTTCTTGGCACAATAGTTCTGTACTGCACTACTTCTCAGTTCAACGGTTGAGCCAAATCCAGTATGTATTCCTGTGCAGGAGGATGGTAACACCTGCTCCCTTGGGGTGCTCTACATGTTTTTGGGGCAGGTAACTCCTCAACAGAGGGCTTGACTCAGGTGGAGATGGATTTCTATCAAAGTTGACCTGTTTCATCATGAGTCGCTTCTATCTCCTTGACCAGGTCAAGAAAAGGCTAACAGTTGATGACACCTGAAATACTATTGAAGGGGACTTGCCTTTTTACCTGCACTTCAACATGTGTGAGGCTACCTACTTGTACTCCATCTTTAAAGTGTACTCTGTCAAGGCAGGAACCCCATAGTTCCCTCTGAGCGTGCAATGTGTCTCTGTATGTGGCATGTTGTGGTGTACATGAGGTGTTAGGCTAACCATGCAAGGACCTCCAATGTATGTGTTTCCACAAGAGAGATGACTGCCATGTTAGAGAACATAGGTCTTGAGGTATCTGCCTTCGTTGTTCCCTTTCTGCTTTGACCAGTTCCCTTCTTTCTACATTCTCCTGTGCAGGCCATGGTGGGCATACTGTTGTGTGACTAGTTTCAATGAAAGAACTCTTTAATGAACTATAGAAGTACTCTTGACTTGGGCCAGTTTAGACAAGTCTGTAGTGGCAACACCTTAACAAAAGTTGTGGTAATGGACCTGGCCAATAGAGATGCACTGACTGCCCATCCCCCCTCCTGTGATTCTCTGAGAGAGGAGAAATGAGCCCCTGCAAACAGTCCCTGTCTGGCTTTCCAACTGTCTGAAAGAAATGCACATTCTTTGGTGGCATTAAGGAATGTATGTTATTACCACAGAATCAGAGACAGTGGGAATATTATGTGATTTTTTAAACCACCGAAGTAAATAATACCTGAACATATATTCACCTGATGTTGCTTGTATCCCACTGCCTCCATCAATTCCAAGTCCTCAGAGAGCCTGACAATGGCCCATTGGCCATTCTTTGAGAAAATAAGGTGTCTCAACATTCAGGTATTCATGTTCACCTTTGACCTCAAGAGGATGCTCTGAGCATCAGCCAGATGAAGGATGTGATCAGTGACAGGAAACCAGACTGCCTCCTTTAGAGACAGGTACAGATGTGAGGACCAAGGCCAAAGGCTTGTTCTTCTGGACTTAACGAAAGAAGACAATCCTGCTTGCTGGTAACCTGCCACCTAGCTGATGCAAATAATGTCTTAAATATTGCAGTCTTGGAGAGATGTTTGTTTAAGACCATAAGAGACCATAAGGCCACAGTACTGCTGTCATCCAGTTCTCAGAGTCATAAACCAATAGCACTGAAGCTCTCGCAATCCTTTCCATTTCATGTCTCCTGAGAGAAAGTGTTGCTGCTGACACCGGCTATGATGGTGAGGTCTTAAGAAATCCACCCTAGTGTGGACTGTCCAATGTATTCATCATTCCCATATGGCTGCGAGATTTTCTTTGTGGGGCCTGGATAGTATATATTCATTTTGCTGTGTTTGACTGTGCTGCAGTTATTCTGCCCCCTTCATCACAAAAGTTGCAGTGCCTCCCTTCGAGGCAGAGACGGCATACCCCTCCCTGCACCAAGCAGATCCGCGGAGTACCCCACTGCCAAAGAAGAGCAGCAACTGTCCAGATGCAAGAAAATCAGCCACGCCCTCGCTGTACTCAGCCTTATTGCCATGCAGAAGGCCCTGATCCAAGTTACAAGATTCTCAGTCTAGGCCTCACAGCGTAGCGTAGGTCTGAGAGAACAGGGACTGAACACCTCACACATCCCTTCAGCCAGAGCACGTCCTTGTTCCGCTGTGGCCCCTGAGATTTCAGATTGTCTACAAAGGCAGAAGTGGATAGAAAGTCAGTTACTGTCCGACTATTAAGACCTCACTATATAGCTGAGTCTTTTAAACAAAAAGATTTAAAAAGTTTTTTTTTCAAAACTACCTTCCCATCAGTTGTACTTCATTCAGGTATCACTAGTCCAGTGCTTCATTTGAGCCGGTGGTTTCCGATGATTAGCACTAGTACTTAATTACAATTATGGCAGCAGCCACTTGGTGGCGCTGTTTGTCCAATTTAAATATGAACTGAAAAACAGTTGTTTGTGTATTTCAATAACACATTTAAAGCAACTGATACCTGCCACCAAAGTCCTTCTAAAAGCTTTGGCGGCCTTGAACAGTCTGAATTGTCACATTTGTAGCACAGTGAGGGTTAGTAGTTGTGTTCGTAAAGTGGCAATGCGTGGTGAAAACTGCGGTGGCCTCCCGACGAGGGCCCGGAACGTATGCTTTTTTTTAACAAATCAAGCACTGGGCATCACCAGTATCTAACTTTCTTACCCTACATCACCCCCGCCCGCAAAGTAAGCTTTGACTGCTCACCTTCATTATCTCTGAGCTTCAAAGGTTAAAGAAGGGATTGGGGTGTTTTCAGAGGGGTTACAGAAGTATCTGGTTTTTGAGGTAAAAGGGACACCTGGCAATACTTGTTACAAGGCTTGCACTCCTGCCCCTGAGTTCACTGGCCATAGAGAGCTGTCCTAAAAGAACCCACAGGTAAATTGGTACCTTAACAGCAGTTGAAGTAAGCACTCATTTTTGAGATTCACACCATAGGAAAAGATGCTTAAAAATGATCAGAGGCAAACCTGTCAACTTCTGAAAGTTTTTCATTTTGTGAAGAAGAGGCAGGGCTTTGGAGGGTGTGGCGGTATTTGCCGGGCAAAGCCTGGGGCACTTTAACTCACGGCTTGTTCGCTAGAATTCGGGAAAAAACAGTGTGATAGCGCCTTCCCATGTGAAGGGAGATGAGATCACGTGACACACGGTGTCTCCACGTGAGTTGGAAAGTCTGCAGAGGGGATTGGTAGGTAGGGTAATACAGTGCCATGCCTTTCTGCTGAAACTGTACCTACAGTGCAAGTTTAAGATGTAAACACTGGTCTATAATCAGGATCGGATTGGGATCACAATTTGGCCTGGGCACTGACGAAAAAAGTGGCCCATATTTGCGGGGCGTGGCCCACATTTACAGGGCGTGGCCCATATTCGCGGCGTGCACTTTCATGAAACACACAAGGAGCCTCATTTATGAGGGTTTGCTGTAGGGAAGCGCAGCAGGCCTTCCTGCTGCGCTTCCCTGTGGCAAAAGAAATGGGCAGGAAGCGACGTATCTATAAGATATGGCGCATTCCTGTCCTTTTCCCATGCACCGGCGCACAGTGGGCTGCCTGCGCCAACGCAGGCACCTTTGCACAATGGTGCAAGGGTGCCTGCGTTGCGGTGATGATTATTTTTTTACAGGAAGGGAAACCTTTCTGTACAAAAATAATCACAAGAGGCTTTTCCTCTTTCTATGTGTGCTGCAGAAAAAGGAAAAAACGAGGAGAAATAAAGATATTTCTCCCCATAGCGCCTCCCTTACGCTGCCTCTGGGGAGGGGTTAGATTTTGGCCCTGCCTCAGATGTACGATTTCTCGTAAATCTGGGGCAGTGTCAAAAGGCCATGGATGTTGCTCGGAACACCCCCAGCAACACCCATTGCACGCCCCTTTAACGCAGAACACTGTGTTAAAGGGACTGATATTTATCAGGCAGCATTAAGCCAAAAAAAGTGACTTAGTGCTGCCTGATAAACATCACACAGGCTTCTGCGCCACGGAACGTCACAAAAAGCGACGTTCTGATGGCGCAAGGGGCCTCATAAATGAGGCCCAAGGAATGTAAGTGGGAGGATATTGTTCTTGGGAAGGACACAGGGCCAAGGTGAGAATGTCCTATACGCTGAGCACCTGAAAAACAGCCAGACCCCTTTCTATTACCAAATTATTCCTAGCCCTCCAGTGCAGGAGCATCTGAAAACAGCGAGGTCCCTTTTTATTATAAAATTATTCCTCTGCCCTCCAGCGCAGGAGCACCTGTTAACAGCGAGCCCCTTTCTCTTAAAAAACTATTCCCCAGCCCTCCAGCGCAAGAGCACCTGAAAAACAGCGAACCCCTTTCTCTTAAAAAATTATTCCCCAGCCCTCCAGCGCAGGAGCACCTGAAAAACAGCGAGGCCCTTTCTCTTAAAAAATTCATCCCCAGCCCTCCAGCACAGTAGCATCTGAAAACAGCAAGGCACCTTTCTATTACAAAATTATTCCTCCGCCCTCCAGGGCAGGAGCACCTGAAAAACAGCGAGGCCCCAGCTATTTGTAAATTAGTCAGCCCTTCACTGCTTCAGGGCAATGGCGTGGCAGGAGAGGGACTAAAGCAAAAATACAGCTTCTGGGCCATCCATGGGTGTTGGGGGGAGGCTAAGGTGAAGATGTTGCTAGTTCCCCACATCACCTGGCCCACATAGTGAGACCCATTCTTCCTAGCCCACTATGCCCAAAATGAGAAGGGCTGTGGACTACGAGGACTAATGCAAACACTGTTTCTGGACTGGTGGGCTCCAGGGGTGCCGAGGTGAAAATGGCTCATAGGTCTGAGCATCACCTGGCTCCCTGGGAGGCCGGATCTGGCACACAATCACCTCTCCTCAGCCCACCATCAGCATGATTGCTTGGCAGGCCGGGGTCAAGGTGAGGAGCTGATCATCGCTGAACGGCCGTCCGCACAGAGAAGCTTCTTTGCTCTCCCTGTCAGTGCTTTCTGCGAACTGGTAAAGATGGGGGATACTGGCCCACAGAGTGCACTGAGACACCGGCCCTTCGGCCCATGCCCGAGTGCCCGCAGTGTCAATCTGCCCCTGTCTATAATGCTCTGCAGAGATGAGTACAGCATGGCTGATGGCTGATGGTATATGATACACCTTATTCTCTCTCTGCACCCCCAACCCCATCCCCTCTTTATCATCTAACGTAGGGGTGAGGTTTATTAAACTCTTTTATCTGCAACTTGGTAGATAATAGTTCATAATTAACTCTAAAAGGAAGAACCAAAAGATCTGTTGATAGAAAAGGCAAAGAAGGATGAAGAGAGGGTGAAATTCACATGTGGGCGAATGGATGGATGGATGAGTGGGAGAAGGAATAGTTAGATGAAAGAATGGATGGATAAAAAGATGAATGAGTAGGTGAAATGATGAATTGGTCGATGGATGGATGAGGGGTGAAAGGATGGGTGGAGAAAATGATGGATGGGTCTGCAAAAGGATGCATGGGTAAAAGGAAGGATGGATGAGTAATTGGGTGCGTGAAAGGATGGATACATGAGTGGATAGAAGGATGGGCGGGCGAAAAAATGGATTGATAGGTGAAACGATAGATGGGTGAAATGATTGATGAATGAATGAGTCAGACCCTCCAGGATATCGCGATTTCGGGATTTGCCGCGAAATCAGCACTTTTTAAAAAATGCTGCGATTTTTACAAAAATGCCCGCGAAATCGGCATTTTTTGTAGAAATCGCAGCATTTTTCGCTATATCCTGGGGGGTCTGCTTTATGTGGTTATCGCCTGTGAATTGGGCTAGCAGCCAAGATACTCAGCAGCATTGGAGAGGCACAGCGGGGTGTCAACCCTCACACCTCCAGCCCTTGATGACCTGTTAAGTGGTGCTTCGTAGGTGACTGAGAGGAGGGGGGGGCAGCGCTGACACCTCCAGCCCTTGCTGACCTGTTAAGAGGCGCTGCGAAGGTGACTGAGAGGGAGGGGCTGCAGGCTCAGGAGCAGCGACATCCATTCAAATGCAAACAGCCCTGAATGCATCATGTCTCTGCTATTTGGAGGGGGCTCGCACATTCCATTTCTACCCAGGGCCCCAAACATCCGAGACTCGGCCAGATTACAACCCTGATTACACCGAGGCAGCACGTGGTTCTCTTCACAGAGCGTAATTACTGTCACTAAATTGTAAGCAAACCTCGGTTCTTCAACATGCAGTCTATAATGTAAGAAAATAAAGAAATGGCACAATCGCATCCACACTGATTAACAAAGTATGGTGGACAATCAGTTCAATCAGTTCTCTTAGAGTATCTCCTGTAAGTACTGTACATCACAGTGGGAGGTGGCATTTTGGACAGAGAGCCTGTCTTCTCGTTGTCTTGTGCAGGAGGGGGCGAGGAGCCCAAGATGATACTAGAATACTGCATGCCCACCCCTGTGCCCACCCTGGTGGATCCTGTTCCCTCTCCCGTGATGGCTCCTGCCCTCCCCTCAGTGATGGCTCCTGTCCCCCCATGTGGTGGTTCCAGTCCATCCCCCGCCTGTGATGGCTCCTGTCCCCCCATGTTGTGGCTCCAGTCCACCTACACCTGTGCTGGCTCTTGTCCCCCCTGTGGTGGATCCTGTCTCCGCCCTGGGTGGCTTCTGTCCCAGTCCTGGAACGGCCCCTGCAGCGAGGGTGAAGTTCTTGATGGGCCTCTTCTCAAAAGGGCTCAGCTCAAGATTAATATGGAAAGGTCGGTGAGTAAGTAAGTGAAGGGATGGGTGAATGGCTGGATGAATTAGTGAAAGGGTGAATGGATGAATGAAAGATTGAATAAATGGATAATGAGAGAGGAGGTATGGATTGATGAGAGGGGACGGATGGAGAGAAAATGTAAATAGCTGGATGTATGGGTGGAAGAGTAGCTGGATGATGGATGAGGGGAAAGATGGATGAGGGGAAGGATGATGGATGAAGAGAAGGATGGATGGATGGAGGGGAAGGATGGATGGATGAGGGGAAGGATGGATGGATGATGAGGGGATGGATGGATGGTTGGTGAGGTGGTGGGTGAAAGGATGGATGATGAGGGGAAGGGTGGATGGATGGATGAAGAGGGGAAGGGTGGATGGATGGATGATGAGGGGGTGGGTGAAAGGATGGATGGATGGATGATGAGGGAATGGATGGATGATGAGGGGGTGGGTGAAAGGATGGATATCAGGTCGTGTTCAAAATACACTGTAAAGGGGCAATAGGAATAGCCATCATTAGTGCAGCAGGTACAGTGGCACCAAGCTCTAAGGCTATTGCACGACACAAACTGACCTGCAATGGTACGCCTCTTCTGGCGCAGGGCTTTGCAACGTGACGCATCTGGGAGATGCGTCACGTTGTAAATACCCCGCACCATGGTGCATCTTTTGCGCCGCCGCTGCGTCACAAAAGTGACGCAACAGCGGCGTAAAAGCAGCGCAAGGGGCTTGTAAATCTGCCCCAAAGTGTCTACATTGTAAAGAAACCAAATATACATAGCTTCATGTTGATAGAATAACTAAAAAAACTAAGATATCTGTGTTTGTTGTAGGAAAAATGGCCACATAAAATGCCGCAAAATTGCAGCTAAATTTCCATTTTTGTGCCGCTAAATTTGCTAATCCATGCCGCTATATCCTGGGGGGTCTGATTAGTTAAACACTGGGTAGAAGAGTGGGTCAGAGAATGGGTGTGTGAAAGGATGGGTGTGTGGAAGGGCTGATAAATGAAACGTAAAAGGGTAGGTGAATGAGTAGGTCAGATGATGGGTGGATGGGTAACTAAAAGTATGGATAGATGGGTGAAAGGATGGATGAGTGAAAGGATTGAGGAATGAATGGGTACAAGGATGGGTGGATGAGTGGATCAGAGGATGATGGATGAAAGGATGGATTGGTGGGTGAGGATGGATGGGTGAAAGGATTGATGAATGAATGGATACAAATATGGGTGAATGAGCGAGTTAGAGAATGGGTGGAGGAATGGGTGAGAGAATGGGCATATCAGTGAATGAAAGGATGGCAAAGTAAATGGAAATCTGACAAAAGAATAGATGGATGCTGGATAGATGAATGGGTGGATGAAAGGATGGCAAACTAAATGGAAATCTGAGAGGATGGATAAATGGGTAGGTTAGTGGGTAGATGTGTGTGAAAGAATGTCAGAGTTAATGGAAATAGGAGGATGGATTGATGCATGAATCAATCGGTCAATCAAATGGTATTTC
Source organism: Lissotriton vulgaris (assembly GCF_964263255.1). NCBI lineage: Eukaryota > Metazoa > Chordata > Amphibia > Caudata > Salamandridae > Lissotriton > Lissotriton vulgaris. The sequence goes on along the minus strand of NC_141689.1, from coordinate 1,083,437,665 downwards.
TATAGCGCGACTTGTCACCTGTGAGGGTATCAAGATGCTGGACGGATGGTGGGTGAAAGCATGACAGTGTAAATGAAAATCTGAGAGAATGGATGGATGGATCTGTGGGTAAAAGAATAGCAGAGTAAGGGAAAATCTGAACGAGTGGATAGATGGGTTAGTGATAGGATGGCAGAGTAAAAGTAAATCTGAGAGGATGGATTTTTGGGTTGGTGAAAGGATGGAAGAGTAAATGGAAATCTGAGAGGAAGGATGTGTGACATAGTACATCTAATTCAGAGATGATGAATGATGGGTGGATGAATGGATGGGCAAAAGAACAACTGATGGATGAAAGGTTTTATTGATGGATGGATAAGTCAATGGATGGATGAATAAATGGATGGAATGGTCAATCAATGCATGGATTGATGAAAGACTGAATGATAGAATAAACAGATGACAGAATGTAAAGGTGAAATGGTGGATAGCAGTGGCAAATAGAAAGACGAAAGCATGAATGGACAGATGCTTGGATGGAAGAGACAAGAGAGATCTTCCAGAGAGGTTTGGGCTTAGCTTGCTTGGCACCATCAAAGCGTTGGTTCAAAGTGGGGGGTATTTTAAAGTTGTGGCTACTCCCTTGATGTTATTGCTGTTAATGTTCTATTCTTGCTTCTTTTGGCTGTGGTACTTTGGCATACACATTTGGTTTTATGCCTTTGTGATATGTTTGTATTTTTATTGAAAAGTGAGTTTTTTTTCACCTACACTTAATGCAAAGGGCATGTTTTGCTGATTGACATTTAATGCATTTTTGTGTCTTACCATCTTGTTTTTTTAATCGCCTGTGAAAGCAAACATTGCACAAGTTACATTCACAATTGTAGGTTTGTTTGGTAAACCTTTCTTGCTTGAAAAGCCTTATCAGACATTTTTGTAGAGACTTATGAGAAGTCATAGCAAAGTCAGCAAGTTCGGCGCCTAATTTTTCCATACTGGGCGACCTTAATATCCATTTTAATGATTTCTCCTCCGCTGTTGCAAAGGAAATGGTTGACAATTTGGCTGCTGTGTCTCTCGTTCAAAAAGTGGCACACCCAACATATCAGAGAGAGCATTTACTTGATCCGGTGTTTACTAACATTGATAATCTGGTGGTGGGTAAACCTATCCCTTTACCCTGGCCAGATCACCACCTGATTCCAATTATATGGGCACCCCCAGTTGGCAGCCAGCCACTGGGTTCAGCAAAAAAATGGAGTTGGAACTGGTCCAAATTGTTCATTGAACCTTGGTCACAAATTCTTGAAAACACCAGACCAGTATTAGACTGCGAACCAAATTTAGCCTACGACAAAGTTAACTTTGGCTAAAGTGGCTAAAATGGCTTAAGTCTTCTTTAGATTTACTGGCCCCCAAAAAATGGCTGACAAAAAAACAAGGCCCTAAGACTATTGCATGGTATTCCCCCCAGCTTAGGGTATTGAAACAAAGCTGCAAACGCTTGGAGAGAAGTTAAATGAGAGATTTCTCCTCCGCCAAGAAAGCTGAGTATAGAGAATCTATTGCAGCTTATAAATTAGAAATTAGAAAGGCTCAATCCCAGTATTATGATAATAGGATCTGCTCAGCGTCCAATTCCCCCTGTGAAATTTTCAGGATTGCTAAATCCCTTCTGACCTCCCCTGCCCCTCCCTTGCCTCCCTCCGATTCATTGGGACGGTGCAATAACCTGGCTAAATACTTTTTAAATTAAATTGAAGAGATTTATTCAACTTTCCCCCCTATTCCAGTATGGCAGTGCCCGTCTCCCATGGAGGCTCAGGCCCTCATCCCCAGTCCTTCTTTCCCGCCTCTGGATTTGAATTCTCTTATAGGCTACCTCTTACAACTTAAATCGGGGTCCCCTAGGGATGTTGTTCCCCCTACCATCCTAGGACAAGGCATCGATACGTTGGCCTTAATTATACGAGATCTTAATAATATCTAACTCTCCACTGGTTCTGTTCCCCTCGTTTGGAAGCAGGCAATGGTCAAAGCCCTTCTTAAAAAAACCCAGTCTAGGCTCAGAAGTATATGCTAATTTTCGGCCAATCTCGCTTTTACCCGGGTTTTCCAAAATTTGTGAAAAATATGTTAAAGATGTCCTCTCTACATTTTAGAGAAAAATAACTGTCTCCACTCATCTCAAACAGGGTTCCGACCCCAACAGGGCACGGAGACTGCCCTGCTGGTTGTGGTGGAGGAAACTAGGAACATTTTGGATGCCAGTGGTTCTGTGGCAGTCGTCTTGCTAGACCTTAGTGCGGCATTCAACACCGTAAACCATCAATTATTGATTGTGAGACTCAAAGAGGCTGGAGTGCCTGGGACCACACTTAGGTGGCTAGAGTCTTTTTTCGGAAAATAGATAATTTCAAGTATTTGAGGAGAATGCTATATCTGAGAGTATGCCTTTCAATCAATCAATCAAAGCATTTATATAGCGCACTTCTCACCCAGAGGGTCTCAAGGTGCTAGGGGAGGGGGGTCCGCTACTGCTCGAACAGCCAGGTCTTGAGTTGCTTCCTGAAGGCGAGGTGGTCCTGGGTCAGGCGGAGATGGGTCGGGAGGGAGTTCCATGTCTTGGCGGTGAGGTAGGAGAAGGACCGCCCCCCTGTCGTGGCTCTTCGGATGCGGGGGACGGCGGCGAGGGTGTGGCCGGTCGATCGAAGCTGGCGTTTGGGAGCGTAGAAGTTGAAGCGGCTGTTGAGGTATCCTGGGCCTTGGTTGTGTAGGGCTTTGTGTGCGTGGGTGAGGAGTCGGAAGGTGATTCTCTTGTTGACCGGGAGCCAGTGCAGGTCTCTCAGGCATCCGGAGATGTGGCTGCGACGGGGGATTTCCAGGATGAGTCGTGCTGAGGCGTTCTGGATCCGCTGGAGTCTCTTCTGGACTTTGGCGGTGGTTCCGGCGTAGAGGGAGTTGCCGTAGTCCAGACGGCTGGTGACGAGGGCCTGGGTGACCGTCTTCCTGGTCTCAGTGGGGATCCACCGGAAGATCTTACGTAGCATGCGCAGGATGTTGAAGCACGATGAGGAGACGGCGTTGACTTGTCTGGTCATGGAGAGTGAGGAGTCCAGGATGAAGCCCAGGTTGCGTGCGTGGTCTGTTGGTTTGGGTGCGCTGCCTAGGGCGGGGGGGCCACCAGGAGTCGTCCCAGGCGGAGGGTGAGGATCCCAGGATGAGGACTTCCGTCATGTCCGAGTTCAGTTTCAGGCGGCTGTTCTTCATCCATTCGGCTACCTCTTTCATCCATTTGTGAAGGTTGGCTCTGGCAGTGGTGGGGTTGTTGGTGAGGGAGAGAATCAGCTGGGTGTCGTCGGCGTAGGAGATGATGTTGAGGTTGTACTGGCGTGCGATGTCTGCGAGGGGGCTCATGTAGACGTTGAAGAGGGTTGGACTGAGCGAGGAGCCTTGAGGAACGCCGCAGATGACTTTGGTGGCTTCAGATCTGAACGGGGGGAGGCGGACTCTCTGTGTCCTTCCGGCGAGGAAGGAGATGATCCACTCCAGTGCCTTCTCCTGGATTCCGACGTTGCTAAGTCGCTGCACTAGTGTACGGTGGCAGACAGTGTCGAAGGCCGCGGAGAGGTCTAGGAGGATGAGGACTGCTGCTTCTCCGTTGTCAAGCAGTGCTCGGATGTCATCGGTAGCTGCGATCAAGGCGGTCTCGGTGCTGTGGTTGGCCCGGAAGCCAGACTGCGAGAGGTCGAGGGATCCGTTCGTCTCGAGGAAGGCGGCCAGCTGCTTGTTGACGGTCTTCTCGATGACTTTTGCAGGAAACGGGAGCAGCGAGATGGGGCTGTAGTTCTTGAGGTCGGTGGGGTCGGCTGATGGCTTCTTTAGTAGAGCGCTGAGTTCGGCGTGCTTCCAGCTCTCTGGGAAGGTAGCGGTGATGAAGGAGGTGTTGATGATGTCCCGCAGGTGGGGTGCAATGACAGCGTCGGCCTTGTTGAAGACGTGGTGAGGGCAGGGGTCGGTAGGAAATCCGGAGTGGATGGAGTTCATCGTGCGGACGGTGTCTTCGGTGCTGATCAGGGTCCAGGCGCGGAGGGTGGTGGTGGGGGGCGGTGGTTTGGTCGTGGTGTGCGTCGGTTGAGTGCTGAAGCTGTTGTGTATGTCCGCGATCTTGTTGTGGAAGTAGGAGGCGAGGGAGTTGCAGAGGTCTTGCGAAGGGGTGATGTTGTTGTTTCCGGCGTTGGGGTTGGAGAGCTCTTTAACGATGTTGAAGAGTTCCTTGTTGTTGTGTGCGTTGTTGTCCAGTCGTTCCTTGAATGCGGTTTTCTTGGTGGCGTGGATGCGTGGGTGGTGTTTTCGGGTGGCGAGCTTGAGGGCAGTCATGTTGTCCGGTGTTGGGTCTCTGCGCCAGGTTGTTTCGAGGGCTCGGCAGTTCTTCTTGGAGCTCTTGAGTTCGTCGGTGAACCATGGGGCTTTCTTGCTACCGGGTCTGCTAGGCGGGGTCTTCAGAGGGGCGAGGTCGTCTGCGCAGTTGCTGATCCACTTCGCGAGGTTGGTGGCCGCCTGGCTTGGGTTCGTTGCGCTGGTGGGAGGGTTCATGCTCAGGGAGGTCGCGAGCTGGTCGGCTGTGATCTTGTTCCAGCTTCTGCGTGCAACCTGTTGCTGGTGGTGGTGGATTGTGGTCCTTCTGAAGCTGAAGTGGACGCAGCTGTGGTCCGTCCAGTGGAGTCCGGTGGCGTGGCTAAAGGCGATGTCCTTGCTGGATGAGAAGACGGGGTCGAGTGTGTGTCCGGCATAGTGGGTGAGATGCGGGGTGCCTCAGGGCTCCTCCCTGAGCCCCACGTTCTTCAATGTATACATGTCTTCTCTTGCCGAACTGGTTAGGCCCTTCGGCATTCAGATTGTCACCTATGACACGCAACTGATTGTGTCCCTCAATCAATCTGATAAAGCAGGCTCCAATCAATCTGGTCAAGGTGTCCAAATGGATGGAAGGATCTTTTTTAAAACTCAACGGTGCAAAAACAGAGTTGATGTTTCTAGGTAAACCTACTATCCTGGCTGCCAATGCCTTCTGGCCCAACTGCTTAGGGGAAATGCCTCCCCCTAAAGAACAGATAAAAAGTCTCGGCGTCTGGCTAGACCTGAGCCTCAACTTCAGAGAGCAAGTGGGTAAGGTTGCAGGTACCTGTTATGGTATCCTGAAGATGCTGAAGTGGGTAGATGAGAGGAGCACTCCTATATTGCAATAAATTTGAACTAGGCTTAGTTACTGTACAGTTTAACATAAGCGTGCAACAGAGGTAGCACGTTTGTCCTCACCGTGCCTCAATTTAAAGTCCTAACTTGAGCATAAGACACACTCAACCTCGTTGCACTGTTGCTATATGTGGTTCAAATGTACTTTACCTAGGTACCCCAGGCTCAACTATCAAAAGATTACAAACGGTTCAAAACTGTGTGGCACGCCTTCTTATGCAGGCCCATAGTCGGGAATCTGCAGGGCCGCTCTTGGCCTCTCTCCACTGGCTTCCAGTGGCTGAACGTATTCAGTTTAAGGCAATGTGCCTGGTCCACAGATCCCTCTCAGCCACAGGCACGCCGATCTTACAATCTATTATTCCTCCCTATCGTCCTAACAGAGCTATGCACTCGGAAAATAAGGGTCTTGGAGTTGTCCCTAGGATAAACAAAGCTCGGAGTGGAGGTCGCCAGTTCACATATATTGCCGCCAAATGCTGGAACCAGCTTCCCAATAATGTTCACTTGGAAATCAATTATATGTCTTTCCGGAAACTTTTTAAAACTTTTTTGTTTCGATGACCCCCACTTACAGCTTAGTGAGTACTTTTTGTCTCTAGAGCGGGGAGGCCTTCTGGTAGCCATGCGCTCTATAAAAAGCTCTCTCATTTCATTTCATCTTTCATTTCATCGACAATGTATTTTTTTGGTAAGCAACTTACAAGTAAATTGTGAAAGGTACTTTTTTTGCACATTTGTGCTGAGGGCATCTTAATAAATGCACATATTACAGAGGAAAAGTTTTTGGTTTAAATAGGAAATCTCCAGTGCTTAATTTACATAGGTGGTCGTTCGCACCAGCACTCCTTTTTGGGGTAAGGGTTTACTTTTCCTTACCACCTTGTCCATCTTCCTCATACCAGTCATTACCAGTGAGCTTTTCTCCTATTGACAGAAGCTCTAATGAAAAAATACTATACATTCTAGTTTCCATCCTTCCAAGAGGGTGTCCTTCCTTTTTCTCATTATTGATATAAGTAAGCAGTCAACACCCATCACTTCCTGTTTTCTATTATCTTCTGTGTGAGTAGTGCCTCTGAAGATCAGGTAAGTGCAGAATTGTAATATGATACTGAATGCAAGTCCTGTTGTAGCGGACTATGTGAAGGGGCTTACTTTAGCAGACCCAGAGCATACTTTCTTTTGGAAGTATGACTTGGAGCCATCATTTCCACTGAGTTGCCCAGCGAGAGCGAGATTCTGGGAAGGTTGTTCTTGAGCTTAAGCCCAGGTAAGGGCCTTACCTGTTGGCAGGGTACAAGGCCCTGTTGTAGACGCCCGATCATTTAGCTGCTCTCTAGAGGCACTACGTCTCTTCTTAAAGTGAACCGACATCTTTTGTTATCTTATTCAAATTTTTACAACACATATCTACCCTGAGGCTTCCCTGTGCAAAGTGAGTCGACGTGTGCATCCTCAATCGTCTAGAGCTGGAGTCTAAGTTAAAATAAGGAGTGTGGAGCCATGTTTTGATCATCTTCCTGAACTCATTCTTATTAGACCTCTTTCTTAATTTTCTTGGCGGAGAATTACAAAGCTTTGCGGACAGATATGAAAATGATCTGCGAGCCCATCTGGATCTGTGAACATGTGACACCCTCAAGAGACCTACATTAGAGGATATGAAACTGCTATTGGGAACATAAGCTGATAGAAGAACACTTATCAGTGGAGGTCCCCTATGATACACACTCCTTTGAACCATGCAGAGTGCCTTAAATGTTATCCTTTCCTACACTGGAAGCCAGCGCAGAGAGGCTGAGGCACTTTTCACAGAGGAGTGTTTAGGCACTTTGTAGATAGTTCTTGCAGCAGCATTTTGTGCCACCGGAAGTCTCTTAGTAGCTGACTTTGGGGAACACATATATAGGGAGTTGCCATAATCTAGGTGGGAAAGAATAAGTGTTTGGACCACAACTCTCCTCGATTGTGAGGCAAGTAGGTCTAAGACATTGGCAAGATATAAGCAAGGTTTGTGGTTGCCGGGAGACAGGGGGTGGTAACGTGTTCACTTTGCTTGCGTCGCCTAGCAACGCCTTTAAGGAAAGGCAAAGCCTCCTTTCTTCTAAGAGACCTTGTAGGGAGGTGGTTTCAGAGCCATAAGGTGGAGATGAGGAGGAGGTCATAGGTAAGGTACTCTGGTGCAAGGCCCAGAGTTAAAAGCGGTTTTGCAACACATTAGAGAGAAACTTGCCTTTCCCAACACTGCACAATTCAAGGAAAATGAGGACTTTTTTGATCACTATCAGAAAAAGAACCAGAGATCTACCATTACACCTGACAATCAGGAGAGTGTTGTAGTCAGAGTCGAAACAAAATGACGTCATCTTTTTCTAGGTTTCGGGTTCGAAGGTACTCAATTCAGGAGTTTGCAGATGAACTTCCTACAATGGTGTAGGTGGATTCACTTATGGTGGGTTTGGCCTCCTCGGGTATTATTATTTTGGAGGAAGCAAGTCCATCTGATCCTGTGCACAAGAGAGTGGACAAAGTGGTAAAATGTACCTATGCTGATGCAAAAATTTCTATTAGAGCTGCATCCTAGTCCTAATATAATGTTTAGTCTTTGTCAAAAGACTTAGAAAGTTTTCACAGATCTTATCGACCCACGAACAGACTTAATGGTAACTTTAGCTCTCATGGAGCAGCAAGTGAAAATGTTGTTGGGGAATTCCTTTAATTATGCAGCATCCACAGCAGGGTCAGCCATTTGCTTCAAGGTGTCAGTTATGGCTTAGATCATTGAAAACAGATGCTTCACAAAAGACTCTATTGATGAAAATTCCATTCTTGGGTTCAAAACTGTTAACTCGCAGTTGGAGGAAATTGTGAAGAGATCGTGGGGGAAAGGAAATTGCTGACTCCATTGAGACCTCCGCAAGCAAGATTGTTTGGTTCCAAGAGAGCATTTGGATAATCGGCTCAAGGAAAATCCAATCAGACCCTTTGAAGGAAGGGGTTGCGCCAGGGAGTCCTTCCCTCAGACAAAGCCCAGCTGCAACTACCAGGAACCTCGCCTCCAATTAAACAAAATTCCTGACTATGTGGGATGGCAGTCATGTCCAGTAGGAGGATGGATTTCATTCTGATAATATTGGAACAATTGATCCTGGAAATTGTGGGAAGAGGGTTTAGAATAGAGTTAATTTCTCTACCTCCAAAATCGTTTTGTGTTACTCCAGTTTCTACAAATTCTCAGAAGCACCAACCTTTGAAACACAGGACTTAGAAGGTGTTGGAAAAGAGGGCAATTGAGCCAGTGACTGTTTAGCAACAATGGAAAGGGATCTACTCTATTCTATTTTTGGTTCATAAACCATCAGGATATTATATAGACTGGTCCTAGATTTGAAACCAGTGTACTTGTACATTCCCCTTACGAAGTTCAAGATGACAACACTGCTAGAGATTCTGCCCTTCACCAGGCTGGGAGACTTTTTGACGTCTTTGGATCGCTAGACGCTTATTTTCATGGTCTGTCTGGGTCTGTCTGTGGCAGGATCAGGTCCTTCCTGGAAGGTTGCTCGCAGCAGATCTGGCTTCCTCCATATGCCTCTGTGCCCCAGCGGGTGGCCACTGGAGTCCCGCAGGGGTCATCCCTTAGTCCCATTCTCTTTAACATCTATGTTACTCCTCTGATCAATTTAGCGGAGTCATAAGGGGCTAAGGTGATGGCCTACGCTGATGACACCCAGCGTCTGTTCTCCCGGGGAAGGGATGATGATTCCGTTCTCTGGGCTCAACATTGTCTGTCATCTGTCTTTTGCTGGCTCACTCAGGTGCAGCTAAAGTGTAATGAGGGGAAACCAGAGGTCCTCTTGTACTGCGTTTTTCCTGCTAACTTCAGAGAGAGGTTATGGCCCCCGGGCTTCCCTTTGCCTAGTGTAATGGGTAATGCTGCTAAAAATCTAGGGGTTTGGTTCAATGAGAACCTGTCTTTTTCAACACAGGTCAAGAAGGAGGTTGGGACCTGCTTCGGCACTCTGAAAGATCTGAGGAAGTTTCTTCCTCTCCTTCCAAAACCTGCTAAAAAACGGTTGTTCACGCCTTGATCTTGTCCCGCATGGACTATGCCAATGCACTTTATGTAGGCATTTCTGGCTACCTCTTGAATAAATTGCAGGTTGTCCAAAATTGGCTGCCTGCCTGCTGCTGGGTTATCTAGCAGGTGTAGTGTGCATGTTCATTTGCGCTCCTTACACTGGCGCCCGGTGGAGTCACAAATAAAATGTAAGACTTTGCCTATTGCCCATAGGGCTCTTCATGTTTGGGGCCCTGCCTACCTACAGAAGAGGTTTGCTTTCTACAATCCTGTGAGACAGTGCGGTCTTCTTCCCAACTTCTGGTGCAGACCCCTGGGTTCAAACGCCAAAGGCTTGGTGGGAGTTCCTTTGTGCAGAAAGCTGCTTTGGCATGGAATGCATTACCCTTGGTGCTGTGCTGCATTCAAGATTTTTAAAATTTTAAAAAATAATTAAAAGCCTTACTCTTCTAGTTGCTGCCCTGGTTTATGTCTCCTTTTCCCAAGTACGCGACAGGACACTCTGTCCAGTATCCGCGCACGAAATAAATTCATATAACATAACATAACATAACATATCGATCCCAGATCACTTTTTTAGCTGTGTACAGGATCCTAATTAGCAGTTTCAAGTGCTTCTCTTTGGCCTTTCTTCCTCTCTGAGGTTATTCACTAAGGTGTTATCTCCTCCTGTGGGATTGTTACATTTTAAAGGATTCCAAGTATTTCCTTATGTTGATGATTGGTTGATTTCTTCTTTTTCTAAGCTGAAAGCACATGTTCAAGAAGTATGCTGAGTTGTAGAGGAGCACAGATTTTTTTTAAACATCAGGAAATCCAGCCTCATGTCAAAACAGGACTTGCGCTTCATAAGTTCACATTTCAGAACAGAGCTGGGGAGAGTGTTTCTATCTGAGGACAGAAAGATCAACCGCCCGATTCATCAATGAAAATAGCGCTCGCAAAGGGCCAGATTCTGAGAATCTGGCCCTTTGCGAGTGCGATTTTTGCATTTGGGATTCAACATCCCAAATGCAAAAATCGCTATTTGCTAATTCGCATATTTGCGAGGATTTACATTTAAGGAATCTCTATTTGAGATTCCTTAAATGTAATTCATCATCCATTTTACAGTTGCGAAATCGCAATTTCGGGCCGCAATTTACCGCGAGGTCAAACCTCGTGGTAAATTGCGAAAACTCAGAAAAATGCATTTAAATGCATTTTTCTGAGTTGCACGTTACACACACACATGTCCTTTGGACATGTGTGTGTGCAACACCTGTGTTAATTTCCATTGCAGGGGTGCTACAGGGTGTCCTTTGGACACCCCTGGCACCCTTGTACTCGCAATCTCATTTGCGATTAGCTAATTGCTAATCGCAAATGAGGAATGACTCCCCATGCATTCCTATGGGCCTTTTGGCCCATAGGAATGCATGGGGAGTAATTCCTTATTTGCGATTAGCAATTAGATAATCGCAAATAAGGAATCAGTGGGAATCGCAATTAATATTGCGATTCCTACATGTATACCGTTTTGCGAGTCTCAAATAGCGATTCCTTATGATTCGCTATTTGAGCCTCGCAAAACGGCCCGTTCATGAATCAGGCTGCAAGATCCGAACAGAGATTGTGTCTTTGGTGTAAACGTCATTGGTCCCAATCAAACAAATGTTGAGATTGCAGGGCCTCATGGCATCCTTGCTGGTGGTTCTCCATTGGTCCCGCCTCCGTATGTGTCTGCTGATAAATCCGGTGTTGAGCCAATGGAACCTGACTTCTCAGCATTCCAAGTACACGGTTCCATTGAAATGTCAGGTACAGAAGGACCTGGATTGATCAATGATGGAAGACAATCTGAATAGGGGGTTAGCTTTTTATGGTGCAGCCCACACAGTTTGTGGTTGCGATGTCATACACTAGCAGCGTGGAATGGGTGGCCATTTTGGAGTTAGCAACAGCTCAGGGCAAGTAATCTCATTTTCAGGCGTAGAATTATTCAAATTGGAAGGATCGGACGGGAGAACATCTAGCCCTGTTAGCATTTTCCCTGCAGTTGATCCACCAACATGTACAGATCAGGACGGTCACCAGGGTGGTGATAGGGTATGTCAAGCTACAATGTGGGTGCAGATCGCAGGGCCTCAGCTCTCTGACCACGGATGTCCAATCTGAGCTCTTTAACCACAATTTACCTTCCAGGTAGGGATAAATGAGCAGCAGACAGGCTGAGCAGAGTGTTTACTTTGATGAGTGTTTTTTCATTAACAAAGTACCTCCTCCTTTTGTTGCAGGAGAGATTTGGCTATCTAAAAGTGGATCTGTTTGCCACCAGGGAGAACACACTCCTTCCATGTTTCTCTCAATCATAACTTGTCCAGAGGCATGGAGGGTAGATGTGATGTCTTTTAAATGGCCATGAGATCTCCTTTATGCATTCCCCGCTGATCCCAATGATCCCCAGGGTGCTGCACAAGATCAGGGAGGACAAGACTTGGTGTTACTGGTTATTCTAGGATGAGACAGGTAGTGGTGGCTGACATCAACAGGCGGGCAGACACAAGTTCAAAAAAATAAAAAATAAAAAAATAAAATGAAAACACTTACAGAGACACACCGGACATCTTCCTCTTCTTTCTACATCGGCAACCCAGCAAACCAAGAGATTAACTCGACCGATCCTGGCACTGCTCTAATACCATGAGAGCAGCACCCTGAGTGGAGGGAGCAGTCTCACTCTGCACTCCACAGCACTCTGAAGGCCTGCAGTTACTCTAATCCATTTGTCTTAAGACAACTGGGATACATATGTTTAAAGTGCCCATGTATGGCTGACAGTCGAAAGACGGTCGGCCAAAAAGATATGCGCACTTGACAGCCAGCCTCCTCTCTGCTGCTGTCACTCAGCAGTAGCCCAATGAAGTCCTGACGCTCTATTCAGGACGGGGGATGAAAATAAAATGGTAAAGAATTACCATTTTATTTCTCATCTCTGGGGCTTTGGGAGTAATTAAGCGGGACAATGCTGCTCTTCTTCACTGGAGGAGCCGCCCCTGGAGACAGGTGTTTGTTGTATTCTCTGCACTTCTGTTTTGCTGTATCCCTTTAAGTCTGACATTCTATTTCCTTGATGTCATTGCCTACTGTGTTCTGCTTAGTCAGTTAGCTCCCTGCTTTCTGATGGGATCACCAGTTATTCTCTGTGGTACTTAATAAATACCTATTAAGTTATATTCCTGTATCCTGGCTTCATTTACAACACATGGCGACGATGAGCAGAAGGAGCTGAACAACCATAGAGGGAGGAGAACTCTCCACTGGTGAAAAGAACCACGCAGGTTTTGAGGAAAAGAAACTACGCAAGTTTTTAAAAAAAAAAAGAAAGAATCTCACCTTTTAAACCAATTGGAACTGTCAACAGAAATTTATGAATATGAATATGTCCAAAATTTAAAGTCTACCCTCAAAGAATATAAGCGAAGCCTACTTCTTTCTCAAACAACTGGTGAGTTTGAAATCTGCTTATATTTTGGATTTTAATTGAACTATAACCTTGTTGGTCGTGGAACTGTGAATGCCATAATCTTTAAAAGAACAAAATTTGGATGTATGCAAAGCAAACCAGAACAGTTAATCTTGGATCTACATAAAACCACCTCGTTTAGTGAAAATTGTGATAAGCTGAATCCAAGCGCATGATAAGAGATTGACTTATGTGTGTTAATCCAAACGGAAGAAAAGAGACTCTCTTGCATGTTTTTGCCACATCAGACTGTAAAAGCCGAAATTCAAACGGCAGAAACAAGTTTCACTTTTGCGCTCTGGCATCACACACGGTGATCAAAAGCATCTTTTAAAACTTACCGGCAAGTATTGACATCGCGCTGCATCTTTTAAATCCGGCTCGCGTAAAGAAACACGAGCCTACTCACCCGCAGAATCCCGTGACTTCTTCCCGAACGGAGCCATTCTTGCTGAAATCTACGTCAAGCAGGAAAGAGAACATCGGAGAAGAAAAGGAAACAAACGTCAAGCAGAAGTGACGTAATGACGCGACGTAGCGGCCATTTTGAAGCCGTGTGGGGTAACTAAGCAACCTCACTAAGCAACACGCATCAAATTGCGGAATATTGCGGAAACAGACAAAGACACTCTCCGCTACTGTTCTTTCTGCAGACGAGTGACTTAAACGGTGATTCAAAGGCGAGGTGATTCAAACGGTGAGGAAATTATTTGATTAATCAAGAGCTTGCTTAGGTAACCAGAAGATCGACTATAGACTTTAGTACATGGTGTTTTTTTTTTATATAGATGAGTATCCACATGAATTAAGACTTACCATTGCTGTGGAAAAGAATATAGTGCCTACAATATTTTAAAAAAAAACAACAATACATTGAGAACCTGCAAGTTGAATTTTTTTTCTAATTTTGGTCGTTTTCTTGTTTTTTTTTTCCTCTGTTTCTCTTTATTATTGATATGGAGAATTTGAATGTTATTGTACCTCCCATGTTCTTGCAAACTACTGGGGATCCACCCATTGAGTGGGATGAATGGATAGACATTTTTGAGAATTACATAGAAGCACTTGATGGGAAAGATTTCAGTGCAACAAGAAAAAAAGCTCTTTTACTAAGCGCTCTAGGCAAGGAAGGTCAACGTTCATTTAAATATCTCCCAGTTGGATTAAATCAGGATGGAAGAGCAATAACCAATGTATACACGGAAGCAAAAGCTCGCATGAAAAAACAGTATGCAAAAGAAGTAAATATTGTTATGGCCAGGCATAAATTCTACACTCAACCCCAAAGGAATGAAGAATCAGTAGATCAATTTGTGGCTAGGTTACGTGAACTGTCCATTAAATGCAGTTTTGGTGAGATAAGAGACGAAATGATACGTGATCAGCTGATAGTACAATGTCGCAATAAGAAGATGCAGGAAAAACTGTGGGCTGCAAAAAATCCTACCTTACAAATGGCCATCGATATAGCGAAAGTAGTTGAAGAGTCAAATGCGTGTATGAAAGAGATGGAAAAGAGAGATACTGGAAAGGAAAATGTACAAGGGAACGGGGTTTCTTGTGTTGAACAAGATGAAGTTGCTGCTGTGAGCAAGAAAAGTGGAGAGTTGAGTGAGAGGGGTCCGAGGAGATTCAACAATGGGTTTTCTGGTAATGACAGGAACAGATTTCAAGGAAGAATGTGCAGTAGGTGCGGGAGTACTTTTCATAACTCAGATTTTAGGAGATGCTTTGCTATTGATAAAGTATGTAGGAAGTGTGGGAGGAAGGGACATTTCTCCAAGATGTGTAGGGGAGGAAATGTGGATAAAGTGGCTGTTGTGGAGAACAGGGAAATAGTGAGAGACATTGTTGGAGTAGAGGGTACCAACAAAATATTGTGTTTGGGTGAGGATGGTGTTAGTGATGGTGAGCCCGGTAGAAGGTTCAGGCCCAAAGCCCAATTTCTTATTGATGGAATAGAGACCCAGCTGATGGTCGATCCAGGGTCATTGTGGACTATCATACCCAAGGACATGTACTTAGAGAATTGGAAAGATGTGCAGTTATTGCCTAGCGATATTAGTCCTTGCGGTTACCAAGGTGAGAGCATAGATATAATTGGATTTATGGTATGTGTGAAATCATTTAAGGATCGTTCTGTTGAAGGGAAGGTGTATGTAGCCAGATCAGGCCCAGCGATTTTAGGATGGGGGCAACAGTATGACCTTGGTATAATCATTAATCCCAGGGCTGCACAACAGGTGATGGTTGTGGATAGCATAACCACGGATTCAATTGTTGAAGGAATGAATGGTTTGTTTGATGAGCACATTGGAGAGTTGAGAGGTTATGTGCATAAGATTGTACTGCGTGATGATGCTATGCCTATGCAACACAGGGTAAGGAAGGTTCCATTTATTGCACGTGAAGAAGTGAAGAAGATGTTGAAGGAAATGTTGGATCAGGGAGTGATAGAACAGATAGAAACATCACCCTGGATTTCTCCAGTGGTTATCACAACCAAATCTGACGGAAAATTTCGTTTTTGTGTGGACCTTCGCACCCTGAACCAAAACATAGTAGTGGATAACTTTCCGTTACCAAACATCAACGAGTTAGTTTTGTCACTAAAAGGAGGGAAGTACTTTTCTAAGTTGGACCTCCGCAGCGCTTATCATCAAATAAAGTTACATCAGGACTCAAAGGCGTTGACAGCTTTCATAACAACTGAGGGGATTTACCAATTCACACGTATGCCCTTCGGACTTGCCTCCGCAGCTGGAGTGTTTCAAAGAATGATGGGGGCTGTACTGAAGGGGGTGAACAACGTTGTGTATTTCCAAGACGACGTTCTGATATTTGGTGAGACTGTTGAGGAACACAATCTGATCTTAAAAACTGTTTTGGAAAGGATGGAACAAGCTGGATTAACTCTTAAAAAAGAGAAATGTAAATTTGCAGTGGAGGAAGTTGAATATCTCGGATATACTCTGTCTGTCGACGGTGTGAAACCCAAGCGAGATTTGTTAGACTCTATCAGGAATGCACCAGCTCCGTGCGACAAAGATCAGCTGAGGTCGTTCCTCGGCCTCATTGAGTACTATGCTAAGTTTGTAAGAGATTTTGCAGAGAAGACAGAAAAGATTAAGGCGTTGTTGAGGAAAGGATGCAAGTTTGTGTGGGGTGTGGAGCAAGAAGAGTGTTTCAAAAAAATTAAAGTAGAAATTTGTGACGCAGGCATCTTAACACCATTCGACACCAACCGTAGGTCAGTCTTGACTGTGGATGCCAGTGCTGTGGGTGTTGGTGCAGTATTGGCTCAGGTACATGAGTCTGGAGTCAAGACTGTGGCTTTTGCTTCAAGGACGCTCACAACGGCTGAGAGGAATTACTCCATAATCGAGCGAGAAGCTTTAGCCGCAGCGTGGGGTTGCGAGTATTACAGGATGTATTTGTGGGGGTTCAAGTTTACATTGTTGACAGACCTCAAACCCTTAGTTAAAATCCTGTCACCTGGAGGAGCTGGCAAGGGTTCTGCGAGGTTAGCTAGACTCGCTGCTAGGATTCAAGAGTATCTGTATACTGTTGAGTACATTCCAGGGTGGAGGAATTGCCAAGCTGATGGACTCTCTAGATTACCGCTACCTTGGGAGTTAGTAGACAAGTTGGGAGTAGAATCATCCAATTCCGAAGGGTCTGTGGCTGCTGTGGATGAGGTAGTGGATATCTGTGCCGGGGCAATCAGTAAGAGTCTGTGGAATACCTCCATGGCTAAGGATGTAGTGTTGAGGGAAGTAAAGGACTTGATTGTAAAGGGTCCAAGGAGAGAGAGCTGCCTATCCCCAGCACTTCGCCCATATTTGAAGGTCCTTGAGCAGCTGTCTGTTTTGGACAATGATGGTTTCTTGATTCTAATGGAAGATAAGTTCATTCCTCCACAAGATGTGAGATTCGCTCTATTTAAGTTAGCCCACGAAGGCCATCTGGGCCAATCCCTCACCAAGAGGAGACTTAGGGAGAATTTTTGGTGGCCCGGTATGGACTTAGAAATATCTCAGTGGGTGGAAAAATGTACAGACTGCTTAGAGAGTGAGAAGAGACTTAAAGTCGGTAGTCATGCTGGTTGTGGCTCATTAGGTGACCCAGGGTGTCCATGGCACACTATATGCCTGGATTTCATTGGCCCATTTTACCAGTTAAGTCAAGATATGCGGTTTGGGTTGGTAGTAGTTGACATTTCCTCAAAGTGGTTAGTGGTTAAATTCATGAAAGAGATCACTACCAACAACACTATTACCGTATTGACTGACATTTTTAGAGAGGAAGGTTTTCCAACTAGGATCATCACCGATAATGGGACACAGTTGACTTCCCTGGAGATGGCCAATTTCTTGAGAAAGTGCGGCATTACGCATTCAAGAACCTCACTTTACAATCCCCAGGGAAATGGAATAGCCGAGAGGGCGAACCGGATGGTTAAAGGTGCAATTCAGATGGCAATTTCGTCCAGGACAGATGTGAGAGAATTGGTTAACGACCTGGTTTGGGCCTACAGAACCACTGAGAATGGAGTGACTGGAACAGTTCCTTTCAACATCATGAGGGGGCGTTCAGCTGGCACCAAGTTGGTTGCTGCCTGGATGAAAGAGTTGATAAATGTTGGTCCTGACAACCCCAGCGTTGTAAGTGAACCGGTTGGAAGTTGTAAGATTGCGGTGAATGATTGGGTGAAAGTCAAGCCTGGTCGTGTTGGGGTTGGGTTGACCAAGTTCAGGGGTCCATTCAAAGTCAGGTCTGTTCACAAAAGGTTTGTAACTCTATTCAACGGTGAAAGTTGGAACTTGAGGCGTGTGGCACTGTACAAAAAGGCCGACCGTGACGTTTCTTCTAAGGATGTTAATGTGGGTAGAGCTCAGAGAGTCAGAAGACCTCCAGGTTACTTACATGATTTTGTTTGCAAGTAAGGTCTCTCTCTCTGTAACGAAGAGCATGTGCTTGTATTTTGTTTTTTTTTATTCACCTTTTTTTCCTTATGAAGGGAAGAGGATATGTTGTATTCTCTGCACTTCTGTTTTGCTGTATCCCTTTAAGTCTGACATTCTATTTCCTTGATGTCATTGCCTACTGTGTTCTGCTTAGTCAGTTAGCTCCCTGCTTTCTGATGGGATCACCAGTTATTCTCTGTGGTACTTAATAAATACCTATTAAGTTATATTCCTGTATCCTGGCTTCATTTACAACAGTGTTCTTGGTTTCCCTTGGTGTTACAGCTTGGAGTAGGTCCTCAATTGCCAGTCCCATGGGATCCATATACATTTGTGCGCCCACCCCTTCCATTGAACGTGCTGATGCGTCCTCATCTTTAGGTATGGCTCTGAACCCAATAGAGCAGGGGTGTTCATCTGAGGTGGTTGAGGTGATTCAGCATTCTGAACGCATACTCGCGTCATTAGCAATCTATCTCTAAATGTTGTGTGTCAAAAGGTTGGCTCCTGTGGTAGTAGATTAAATGAGGGTGTTGGATTGCCTTCAGGATGGTTATACAGTGTCTACATTGAAGGCTCAATGGGCGGCAGTGAGGGCATTCAGAAGCTCTCAGTGGGAAGAAGTGGAGCCTTTGGTAGACAAATTGGGTAAATCCTTTTCTTTGGAATAACCTATGATGCTTTGTCCAGCCGGGCCTATGTTTTACCTTTAGTTTTGAAGGCTCTTCAGCATTCTCCCTTCAAGCCCCTGGATTCAGTGGAACTCTAGTTTCTGACTTTAAAGGTACTATTTTGGTAGCTGTGTCCTTGACCAGAAGTGTGGGGAAACTAGGTCCTTTGTTGAATCTGAACCGTGTTTAAAGATTTTTCCAGAAAAATTCGTTTTGAGCATGGAGCCAAGATATGGGCCCAAAGATTTGAAAAGAGCTGTAATTAACTATTTGGCAAGAATTGAGAAGTTTAAGAAAGTGGATCACTTCTTTGTGAATTTTTAGATCATTGGAGAATGGCCTGAAGCCTTCTACCACTACTTTGAGGAGGTAGGTTAACCAGGCTATTCTTTTGTCATGTGAGGATCAAGGGAGAGAATTGGCCCGTAATGTGCAAAGCAGATCAAAATGTGATGTTTCATCTTCACGGGTGTCTTTTAAGGGGCATCTGTGGAGGACATTTGCAATACAGCCACTCTGATGAGCCTGCACACTTATGAATCAGTTTAGTCTTCAGTTGGGCGGTACTGCATCTTCTCATTTCAATTTATGAATACTGAATGCAGAAATGGATGTGTAGTATGAGCAGTTACCATATGAAATGTTACAGCAGTTATGGTTTTTGGCATTAAACTAGATGTTTATCAGGCACTTTGATCTGAAACAGTGGGTCAGTAGTGGCTCCTGGTGGGAGTGCTACCGGGCGGTGACGTGGGGCGGGGAAGGGGCAAGGTGGGGGGTAGTAAACACAGGAATATGAATGAATGCAGGTAAGTTGACAATTAAAACAATAAAACGAATTCCGTTGGGCGCCCTGCATCGCCAAATGTGATGCAGCGTGCACAATGAAATTCATTTTATTGATTTAATTGCCAACTTACCTGCATTCATCCATATTCCACTGTTTGCTACCTCTACCCTGCTCCTCCCCCGCCCCACGTCACTGCCCGGTAGCACTCCTACCAGGAGCCACTACTGGTTACAGTGTAGTATATAAACGTATTGAATCAGATATGCACTTTAGTGTCAGCTCACTAGTAATGACAGGGGCGATTAAGATGTGCGAGGAGGTAACAACCCTGTAACTTAACAGTTATCTTCATTACTCTGTGTCAAAGTCTTCCTCAGCAAAGTCGGGCTTTCCCGCCCCTCCCAGCAAATTTTAGGCAGCTCCAATTTGTTATAGCTTGGTATCATCTGAAGCGGTGGGCGTCGACTTCCTACATATGAGGGGCAGGAAGGACGCCATCTTCGAGGAATGTTAAACTAGAATTATACCTTGGTATCATCTGAAGCAGTGGGTGTCGACTTCCTACTTATGAGGGGCAGAAAGGACACCATCTTGGAGGAATGTTAAACTAGAATATTTGTTATTTTTAGGTCTTGTCCTATTAATCGCGCAAGCGATAATAGGACGAGAGTATTGAGGGCAAACCAAGCTCTGAAACCACCAGGCAGATTACGTCGAGTGCATGTGCTTGTGCGCGCGCTTATCATTTGCTCCCCGAGCCGCCTGCCTCCGAGAGCTTCACTTCAAAGGGATCCGCTCCCCCGCCCCCCTGCTTCACACTTTTCACAGCCGCCAGGCCGTGTCTCGCATTTCTCCCCTGCTGTTGCTGCCCACGGCCTCCCCCAGCAATGCCAAGAGCTTGTTTTTCGTACTGACATTCCTTAAGTCTTTTATTCAGGTGTTGTCATTTTCGAGAGGTTGTACCTTGTGTCCCAACCAATGTGCTAACAAACGTCCCTTGCTATTTCATTTTTATATCAAAGACAAACATATTGAAAGTGGGTGGCTTCTTCCCTTACTCCATGCCGCTGTGCTGTGAAAACAACATGCCTTACACTGCCCAGGACTTCTGCGCGTGGCGGTATCCACTTCTCGAGCCAGGTTCCTTATCTGCGAGGTTAATGGCCCGCTTGTTTCAGAATTATTTTTTATCTGAGCAACTACATCTTTGTGATACGGTTTAAGGATGACTGAACGGTCAATTATAGATAAGAATCAAAATGTTAATCCCAGGCTTATACCCAGAGCATTTCAGATCTTTTGTCGCCTTTGTCGGTCCTTCCGCTATCAGTGGCAGGTTTGTTATTTGCTGCTTGTAATCCGCCTTCCAGTGACATACATACACGTTTACTCAGAATCATGTGTATTCTAACGTGACGTGACTAAAACCTTTATATTCTGTTCGGGATATGACCGCTTTACACCGGGAGGGTTAAACTGCCTTTTGACGTAACTACGCACTGATGATTTAACATTACTCGTCTCCTGTATGCAGATGCACGCACTCTCAGTACCTACAGCTCCTGTATTCTTCGAATGAAATGACCTCTTAAACCCAAAGCTGTAAAACGTTCATATTTATTTCCATTGGGTTTTCAAACATTAGAAAATTCAACAATTATTAATATAAATCTACACACAAATCTTTCAGAATTCTCAATGAACACATTTACAGGGAATTCTGAGCATCTGAAAAACAAATTAGGATTTGTGAGTATTTAAAATGCTTTTTGTATTTTATTTCTAGTTGACCCTCTAACTGTAGGCTCAGATTTCTTTCTTGCCCTCGGAATTGATTATTATCAGAAGTCTGCCAAGGTTTTTTTGTTTATTATGCTCACATACACTTAAGAACAGAAGCAAATCAATTATTGTGATTGCGTGTGCTTTCACAACAGATAATGCAAGGCTTGAAAACCTAAATATCCAAAAGTGGCAAATTAATCAAAGACAATATCTGACTTCAGCCTGTTATACACTGTAGGCATGGGCGAAACTCATTTTTTGTGCCTTTCTGCCCTCTGCATCACCACATCATCACTCAGCGCTACCCCAGCATCACTCAGCACCACCACATTATCACTCAGCACCACCACATTATCACTCAGCACCACCACATTATCACTCAGCACCACCACAGCACCACCCAGCACCACCACAGAACCACTCCGCACCACCACAACATCACTCAGCACCACCACATTATCACTCAGCACCACCACATTATCACTCAGCACCACCACATTATCATTCAGCACCACCACAGCACCATTCAGCACCACCACAGCATCATTCAGCACCACCACAGCACCACTCAGCACCACCACTTTATCACTCAGCACCACCACATTATCACTCAGCACCACCACATTATTACTCAGCACCACCCAGCACCACCACAGCACCACTCAGCACCACCACAGCATCACTCAGCACCACCACATTATCACTCAGCACCACCACATTATCACTCAGCAGCACCACTCTGCCCCACCACAGCATCATTCAGCACCACCACAGCACCACTCAGCACCACCACAGCACCGCTCAGTACCACTGCGGATGCACGCACTCTCAGTGCCTCCAGCTCCTGTATTTTTCGCATGAAATGACCTCTTAAACCCAAAGCCGTAAAACGTTCATATTTATTTCCATTGGGTTTTCAAACATTAGGAAATTCAACAATTGTTAATATAAATCTACACACAAATCTTTCAGAATTCTCAATGAACACATTTGCAGGGAATTCTGAACATCTAAAAAACAAATTAGGATTTGTGAGTATTTAAAAAGCTTTTTGTATTTTATTTCTAGTTGACCCTCTTCCTGTAGGCTCAGATTTCTTTCTTGCCCTCGGAACTGATTATTATCAGAAGTCTGCCAAGGTTCTTTTGTTTATTATGCTCACATACACTTAGGAACAGAAGCAAATCAATTATTGTGATTGCCCGTGCTTTCACAACAGATAATGCAAGGCTTGAAAACCTAAATATCCAAAAGTTGTACACTGTAGGCATGTGCGAAACTTGTTTTTTGTGCCTTTTTGCCCTCTGCATCACCACATCATCACTCAGCGCTACCCCAGCATCACTCAGCACCACCACATTATCACTCAACACCACCACATTATCACTCAGCACCACTACATTATCACTCAGCACCACCACAGCACCACCCAGCACCACCACAGCACCACTCAGCACCACCACAACATCACTCAGCAGCACCACTCCGCACCACCACATTATCACTCAGCACCACCACATTATCACTCAGCACCACCACATTATCACTCAGCACCACCACAGCACCACTCTGCACCACCACAGCATCATTCAGCACCACCACAGCACCACTCAGCACCACCACAGCACCACTCAGCACCACCACATTATCACTCAGCACCACCACATTATCACTCAGCACCACCACATTATCACACATCACGACCACAGCACCACCCAGCACCACCACAACATCACTCAGCAGCACCACTCAGCACCACCACATTATCACTCAGCAGCACCACTCTGCACCACCACAGCATAATTCAGCACCACCACAGCACCACTCAGCACCACCACAGAACCACTCAGCACCACCACATTATTACATAGCACCACCACATTATTACTCAGCACCACCACATTATCACTCAGCACCACCACATTATCCCTCAGCACCACCACAGCACCACTCAGCACCACCACAGCACCACTCAGCACCACCACAGCACCACTAAGCACTACCACAGCATCACTCATCACCACCACAGCATCACTCAGCACCACCACAGCACCGTTCTGCACCACCACAGCACCACTCAGCACCATCACAGCATCAGTCAGCGCAACCACAGCATCACTCAGCGTAACCACATCATCACTCAGCGCAACCACAGCATCACTCAGCGTAACCACACCATCACTCAGCCCAACCACAGCATAACTCAGTGTAACCACAGCATCACTGGTTCAAATATGTTCTCTCAATGTTTCCAGCTTTATTACAAATGTCACATAAAGATGTTAATATTTCAATTCTGTTCTTGGATTTTCGTCACAATAAAATACACTGAACATAATCTTCACAAAAGGTATTTACAAAAGTTTAAGCTATTGCTATTATAAATTAAATCACTTTTATTTAAGTATTAATTATTTAAAAAAATTACAAGCCATTTTTATTTGTAATATCAATACATCTAAGTCACGTAAACACAAAACATGTTGCATTACAAATGCTATAGGTGTCACATTTGCAAAAGTTATAACTATTGGCATTGTAAATGACAAAGCTATTAATTTAGCTATTTTCAAAAACAACACATAAATAAAAAAATTGTCATTTACAAGACCAATAGCTCAAACTTTCCTAATGCGAGACCTATTACATTGCAAATGCTTGTTTCTTTTGAGCTTCTGTCAACAGGAGATAAGCTCACTAGTAATGGCTGTGGCAAGGAAGAGTTGGACTCGGAAAAATGAAGATTACCATTAAGTAACCAGAGCATTATCAAACTTTGAGCCAGAGATATTGGGAGGACAATAGGAAAGGGAGAAAAGGGTGGAAGAATTACCATATTCAAGAGAAAGATAAGAAAATCGTAACAGAGAGAGCAGAGAACTAGCAAGACTAAAATAAAGAGAGAGAAAGCTAACAATTGTTGAAGAAAAAGACATCAGATGGAATCACGACAGGGTAGTCTTCGAATACGGCAAAGCTGGAATTCGGTAGCGTCAATGACAAGTTCCTAAGAAAAACTTTGAGCCCCTGCACTTATGTTTTCACAAATTACAAGGGTATATACGGCCCAGAGACATACTCTAATAGAGCACAACACGCATCTCAATAATTTGTGTGTAGTGCATGATCCCCCTTGAACCAGCCAAGATAAACAATACTTTCTGCAACCAAGCTTCGCCTTGAGGGAGACATCCATCATGCTTTTGTGCAGGTTTCTCTCGAGATGGCTTTGCAAACAATATTTTCAAGGTAAATACATTCTTCAGCCAAGGTAGTCATGTGGAAACTCCAGCCTTCTCAAGGCGATTTGGCCCATCGAATATTCGTTAGCAATAATGCTGTTGTTTATGTTAAAAATTTCCCACTGTCCATATGAAACATATGCTTTTGTTTGCTTTGCATAACACTCTTTTAACATAATGGTAACACAGAAATAAGATTTCAGAAAAGCAAAAGCACTTTCAGATTCTTTTCTGAAAAGCCAAAGGAAGGAATTCACATGTGAAGGGTTTTATGTAGCATCGAAATACAAAACGAATGGGGCATATTTACAAGGAAATGGCGGAGCGCGACGCTGCAGCAAATTTGCAGCGCTGCACTCCACCGTTTCCAAAACACAGGAAAGAGCCGTATTTACAACACTAAGGGGCACCCCTGTGTTTTCCCTGGCGCTTAAAATAGCTGCCTAGCACCCTTGAGTCTTCGTGCTTGGGTGCCTGATTCAAAAGGAATGTTTGTTTATGTGCAGGGAGGTGTCCCTTCCTGCACATAAACAATCAATAATGGTGATTTGTTACTTCTATGTGTGCTGCGTTCTGCAGCACACATAGAAGTAGCAAATCGTCATTATTTAATAATTGTTTATGTGCAGGAAGGGACTCCTTCCTGCAAATGAACAATAGTTAATTATATTTTGCGCTTTTCATGTGTGCTGCCGAATACAATACAATGTAAGTTTGTTATACAAGGTAACAGCAAGAACGACAGGGCTAACATTATTCTGCTTGAGATTTGTTGTTTTGGGATGTCAATAAAATATTGTTTTTTTGCTTTATCCGTTTTGTGGTCTTTGGCCTACAGATGCAGGGTTTAGAAGCATGTTTTACATCTTATTTAATTATTTTATAAACTGTAGAGAATCAGGAAATATCAAAATCATATTTGACATTCTGGCTATGTTTGATTATTTCACTGATAGGTAAAATGGCTGTTTTCATAAGAATATTTGCCAATATGTAACATCACATTTACCCACAGACAGAGAATGGGTAAACCCCTTTGATGGATCATTCCTCTTTTCTATCGAGTCAGTATTGATAGTAGGTGAATTGCCAAACACCCCAGGCTTTAAACATTTAGTGCAATGTGTAGTGACATGTATACGTGAAAAGAGTGCTGTCAAGAGCATCTGGGATAGTGGTGATAATATGACACCAGACTTTTGGAAAACATGGAACACAGTGTCACTTGGAATGCTGCTGCTAAAGTTCTTACCAAGTACAACAAAGATTGGAATAATATTGTTTGTATTTGCAGTGAAACAGCTACCTATATGAAAAAGTTGTGTGATGACCTTTCAATATGTATACCTTAGCTGAAGGGCTTCCCTGTAAGAGATACTTGCCACTTGCTGGATGGTATGCTGAAAGCATCTTTACAATCTTCAGAGTTGATGAAGAATGCTATTGACTTTGTAGTTAATTCTGGTGCACTGTTTCATTATGCAAAAATGCAAACATTTCTGATTTTGTGCTTTGTGTGGCATCAAAGAGAGAGCCATCCTAAATGTGTTATTTAGCTGGTGGTTCTCAGTCCTAGATGCTGTGAATGCTATATTATCCATGTGGTGACATTTTTACAGAATTTTTGCTTAGTGATGATGCCAAAGGTATGAAATGTGTGGCTCTTCAGTCGCATTTCGATAGTGATGTGAAAAAAAGTACACTCTACTGCATTCTTAGATTTTTACAGGAAAACATGACTGCTGTAGTGGACATAATAAAAAAACTAAAGTCTGAAAACACCCTTGTCTACCAAATGTTCAGTGTATTTGGTGTAGATGTGAAACATCTCCTTGAGAGTAGGCTGGGCGATACCTTCAGTGACTTTGGCACTGCAAAATGTCCCATATTAGACTGCTTGCCACTTGGTAAGCAAATAAATGTTGAGGAACAGTTTAGGAAATGTTACTTTGCAATGCATTAGCAAAGGATTGCTATGATACACAGAAATGTCCCTTCACCAACCACTGCATTTGAAGTCAGTGTAACATCACTGTGGTACTCTGTACAAGTTGAAGATCCCATCTGTTAAGGGGAATTTTCTCCAGACTTTGAAAATTACTGCTTCATTTTTTACCGCTTCAATAACTCTGAATGCATATGCGACCAGTTCAATGCATATTGGAGGACCTGTCCCAGATATTTGTGATCTTCAGGTGCACCAGTACAGGCATGGATAGCTGTGTAGGTGGCCAGAGTAAAAAAATAAGTGTACTGGCTGTTTTGGTGTTGCGCATCTCAAGTGCCAATGCTGAGAGGGCCTTTTCACACATAAAAGATTACATGGGAAGGAAAGAGCGAGCACATATGACTAAAGATTCGCTGAAGAAGTACTAAATGTTATACTACAATAAGTTTGATTTGTAAAAATGTATTTGAAACTCATATACACTGTACGTACATTGTCTATATACCCTGCATTATCAGGGCAGAAAGCAATCAATAATTAATGCAAAACATTCCATAAACACCAGAAAAACACTGTTTCAGTTGTTTTTAATGGTGCAAAAATGTGTAACCACAGATAACCACTTTTTTAATGTATTGAAAACACTGGAAAAAACAGAAAAAAACCACCAGAATTTACCAAAAATAGAAACTGAAAACAAGAAAGCCTAGCAATAATCCAGCCTTTGAAACTGGTAAAATGCTCAAATACACAGCTGGCAAAGTACAACTTTTCTCAAAACATAGCCTCCCTTGTATCAAAAAGTCTCTATATTAAAACATCTTCATCTTGAATGACTTTAAAAAGGGACCAATAAGTGGGCAGAAGAATCTTTAAAGATGAATGAACTCTTGCTATGCATGTCCCAAAATGAATACCTTGTATATGGCTCAGTAGACAAATGCATCCACTCCCTACATCTGTGTTTGACCTCATAATCACAGTTTCGAACTCTAACAGTTCGCCTCAACCAGTCATCCTTTCAAGGTTGATGAAATTAGTACCATTTACTTGGGTAACAATAAAATATCTGCTATTTCAGTGAGAAGAGACCGAAAACCTTGGTTAACGTGCACTCTACAAATACATGTTATGTTGCTGTCAGTTCCTCCTTAGTTGAGATGGAGGGAGTTTCAATCATCCATGTTCCAACTGTCCTCAAACACTGACCAGCTACTTCACAATAGCTCAGCTACTTCACCATTCAGTGCCAAATACATCTGAGTGTCAGCCACGTAGGAATGTCATGGCAGTCAGAAAGAGAAGATCATATTAAAAAGGAAACAATGTATTTATTGAGATGATAGATGACACGCATGGGACCCAAAATATATAAAATAATCTAAGATAGTGGGGCTTTTACCTTTGTCCATCAAGAGGCAGAGGATATCACATTTGCCACTCTGAAGGACAGAGGACTTCCATATTTAGAGATCATCGCTATCCTAGCAGTGATCTCTGTATGTTTACAGGAGCCGCCGCACAGCGCCTCCTTTGTAGGCACAGAAAATGTGCTGCATCAGCCATCATCTTTTAGGCACCTGCACATCAGACTTTTTTTTCAAAAAGAAAACTACCAAACTGATAGTTTGTTTTAAAGAAACAAATAAATAATGACCTTGACGCACTACGAGTTTTTTCCCAGGTGTATGGGATTCATTATTTTTTCTATTTGTGACTACCAGATTTTCCATCCCACCAATCTCTAAATCAGTTCCTAAACCTTCCCAGACCTTATCAGCTGACTTCTTCCAGAAGGTCGGTAGTGAACTGCATAAACTCCTGTGGAATGAGGCAGTTTGAGGATTGCTCTCTGTAAGCTCCTAAGAGGGGTGTATGAGGTCTCTAATGTATGTAATTACTGCTGGGCAACCCAATTAATAACAATTAATGGCTGGTTGTTTGCAGACAGGGAAGAATCAGCAAACCGGTTGGAGAGAGGAGCCATGTATAGTTGCTTCTACCCACCACTGTAGTACAGGAGGGTGTTATATGTCATATTGGTACCCTAACATAGATACAGGGAACATCGTACAGTTTCCCTACCTCAGCTCCGGTCATTTAATATGAACGAGCCTTATAAGGACATACTCCAAATAAGAAAAGACTGCCTTGTATGGACTTAATACCTTCTAAGGTCTGCAGCCTTTTATGGACTAAACCTTCACCTACTTCATGATGAGGGTGGGTTCTGCCTGATCGATACTGTTAAGACGTCATCCTTAGCACATATGAATAATTAATGCATACACTCTCCAGGAGGTACACTTCACCTCTCCCATTGACGCACAAGGTTTAATTCCCAAACATCATACTCTAACTGAACAATGGGTAACACACTTACATAGACTGTATAAATATAGCACCTCTTGCTATCAGTTAGCAGGAGGGAACCGAGACTTCAAGTCAAGTCCAGGACTGAGTCCCACACTGTCGCCATTCAGGTATGGGGGTTCGACTAAATCCTAGCGTGATTCTTGACTCTTAGATTCTAGGCTATTAGGCCATTAGGCTCTTAGGCTAATTAGCTCTTTTGCACCTACTCACATGCTAGGTACACTTAGGTACATCTAGATAGGCATCTTAGGAGTACGCACTTTATTTTATAAATGCATTTCATATTCATGTATATGTTCATGACTATTGCACAATGGTAGAACAATACTATTCCTTTTTATTCACTGTATTGCCGGTTCTATATCTCTGTTACTGTGTTACAGTCGTAACAGCGCACTTATTCTACATGAGAACTACTGTACAATAAATTCTTGTTGTAAACACATTCAACTGTTTCTTCTCTGTATCTCTCTGAGAGCAAAAGCAAGCAAGCACGAGCGATTGGGTGAAAAGTAATATATTGTTTCCACAAGTCTGAGGTTATTGTGTTCTAAAAATGCACAAACTAATCTCTCTGATATCAGGAGATTCTAGTGGCACCGCTAGCTAGCTAATGCAAACCATAGGCTAATATATGCAGCTGGGGTGTATAGAGTCAGTCTGCCACCAGACCCACAGTATATGTTATCCGTAATCATCGTAGGTCCTGCATGACAGGGTACTTTTTGGGACTACACTACAAAGATAAGAGAGGGGGCACTGCCGACCTACACTCAGACGCTGGGAAAGATGTGATGAGAGGCCACTAAATTCTTGGGATGGGAGGGAAGACTGACAGACAGGACTGTGCTATGGGATAGTGTATTCCTTCTGTAAGTTGGGAACCTGTCGGGGTTTTCCAAATGGGGGTTGCTAAGCAATGACTACTTAGGGATGTATGGAGAGGGCAGGCTCTGATACCTTTGAGGACCTACTAACTGAATATGAAATGGTGTAATCAGGGTGGTTTAGATACTTACAATTGGGACAAGCACTGAGGCAACATATACTAAAAGGAGAACAGCTGCCAGAGTCAACGTCATTAGAAGAGCGACTATTGCTTGATCCCTTGACATACAAAGCAACCTCCCTGACATAGAATAAATTAATGAACAATTTACCTGACCATCTCAAGGCTCTGAAGGAAGCTTGGGAGGGGGATATTGGGCATATCAAAGAAGATGACTGGGTGGAGGCCATTCAGAATCCCAGAGAGGTTGCTATATGAGCCCCTTTCTGTTTAAATACAATTGTGGATACTTCACAGATCATACTTCTCTAGATCCCTCTTATACCAACCAGGGAGATGAAACACAGCCCTATACACTTGGGGATGTGCCATGTTGGGTTCCTTTTTCCATATGTTATGGGATTACCAGAAAAACAACACTACTGGAAGTCTTTCACACTGTTAGAAATGGGGAATTCTAGTTGGCGGGGGTTGCACCTTTGTCCAAATAGGGACCCTTCTTCCTAGTCAGGATAAGGTAGTTACACTCATAAAATAACCCCTGCTCACCCCTTTGGTAGCTTGGCACGAGCAGTCAGGCTTTAGAGGCAGTATGTAAAACATTTGCAAATAACCAACAGTAAGACAGTGTAAGCACAACAAAAGGGCACCACACCAGTTTTGAAAAATAGCCAATATTTTTATATACTTTAAGACAAGACCAAAAACGATAAAAATCCACAATACATTACTTCAAAATCTACATTTATCAAAATATGCTTAAAAATAGTTCCTTGGTGTTGATAGCTCCGTTCGGGGCTATCACGGCGCTGTGAGCAAACAAATCCAAACAGCTCTGGCTGACCTCTACGTAGCGGGCCAGCTACGGTGTCAGGAAGACCTGCAAACAGTACTTTTTAGAAATGCAGGGCGTCGATGACACAGCATCCGCAGGCGTCGGTTCCGGAGGTCGGTGCAGGAGTCGTCTGGTGCCCTCGAAGGCACACGCATTGCAGGTCGATCTCCTTTCTGATGGAGTCAGGAGCACTGGCATCAGCAGGTGTTGTGTGCTGCTGTACGAAGTGCAGCGGTGCAGCGTGTGGTGCCCTGAGGTCTCAGTGCGAGCAGCAGATCGGTGGCAGCGTCAGATGGCGTCGTGGGTGAGACCAGGGTCGCGGTGCGGGATGAAGGCAGTGCTCATCATGGTTCTGGCAGGTCACGGTGCAAGCAGCAGCGTCATCGTTGCTGCAGCGCTGTGGTCGGCTGACGAACTGGAGTTGATTGCGCTGGGGTTGGTAGGCTAAGGCTGCAGTACAGAATGAGGGTGGTGAGTGATGTAACTTTATGAGCGGTGTCCTCGAACCACGGTGCAAGCAGCGGCATTGATTTCGGCATGGAGCATCGTCATCAGGGAGGGCAAGGCGTTGTCGTGAAGTGAGGCGGTGGAGAGTTGGTGCCCACAGGTCGCGGTGCTAGCAACGGCTCAGTGGCGGCATCAACAGGCGTCGTAGATGAAACGAAAGGGATCACCTTTGAACTGCTTGTTAGTTGCAGAGTCGCTGGTTGGACGTGAGCGACCTCCCAGAGGGAATCTTGTTCCTGTTCTTGTCCTCAACTCCCTAAAGGCTTTCCCGACCTCGCCGGACCCGCTTTGCGGGTCCCGCAGCGCCTTGACATCTAAGGCTGCTGTCTCTGTGAGGAGCTATCAGCGGAGGCGCGGGCAGGCAGAAGAGCCGGCGGGGCTGCGAGCACAGGCAGGGACTCCAGTCTCCAGGAGCCCCTGCGCGCCCATTCCACACACCTGGGCTGCTCTCCCCGCTGGCCACGCCCCCCGCTTCTGTGATTGAAAACCGGGTTGCACGCACAGACCCGTGGATCACCTTTGAACTGCTTGTTGGTTGCAGAGTCGCTGGCTGGACGTGAGCGACCTCCCAGAGGGAATCTTGTTCCTGTTCTTGTCCTCAACTCCCAAAAGGCTTTCCCGACCTCGCCGGACCCGCTTCGCGGGTCCCGCAGCGCCTTGACATCTAAGGCTGCTGTCTCTGTGAGGAGCTATCAGCGGAGGCGCGGGCAGGCAGAAGAGCCGGCGGGGCTGCGAGCACAGGCAGGGACTCCAGTCTCCAGGAGCCCCTGCGCGCCCATTCCACACACCTGGGCTGCTCTCCCCGCTGGCCACGCCCCCCGCTTCTGTGATTGAAAACCGGGTTGCACGCACAGACCCGTGGATCACCTTTGAACTGCTTGTTGGTTGCAGAGTCGCTGGCTGGACGTGAGCGACCTCCCAGAGGGAATCTTGTTCCTGTTCTTGTCCTCAACTCCCAAAAGGCTTTCCCGACCTCGCCGGACCCGCTTCGCGGGTCCCGCAGCGCCTTGACATCTAAGGCTGCTGTCTCTGTGAGGAGCTATCAGCGGAGGCGCGGGCAGGCAGAAGAGCCGGCGGGGCTGCGAGCACAGGCAGGGACTCCAGTCTCCAGGAGCCCCTGCGCACCCATTCCACACACCTGGGCTGCTCTCCCCGCTGGCCACACCCCCCTGTCCACCGACCAATACTGATAATACTGATCAGAGCTCCCGCTGCGCGGGAGCGCGCGGGAGGGCGCCGGGAGAAGCCCGGGACAAGGGCGGGACCGTCTGTGGCCGTCAGGGGCCGAAGGAGGCCGGGCTGGGCCATATCCCTTACTTTTTTCTTACGACCTCGCTTGAACTGTGATTCTGACTAGGGTGATGCCCTCACCGGCACCACGTGAAACTCCATCAAGGGAGGGGGGAAGCAACACAGGGACGCTGGACAATTATTTTAAATCTGCCAAGGGAGATGCGGGCAAAGAAAACTCTCTGGAGAGACGCAGGGCGGAGCGGCGGCGCTCCATTGAATCCATGAAGAGCAGACCTTCGACTGAGATCATCCCGTATCCTATCTCCCAAGAGGAAGGTACGCCCCCCAATAGCTTAAATCCCCCGACTCTTGAGGATTTCCCCCTCTTACTTCGGGAAATTCCCAGCTCCCCTGGGTTGGTGCCTGGAAAGTCCATAGACACAACTCCTCCCATGACATGTGCCACCCCCGTTAATTTGGTTACCCAAACTCCCCCTTTGCATGTAACTAAGAAAAGTAAGCCAAAACAAAGTGTTGTGGTGGAGTTGCATAGGCCTCCACCTAGCAAACGCAGTAGGAAGTCAATGGGGGGGCGGGGGAAAAACAAACTATCCCATCTAGATTTTGGCAAAAAACATATAAACGCACTCCAATCTGGGAAAGATAATGAGATTGTGACTATCGCTCTTCCCTCTAAGGCCCCAAGTTCCAACATAGCTGATATCAACAACGACCCAGTGGTCAATATACAAATACAAATCCCCCTCTCACATCTATAGGGAGTATAGAATTCCTATTTCGTTCCCTTCTGCAGCCCATTAGCGATAGCCTCAAAAAAGTTGAGATTAGGCTCACTCTACTAGAGACATCTCTTACTACCTTGAACACCTTAGTTAGTAAGCAATCTAAAAATATGGGACCTCATCTCCCCGCAGGAAACCCTCCTAAAATAGGAGCCCCACAGGGTGCCAACAAAGTCCCCCCGCAGAGTGTGCCTACTGCCCCCCCCCTGCAGCCACTAATGGCTATTTTAGTCCAGGCACCGCGCAGTAATTCAACCAATAGGCCTTCACAACCAATAGACCCTGTCCCTCAAAGTTCCCAGATGGGGATTAATGATGGCCACCAAGAAGCCGGCAGCGCCCCTTTACTCTCCCCGGGCCGGCCAGCCCCAAGACCACGGAGACCAGATCTGCCTCCAGTAGCTAATAGTCTAACGGTGGTCCTAGCAGGTGCCCCCCATCTAAGATCAGGGGAAAATGAAGACTACCAATCCCTAAAGAAAAAGGTCATTAAATGGCTAAATTGGAACCGACCCCTACCATCGCATTTCAATAATGAGATTATTATGGTTAGAAGGGTCCCTTGGTTAGGGAAGACCAGAAAAACAATAATAGGGGACTGTATTTTGGTAACTTTTTAAGATCCGGGCACTGTTCTGCACATCTGTGAAGGAATAAATAGATCACTGGATTCCACTATTCAGACCCTTCCAGTATCCTTCTTTTTCCCCCCTATTCGCATGCATCATGCTCCACCCCATGATGAATGGATAAGGGTGGAACGTAGACGCAGACACATGGATTATGTACAACGCCCAAATCTTCAATTGCCGGACACACCCTATTTTCATTTCAACCGTTTCAATTGCTTGAATGGCTTGGATGGGGTTGATTGACTTTCCGCTCACAAGCCAGTGACCCGGGATTGCGGCTCCTGCAGACTTTTCGAGCCATCTACCCCGATTGTTGGTAAAACCCTTGGTCCACTGATTGACCCAGTGTTTCTGGATAATGGCACCAGCAGACTTTCTGATCTATCTGCCCACAATGTTGACAATGCCTCTGGAATATTGAATAAGTCAACATTTGTGGAGAACGGATTCCTGTAGACTTTCTGAGCCATCTGCCCCCACTGTTGGTAATGTGTCAAAACATCCGTTTGCAGTAGAGTCTGGAACCACCTCCTCTAACCCTTCTGGCACGGCAACTGACACCCCTGAACATTTGAGGCTAATTTGCTGGAATGTTGCTGGACTGGCCAATAAATTGGGTGATCCGGACTGGGCAAATTATATCGAGACTGGAGACATATGTATGTTCCAGGAAACCTGGGCCAGAGAGGACTATGGTCACCAAGGCTACATGTCATTCTTCATTCCAGCGAGGTGGGAAGGCCAAGGCCGTCCGTCAGGGGGGCTCACGACCTGGGTCGCATCTCATCTGGGCTGCGAGGCTACACGGTTGTCGGCTAACTCTGAAGATATCCTTGTGGTTTCACTATCATGGCCCAACCAAGCTAAACTTTTGTTTATTAACATCTATTCTAGGCCAACGGGAATTGCAAAGGAATCACCAACTATAGATGAACTCTCCAACTATATATCTGATCTACCGAGTGATTCATTCTATGTAGTGGGAGGGGATTTTAATTCTCACTTCGAGCCACTCCCCGGCCTACTGGACGGGTTATCATCGGAAGAAGAGGCCAGATGGGCAGTGCCCCTAGTGGAAGCTCCACCTCCGAAGGCTTGGACCCCACTAGCACTACAAATTACAGCCCTCACCCTAAAGTTCGGAATCAGAGCTTGCAACGGGCGAATGAAATCCGACATACCCAGTAAAACCACCTACAATAGACCGGGAAGAGAGTCCCGTCTGGACTATGTCTTGGCCCAAATGGTGAAGTGGCCGGCAATCCAGGACTTTAGGGTGATGGAAAGGACCGATAGTGACCACAATGCACTTGAGCTTGACCTTGTCCACCCTGGCCCCCAAGTTCTCGTGACTAACGCGGAAGGGAATAATCCTGCGCTTCTCCTGGACAATAGCAGGAGAAGAATCAGGTGGGAGCACTTGGTTACAAGCAAGAATAAACTCCCCATGTTCTATGATGGGATAACTCCCATACTGGAAACTGTGGGGAGCTTGGATACCGAGGCAAACAACAAAGACTCCCAGGACAAACTGTACAAGGCGCATGAGGACCTCATAAAAGCTGCGGCACCTCATTTCACTTGTAGTTCACGGAAGCCAAGAGGGGGGGGCAAGGCAAAATATCATGGTATAACCTAGCATGCAGACGGGCAAAAACAGAACTCCTCAAACTAATCAAGGAGGGTTCAGGGGGGGATAGCCTTAAACAAAGCAGGCGAGCTTACAAGAAACTCGTTGCCCAAGCTAGGGCCGAATGGGAGGAAAATCAGTGGGAAGAACTCACCAAGGCCCTAGCGATCCAAAATCAACGCCTGTTTTGGAGGATAGTGAACCGGGGGTCGGGGAATTTACAATCGGCACTAGAGCCTAACATTGCCCCAGGGGTGTGGCATGCTCACTTCCAGTCCCTATACAGCTCTGAGCCGGGAGAATCTCCTGCTGACACTGAGGTGGGCTGGCCGGGCTATGAAGGGGAGCCAATAACGTTGGGCGAGGTCACTGCTGCCATTTCAGGTCTGGCTTCCGGAAAGGCGCCGGGACTGGATGGTTTACCAGGGGATATGTTTAAACAGGAGCCCACTGTTTGGGCCCCTTACCTTGCCGCCCTTTTCAATGGAGTTCTTGGCGGCATGGAAATCCCTAGTACTTGGCTGGGGGCAGAGGTGGTCCCATCTTTAAAAAGGGCTCGCCTCTCCTCCCAGCCAACTACAGACCAATCAGTTTAATAGACGTAGCACAGAAACTGTTTGGTAGGGTTTTGCTGAACCGGCTCCAGGACTGGATGGAGGAGGTGGGCGCCCTTAGTCCCTATCAGGCGGGATTCAGGAAGGGGGTATCCACAGTGGACCAAGTTTTCAGATTAAACCTAATCTATTGGAGGGCAGCAAAATTCGAGGGCGGTAGTCTGTACACAATTTTTGTGGACTTACGGGCCGCCTTCGACCTGGTGCCCAGGGGGAAACTCTGGAGCGTCCTGGCAGAGATGGGCGTTCCCCCGGACATTCTATTGATCTTACAGAGGCTGCACCACAATAATTACGCCCGAGTGAGGTGCGGGAGGTCGGGGGAACTGACCGATAGATTCCCCGTTGGCCGGGGGGTAAGGCAGGGTTGTTTGCTGGCACCGACCCTGTTTTGCCTCTTCGTCAACGGGGTAATCGCCCACCTGAACGCCACTGACTATACTGACGCCCCCAAATTAAATGGCAGCAGGGTGCCCGCAATTATGTTTGCGGATGACACCCTGCTGCTATCCAAAACCCCTATGGGTATACAGAGGATTTTGGATTCCTTTGTGGCCTTCTGTACTGATAGGGGGCTAGAAATTAATGCGGCAAAAACCAAATTCATGGTTTTGAATCCGAGCCAAAAATTGCGGCCAAATCCGCAATTGGGAGCTGTACGGCTCGAGAGAGTAGCCACCTTTGAATACCTTGGTGTGACTCTTAACGAAACCATGACTTGGGGATCCCATCAGAGTAGGGCTAACCTCAAACTCATCCAAACCACTGGAGGCATCGCCCAGATGATGACCGGTTCAACATACCGTCCATTGGGGGCACTAATCCAGATATACAAGGCCCAGGCTAGGGGAGCGATTATGTATGGGGCGGAACTGTGGGGTCACACACCCTGCCGGAGTCTGTCACTAACGGAAAACAAGTTTATAAGACAGATAGCCGCACTCCCGCCCAGCACCCCGCTCCTCCCCTTGAGGCTTGACTTGGGTTTAGGACCGTTAGCTGATGAAATAAGCCTGAGACCCATAGCCTTCTGGCGTAGGCTGTGGAGCAGCAATGATCTTGCAGAATACAGGGCGGAACTGGTCGAACTTCTGAATCACCCAAAAGCACTCAATATCCCCTGGGTCAAAAACATCCAAGTCACTTGCATGGAATTAGGGCTCCCTGATTTATGGACTGAGCCGGCGAATGCCGCACTAAATATCTCCAAAAGGTCCCTGGCTAATGTATATCACGAACACAAATTTGCCAGGGCCCAAGCTACCCAGGAAGAAGGGTCCTTATCCTCCGTGTTTTTGCAAAGCAAGGATTTGTATAGGTTTGAGAAGGTACTGGATCCTATTTTCCCTGTACTTGCCAGAAAGCTGTTTCTCCAATGGAGATACGGCACACTGCCCTTCCGGTCCTTTACAAACCCCTGGTCATCGGCTCCCACCACAAAGCAGTGTCCAGTTTGTGATGCAACGGAGGAAACCGACCTGCATGTGGCCTTTTTCTGCCCAGCCTACAAGGTAGCAAGAAAATACTGGCTCCTCCCATTGATAAGGAATATGGGTTGCAGGGAATACGCACCAATGTACAGGAGTTTAAAATCTGATGTCTCTGGCCCAACTGTTTTTGCTTTAACAACATTTCTTATCAATGTCTGGCATACGCGTAACCGCATTTTAAAGGTGTTGGGTCCCTCTTAAATATTTTTTAGATGCATAGTTTGTATAGCATTTTTTAGCATATGCATTCCAATGGTTTTTATCCTTTTATGAATTGATTATCTGTGATTTTATATGTGTATTGTGTATCTTTTATGGCCAATTGGCCGAAATAAAGATTGAAAAATGAAACGAGAGTTGTGGTGCAGCATTGCAGCTATGCCCTCTGCGGTGCCTTCAGGACTCGGAGTCGGCAGCGGCATTGCAGACATCATCAGATTGCTTTTCTTCTTTTGCGGCACAAAACACATAGTCCCCAGTGCTGAGGGCAGAAGAGCTTGAAGTCTTTGCGCTCCTGAGACTTCGTGAACAGGGAGCAAGCTCAAGTCCTTGGAGAAACTCACAAAGCAGATTGCTGAAAGTTCAGTCCAGTCCTTTCACTGCCGCAGACAGAAGTAGCCACTGTAGGCCAACACGGCAAAGCATGCAGCAAAGTGGTAGGTCCTTCGCACAGCTTCTCCAGCTCTTCTTCTTGGCAGTCTTCTTGGTCAAAAGAGTTCTAAAGTTCAGGGGTCTGGCCTCAATTTTTATATCCCAAAGTCCTTTGATCTCTTAGTGCCCAGCCAGAACCAGTTCTGCCTTCTCTGGTGTGATTTTCTGGCAGGAGGTGGAGACAGCATTGTCAGAGACAGACCCAGGAAATCTCCTCCCCCTTTGCCCAGGACTATTCAGCCCTTTCCTGACCCTACCTAGACTATCTGGAGCCACTCTTGCTCCCCAGCCTTCTGCCATCCAAAACCCAGACAGGCAATCCACATTCCAGCAGAGGCACATGGAATGACTGAGCAAGAAAATACCTACTTTCTAAAAGTGGTATTTTCAAACACAGAATGTAAAAATCACCTTCACTAAAAGATGCATCTTTAGATTCTGAGTTGAGGCATACTACATGTTATTTCCCTACCTAGTTCCCAGGGCCAGTTATGTTTATAAGATGTTATAAACAAACTTCCCATTCTGTCCTATGGGGAACAGGTAGCCTTGCAATAGTGAAAAACGAAATGGGCTGTAATTCACTATGAGGACATACCACACACACCAGGGCACGTCCTACCTTCCACATACACTGCACTCTGCCCACAGGGGTACCTTTGGCCTACCTTAGGAGTGACTAACATGTAGAAAAGTGAAGGGTTAGGGCCTGGCAAATGGGTGCACATGCCAAGTCGACACAGCAGTTACCAACTGCGCGCAGACTCTGCAATGGCAGGTCTAAGTTGCCTTTTTAGGGCTACTCGCATTGGTGGCACAATCACTGCTGCAGGCCTACTGGTAGCATTTGATTTTCAGGCCCTGGCACACGCAGTGCACATTACTAGGGACTAACAAGTAAATCAAATATCCAGTCACAGAAACACCAATTCATAACACACTTTACCACAGGAGCACTTGCACTTTACCAGTGATCAGCAGTGAGAAAAGTGTGCAGAAACACTATGCCAGGGGACAGTGATTGGTTTCCATAACTGGGCAAGTGATTCTTTGTGGGATGGGCCCGGACATGTATTGAACATTACCATACTGTGTTGATTATACAACTGTATGCTGTAAATTTTCATCTGATCCCATCAAAGACCATAAAAGTGCTGTTTCTTTTTCTCTATATTGCCCATAATGCAATTGATCGATCCACCATGTGGTTATATTCTGACTAACTGTTTCATAAAAAGATTCTTTTTAAATCTTCTCAGACACAAATACTGCAACCTATTTGATACAAAAATAAAAACCAGAGCAGGGCTGGAATCCCGAATGTAGTGACATCTGATAGACTGTACAGGGAGACAACTTGTGGTTGTGCTTTAGGTAGTTGGAGAAAATATTGAGTTTTAAATCTTGTGATAAAGAAGCATCATAAAAAAATATCCTTACTAAAAACGTTGTACAAAATATCGCTCTCAAGAATATAATTTTATTATGTAAGAAATATAATTTTCCAAAATATTGTTGCTTTTAACATCAACTTCATTAATATAGTTGTAAAAATATCATTTTGTGTATTAGTTTGGTATGTTGTTGTGAATATGTAAATTTTAGGTGATAATATTGGTAGTATAATTGTTATTTGTTTTTAAAAAGATGGTTTGTAATTTTAAATGTGTTAATAATTTTTTTAAATGTAATTAGTAATTTAAAGACAGGGTGTTCACTTCTTAGGGGAATAGGTTGGGAAACAATTTCAATTATGATTAATTTTAATTTGTATGGCAACTATTTTTATTGTAAATTTATTGTTTAATTGAGTATTAAATATTTTAATTGTTTAATTGCCGTAGTACAGATTTTTATTTTATTTTATTTGCAATGTATATTTTATTTTTTCAGAACAAAATGTATTGCAGTACTGATAGATTACATATGGGACACCGTCCTGCAACACATCGAAGGACCAGTGAGCAAATGAAGATACATTACATGTAGTCAGTTCAATCAATATTTGGTTATGAAGCGACCCCCCAAACCCCCCAACTCCCTACCTCCCTCCAGGGTCCAACCTTTACCTCCACACAGTGTCTACATAGTCCCAAGGCACAGATTAATAAATCAACAATAGTGCGTGCTCCTTTTCACCCAAGGTCCATTAGTTAAAGTTTTTCTCTAACGTCTTGGGACGCAGGTGGCTCCAGCCACAGCCCTCTATAGTCTGCCCAATTGCAATGTATATTTTAATTTAATTATTATTAATAGTATGTTATATTTTAGTAGCAGGTTGCTGTGCTTGTAGGAAAATTGTGTGGGAATTAATAAAATTATGATTTTTTTATTGTAAATGGATCATTCATTTGAATATTAATTATTGTTCATTATATTTTTAATTAATTTTGCGAACTGTAATGTATATTTCAATGTTATTATTATTATTTGCTTGCTTTATTATAGTCCTTGTTTTGGGTTTGTACGGGAATAGATTGGGAAGTTAATTAAATTAAACCTTATTTAAAATTAACATTGAGTTTTTTTAGGTTAATGAAATATCTAATTGAATATTTAGTATTGATATTACTAATTTGTTATTTTTTATATTTTTGAAATGTTTAACTTTATGGTGTAGTTTGATATACGTTTTATGTATTTTTGTTTCACTTGTTTATGGGATAAAGGGTGGTAATATGTTAAAGTTATTATATTATGTTTGAGAATTATTTTTATATGTGATTGATTACATGATATTTGATTATGTTTAATTTTACTGCTGTATTTTCTTTGTTAATTATTGTGTAGTTTTTTATTGATTACATATTACACTTCTAAGTGTTTTTGAAATTTTTACGTGGAATGACTTTTTTAGATTACATTATTATATTTGTTTTTTTGGTATTTATTTTAATTAAATACTTTTGTGTTTATATAACAATATTCTAATTGCTTTGTACGTCATTGTGATTGTAAGCAATTTTATTGTTTTGTTTTTTAGATTTGTATCTTTTATTTTACTTTTTTGTTTTTCCTAATCAATGCAGCATTATTCATTTCCTATGTACTGTGATTTATTATGTTTTATTATGCATTAAAATAAATTAAAAAACATTATTTGAACTTTTATTGTTAATGTAATTCTTTCAAGGTCCAATGATTTCTCTACTGTTACTTAGACTGGAGTGGGAATAGTAAATCTAACCATTAAGAAGTTCAACGCTTTCTCTACTGTTGCTTAGACTGGATTGGGAATAATATATCTAACTCTTCTAAAGTCCAATGGTTTTCCTACTTTGCTGAAGTGGGAATAGTACATCTAACCCCTTCAAAGTCCAACACTTTCCCTACTGTTGCTTAAACTGGAGTGGGAATAATTCATATAATCTATCCAAAGTTCATCACTTTCCCTATTGTTGTTTAGACTGATGTGGGGATAGTGAATATAACCCCTCAGAAGTTACAAACTTTTGCTACTGTTGATTCAACTGGAGTTGCAATAGTAAATGTAACCCCTCCAAAGTCCAACCCTTTCTTTACTGTTGCTTAGACTGGAGTGAGAATACTAAATTTGACTCCTTCAAAGTCCACTGCTTTCCCTACTGTTGTTTGGTCTGGATTTAAAATATTTAATATAGCGTGATTTATTGTTATCAAATATTTAGGGGCCCATTACGATGTCTGGCGGATTGCCCCGCCAGTCTGGCGGTAGCCACTGCCAGCCTGGCGGGGGCAATCCGCCAGACATCACACTCATTTTCCCCCCGCCATATTAGTATGGCGGGGGGGACCTAGGCAGACGGAAAGACCGTCCGCCGCTTTTCCACCCCTGTTGCCTTGCGGCTGGGGCGGAAAAGGTTTAATATGGTGGCGGTGTCTAATAGACACCGCCAGCCATATTATGATGGGCATTTTGGAATGCCTTTCCGCGGCGGCGATGCCGCCACGGAAAGGCATGCGGTCTTCACTCTGGGGGCCCCCTGCGGGCCCCCAGAGTGAAGGTGATGTGGGGGGTGCACACGGGGGGTACCTGTCGTACACCCCTGCATTTGCATATACCAGGCGGCAGTCACCGCGAGGTGCCTGCCGCTTTGTATATGCAAATGCTGCATTCCATTGTTAGCATTGTGGCGGGAGGTGCTGAGTGCTCCCCCCACCACAATGCTAACAATGCAGGATGTGCCCGCCACTGTGGCGGGCACATCCTAATACCAGTCACGGGACCCCTGCCCTTATGGCGGGCGGTCCCCAGTTACGACAGGATGGCGGGCGGCTAATGGGCCCCTTTGTGTTTAAAACCATTTTATATGATTTGTATAAACATTTTGTTTACTAGATTTCTTTAGTTAATAAATGTGTTATATATTGTGATTATATTTTTGTAATTTGAGATATTATTTTTGAAAATCTGTAAAATTATTAAACTATTCTCAATATATTACATACATTTTGGGCCCGATGTAGGTAATCCTCATTTACCGACTCTAAAATACCAAATTTTACCGATTCGGTATTCTAGATTCGGTAAATGAGATGTAGCTAAAAATTCGGTATTTTTTACCGAATCGGTAAAGCTAGGACTCCTAACTTTAGGACTCCTAAATGCCTTCTGTGAATACCGAAAGTCTTAAAGTTAGGATTTTTCTCAATTTAGTAGTAGTAAAGTTAGGACTCCTAACTTTAGTACTTCTAAATGCCTTCTGTGAATACCAAAAGTCTTAAAATTAGGATTTTTCTCAATTTAGTAGTAGTAAAGTTAGGACTCCTAACTTTCGGACACCTAAATGCCTTTTGTGAATACCGAAAATCTTAAAATTAGGATTTTTGCCACTTTACTACTACTAAACTGAGAAAAATCCTAATTTTAGGACTTTCAGTATTCACAGAAGGCATTTAGGAGTCCTAAAGTTAGGAGTCCTAACTTTACTACAACTAAATTGAGAAAAATCCTAATTTTAAGACTTTCGGTATTCACAGAAGGCATTTAGGAGTCCTAAAGTTAGGAGTCCTAACTTTACTACTACTAATTTGAGAAAAATCCTAATTTTAAGACTTTCGGTATTCACAGAAGGCATTTAGGAGTCCTAAAGTTAGGAGTCCTAACTTTACTACTACTAAACTGAGAAAAATCCTAACTTTAAGACTTTCGGTATTCACAGAAGGTATTTAGGAGTCCTAAAGTTAGGACTCCTAACTTCTGTGAATACCGAAATGAGTAAGTGCCTTCTGTGAATACCAAAATGAGTAAGTGCCTTCTGTGAATA
This sequence comes from Lissotriton vulgaris, assembly GCF_964263255.1. Classification (NCBI taxonomy): domain Eukaryota; kingdom Metazoa; phylum Chordata; class Amphibia; order Caudata; family Salamandridae; genus Lissotriton; species Lissotriton vulgaris. The sequence goes on along the minus strand of NC_141689.1, from coordinate 1,083,394,409 downwards.
CCAAAATGGTAGTAAGTTTAGGATTTTGTCTTAAGTTAGTTCTATGAATCGGGCCCTATATGTACTTAAAAAACATTGGCCGCGGGGGCGTGGCTTAGCGGCCGAGAGAAATGGCCGCAGCTTGAACGGGCTCTTCCCGACCCACGGCCTCTAATTAACTTGCAGCCTGTATAACCGGACTGAGGCCCTCCCACGGTGCCTGTCGGAGCAGCTGCCACCCCCGTGTGGCCTCCGGTGCGGCTCTCCGGCACAGAAATCCCCGTTAAGTCGACGTTTTGCTGCTCGGCTGCGGAGGCACACAAGCTACGTAATGATGGCATCCCTAAAGCGCTGAATAGAGCGTGGTCCTGCTTGGCCTTGGCGGCCTCTCCTGCCGCCCCCCCCCCCCCCCCCCCCCCTTCACCGGGTGACAAGCGGAGAGGGGCTCGGCCCCTGAAAGAACTATGGAGGCGACGTGGGGGGAGTGAAAAGGCGGCTTACTGACCACCGTCGCTGATCGCCGAGGTGGTGTAGGCCCCGGATCGGGGCGAAAATCTAGGCCCCGGCTTTGCGGCCTGACTGCAGCTGACACAGGGATGTATGACGTTACAATGCATGCTTTTACCACGCATGCTGTTACAACGCAAGTATTACAACGAAAACCTTTACAATGCATTACACTTGGGGATGCTGGATAGTGAATAGTTTAATTTACTATTCCAACTCCAGGCCCCGTGGACACTAGGGAAGGTGTTGGATAGTAAATTAAAACTATTCCTTACCCTAGAGTGCCCCCCAGTGTAATGCGTTGTAATGGTTTTCGTTGTAATACATGCGTTGTAACAGCACTACGTGGTAAAAGTTGCGTTGTAAAGGTTGCATACCTGACACAGTATTGGCGGCAGGGCATAGCTGAAGAACAAGATGGGTACAACTCAAGGTACGTCGTCCTACCGCAGTCAGAATTGCACACGGCAGACCCTGGAATGGCCTCTGGGAGCGCTCCGTCTGAACCCGGATAGCTCTTGGGGCGAGGATACCCCTGAGCTTCCCAAGACGCACTGTGACACCAAGGGGCCTACTGGGACCCGCTGGACGCCGGTCGGGACTCAAGTATCATTCACCCCCTCCTGCCTCGCTCAAAGCGCGCCCGGCTGTACCGCTTGGATGCTGAGTGCTCTACCCCCCCCTCCTTAGCCTAATGTGCAGTGATGATGGCCGCGTCCCGCCTTTAAAGGACTCGGGGGTGTGAGGTGATTCACTCGGCGATCTATCGGCCGTGGGACGGGACGCACACCGATTGCCTTGGTCCTGGACATCAGTAACATAGCTCTGAACCATTCCTACGAAGGGTCTCAACGGCGAGCCTTTAGCTGGGGGGTGAAAATGGCGTCAGGAGGCAGAAACTCCAAGAATAGTGTTCAGGCGAAACTGTTCAAGTAGGCATGGCAGCAGGGTGGAGAAAAAGCCGACCCGATAAGAACAGACAAGGACGGGGCGAAAGGGTCGTCTCCCCAACCTAAGGAGCCCACGCTCTGTGATGTCCTGGCAGCCATCGGGGAAATGCAAACATCTATGGACTCCGTAACGACAGAAGTTTCGCTACTTGGTGCCGATTTTAAGCAGACGAACGAAAAAGTGCGTGAACTCAAGGTGGTGACGGCGGCACTCCAGGAAGACACTTCCGAGCTCCAGCGACAAATGTCGGACATGGAAAAACGACAGGCTCGTATGGCACAGCAGCTCGATGACTATGAAGGGAGGGCCCATCGCAATAACGTCAGAATTCTTGGGGTCCCGGAGAAAACGGAGGGTCCGGCGGCGGATCTCTATGTGGAGGAGCTAATCATGAAACATTTGAAGCCTAAGGCGTTGTCTGTATACTTCTGCATAGAACGAGCCCATAGAGTGCCGGGGGGGAAGCCTATAGTCGGGGCCCCTCCCAGACCAATTATCGCCAGAGTCTTTAACTTTCGAGACCGGGACAATATCTTACAAACGGCCAGGGTGAGCCCCCTACTGATGATCGACAACTACGAGGTCTCCTTTTTTCCGGACTTCACGGCTCGGGTCCAAGCACAACAATGCAGCTTCCAGGCGGTGAAACAAGAACTGCGAGGAAGGGACATTAAGTATGCGATGCTCTTTCCAGCGAAATTGAGAGTCGAAAGGGATGGTAAATCATGGTTTTTCGACTCCCCTGAGGCAATCTGGGACTGGCTGGACGGATGGACTGAAGTCGGATGTAAACCCCCTTCACCGGGTGACAAGCGGAGAGGGGCTCGGCCCCTGAAAGAACTATGGAGGCGACGTGGGGGGAGTGAAAAGGCGGCTTACTGACCACCGTCGCTGATCGCCGAGGTGGTGTAGGCCCCGGATCGGGGCGAAAATCTAGGCCCCGGCTTTGCGGCCTGACTGCAGCTGACACAGGGATGTATGACGTTACAATGCATGCTTTTACCACGCATGCTGTTACAACGCAAGTATTACAACGAAAACCTTTACAATGCATTACACTTGGGGATGCTGGATAGTGAATAGTTTAATTTACTATTCCAACTCCAGGCCCCGTGGACACTAGGGAAGGTGTTGGATAGTAAATTAAAACTATTCCTTACCCTAGAGTGCCCCCCAGTGTAATGCGTTGTAATGGTTTTCGTTGTAATACATGCGTTGTAACAGCACTACGTGGTAAAAGTTGCGTTGTAAAGGTTGCATACCTGACACAGTATTGGCGGCAGGGCATAGCTGAAGAACAAGATGGGTACAACTCAAGGTACGTCGTCCTACCGCAGTCAGAATTGCACACGGCAGACCCTGGAATGGCCTCTGGGAGCGCTCCGTCTGAACCCGGATAGCTCTTGGGGCGAGGATACCCCTGAGCTTCCCAAGACGCACTGTGACACCAAGGGGCCTACTGGGACCCGCTGGACGCCGGTCGGGACTCAAGTATCATTCACCCCCTCCTGCCTCGCTCAAAGCGCGCCCGGCTGTACCGCTTGGATGCTGAGTGCTCTACCCCCCCCTCCTTAGCCTAATGTGCAGTGATGATGGCCGCGTCCCGCCTTTAAAGGACTCGGGGGTGTGAGGTGATTCACTCGGCGATCTATCGGCCGTGGGACGGGACGCACACCGATTGCCTTGGTCCTGGACATCAGTAACATAGCTCTGAACCATTCCTACGAAGGGTCTCAACGGCGAGCCTTTAGCTGGGGGGTGAAAATGGCGTCAGGAGGCAGAAACTCCAAGAATAGTGTTCAGGCGAAACTGTTCAAGTAGGCATGGCAGCAGGGTGGAGAAAAAGCCGACCCGATAAGAACAGACAAGGACGGGGCGAAAGGGTCGTCTCCCCAACCTAAGGAGCCCACGCTCTGTGATGTCCTGGCAGCCATCGGGGAAATGCAAACATCTATGGACTCCGTAACGACAGAAGTTTCGCTACTTCGTGCCGATTTTAAGCAGACGAACGAAAAAGTGCGTGAACTCAAGGTGGTGACGGCGGCACTCCAGGAAGACACTTCCGAGCTCCAGCGACAAATGTCGGACATGGAAAAACGACAGGCTCGTATGGCACAGCAGCTCGATGACTATGAAGGGAGGGCCCATCGCAATAACGTCAGAATTCTTGGGGTCCCGGAGAAAACGGAGGGTCCGGCGGCGGATCTCTATGTGGAGGAGCTAATCATGAAACATTTGAAGCCTAAGGCGTTGTCTGTATACTTCTGCATAGAACGAGCCCATAGAGTGCCGGGGGGGAAGCCTATAGTCGGGGCCCCTCCCAGACCAATTATCGCCAGAGTCTTTAACTTTCGAGACCGGGACAATATCTTACAAACGGCCAGGGTGAGCCCCCCACTGATGATCGACAACTACGAGGTCTCCTTTTTTCCGGACTTCACGGCTCAGGTCCAAGCACAACAATGCAGCTTCCAGGCGGTGAAACAAGAACTGCGAGGAAGGGACATTAAGTATGCGATGCTCTTTCCAGCGAAATTGAGAGTCGAAAGGGATGGTAAATCATGGTTTTTCGACTCCCCTGAGGCAATCTGGGACTGGCTGGACGGATGGACTGAAGTCGGATGTAAACCCGATGGACGCCATGGCGCACCGGGGCGAGGGCCTGGAGACAGACCGAAGTCCGCAGCGATGGGGGATGACCTGGGGGCAAGCGGCCTCTCAGAACAGGAGTGAGAGACACAGGAGGTCCATAGAAGGACTGACCCTGATGGACACTTGCAAGTAATGGGGGGACGGGTTGTTTGCGGAGGATGCCATTGGGAGTGGGTATTTGACTTTAATGATTCCGGGTATGTAATGTAGTTAACTGTACTTACTTAGACGTGTTATGGCGATTTTCAGTAGGCAGATATTCTTTATTGCGGGCTGCATTGTAATGACCTGTTTGTTAGATAATTTTGCCGCAGGGAGGGAGGGCACGATTCACCTCTACGCAGTTAGTATGGGTGGGGGACTTGCAGGCACTCTGCCGAGTTGGGGGTGGGCAATTTGGAGTCCATAGGCAGGGGAGCAGGGAGGGGGGTGGAGGGGAGTCAACGGGGTGTTTCAGGGGTGGGATGGGGGGGCGTGGCTTGGACGCCGATCGGGATGGCGGCGTGAGCTCGCAGCTCCGCGCGGAATCCCGCTAATTCTCCTGTTTTTGGGACCCTAGGCGACCCGAAAACGACTCTCCTGCCCTCTGAAGAGTAAGGGGACGGCTGGGCGTAATCGGAGAATCGCTGGGGGACTGCTGGCCCCGAGGAGATCGAGGAAGAGGCGGCCGAGGTGTAGACAGGGGTGTGAAGAAAATGGCGGCGAGGAGGTCGGATGGTCCCGAATCTCGGCCCTGAGCCCGGCTGCCACCAAGCAGAGAGGGACCCTGCACCCGACTGCCCGACGCACTGGGATTGGCGGCGTGAAGCCTTGAGACCGGGGGACGCTGCCCGATTCACCCAAGGGACCCGAGGGCCCCGTCGGCTGCCGTCCCGTGACTCATCCTCCCCCCGCCGGACTAGTGGGGGTGACGGAACGGAGCTCATCCGCCTGGTCATTGCTCCTGAGTCCATTGGCGGTGACATTGTACTGCCTGGTGCCCGGTGCTCGGCACGGGCCCACGAGAGCACCCGCAGACCGGGTGGCCGGACTTGTGACGCAGCACCCTGACATGGCGGCGATCGGAGGGCCGACACCCGGGAGCCGCGACGGGGACTCGGCGACATCGACCCGGTTGAGTGAGAGTCCCTCCCCGGAGCTTGACCAAGAACAGCGGCTGAACCGGCGCTTGGATGCCATCCTTGAGGCGATCACCTCCACCAAGGAGGCCTTACATAACGACATTGCCCAAGTGGCCACGGGCCTGGGGCTACTACGGGCGGATCACGCGAAGCTGGCGGATCGGGTCAAGGATCATGACCAACTGTTGCTGGACCTGAAGCCCTCGGTGGTGACCGCGGAGCACAGAATTACAGACATTTTGGCCCGGCTGGACACTCTAGAGCGGAGGGAGGAGGATGCCGAAGGCCGCAATAGGCGGAACAACGTGCGGGTCGTAGGCCTGCCGGAACGGATTGAGGGGGAGGATGCGGTGGCCTACATGGAGAACTGGTTCCGCACTGTGGTGGCGCCGGAGGGGCTTACTCCATTTTTCACTCTGGAGCGAGCCCACCGGGTGCCCGCTCGTCCGCCGGGGCTTGGCCGCCCCCCCCGTCCAATGGTGGTGCGGCTCCTCCATTACAAAGACCGAGACCTTCTCATCCAGCGGGCCAGGATGTCGGGCCCTTACGGGGTGGAGAACAGCAAGGTGACGATATTTCCGGACTACACGCAGGCGGTCCAGAAGAACAGGGCATCGTTCCTTGCTGTGAAGAAGGAGCTCAGGGAGGAAGGCATTCAGTACTCCTTGCTCTACCCGGCCAAGCTGCGGATTATCATGGATGGCACCACGCACTTTTTCCAAACTCCGGATGAAGTTTGGCACTGGCTTGAGTTGTACAGAGCGGGGACGGACAGGACACACCAAAGTAGGCGAGACCAGCCCAAGCGGCCCCGGGTGCGGCAGTCACAACGTATAAGGTCCCGCAACAGGCGCCAGCGGGAGAAGCGGGAGGCCCAAATGGCGGCGGAGAAGAGGGACGCACTCGCGGCGACGGCGGCCATTACAGGGTCGCAACAGAATAGTGAACGAGCCGAAACGGACTCGGGAGGAGAGGGCAGCAGAACTGGAGAGGAACTATCGGAGGCAGAGAGCCAGAAAGGGCCGACAGTGACCCCACAGACTTCGGATGATATTATCTGCGGCTAAGATAGACTTTGGTCTTAATCGGGACTTCATGGTAGGGTGATATCCTGTTGTTGGAGGGCGGGTTGCCGGGTGGGGGAGTGTATCAGAGGGGATGAAGGGCGGACGCGGGCTCCGCTGGCTGGGGTCGGCGGCGACTCACCCCCCCGAGGCCCTTAAGGCCGACTGTGGTGGAGACCACAGGGTAAGTGTGCGAGAAGTTGGTTCGAGGTTTGGATGGGGGCGGCCATTGGGTTCGTGTGCTCTGTCCTGGGGAATGGGGGTTGGGGAATGTTTCAGTTTTGGGCTTGTTGGGGGGGGGGCAACTGCATTGGGGGGGGCATGGATCGTTGGAGTTTGAATTGGACTGTACGGACTTGGAATGGGGACATTACCTAATTTGAAATGCCTAACGTGGAATGTCCGGGGGCTGCGGACTATGGTGAAACGTCACAAAGTACATGCATACCTGGTACGCAGGGGGGTTCAGATAGCTATGCTCCAGGAGACTCACCTCACTAAAAAAGAGTGCGCTGCCTTGCAGAAAAGATGGCGGGGCCAGGTCTTTGGCACCACTTATTCAGCGTATGCCAGGGGGGTCTTGATCTGGGTGAGGGCGGGGATCCCCTTTCAGGTGCTGAATCAAGTAATAGATCCGGATGGCAGATTTGTAGCGGTGGAGGGGAGATTGTATGGACGGGATGTGGTGTTCTGTTGTGTTTATGCACCAAACACTGACCAAGGCCGATACTTTGATAGCCTCTCGGGGTCCTTGGCCTCCTTCCTGGCGGGCCCGATAGTTCTAGGGGGGGACTTCAATTCAATTACGGATGTGGCTCTGGATAGGTCCCATCCCCCCCTGGTGGACTCTCCTGTGCGCAGGCTGGCCGCGCACAGGAAGGACTGGCAAGAACGATGGGGGTTGCTGGATGTTTGGAGGGAGAGGCACAGGGGAACCAGGGACTACTCCTTTTATTCCGCCTTACACGATTTACATGTTAGGATTGACTCGGTGCTTTGCGGGGGCTCCCTAGCTCCATTGATCACCCATGCTGAGTACCTTGCTAGGACGATATCTGATCATAACCCCCTGTTGGTGCATATTCAATGGCAGAGGGAGCGCTCAGTAATACCAACATGGCGGCTTCGGCCGGAGACGCTAGAAGATTCTGTGTTCGACGACGCGGTCCGGCAGGGCATTGAAAGTTATTTCGGTGTGAACGATGGGACGGCGACGAGCAGGTCTGTTGAATGGGATGCGATGAAAGTGGTGGTGAGAGGGGTGTGCCTGGGTAGGTTCTCGAATGCTCGAACGACTGTGCTGAATGACCTAAAGAAAGCGGAGGAGACTTTGAGGGACCTGGAACGCCGCAGGCCGACTAGGCCAGATTTACAGGCCCAGTTATTGGACGCGAAGGAAGTGGTAGCCGCGGAGACGGAACGTTTGAGAGGCTATGATTACAGGCAGTACATGATTAGGGCGCACGCAGAGAGGGACAAGGTGGGTACCCTCTTGGCCAGATTAGCTAGCCCGGAACTTAGGGGTTGCCCGATCCTCAGCATTATTGATGCACGGGGAGAGATGGTGTATTCTCAGGCAGCTGTAGTGGACCGCTTTCGGGGTTACTATGAGGAATTGTACCGGAGTCAGCTGGGAGTGGGGGTGCAGGACATCGTGGAGTACCTGGGGGAGAGGCCGCTTCCGGTCTTGGACGAGGGTGACGCGACGGACCTGGGTAGCCCGATCACGCTTACGGAAATTCGAGTGGCTATCAAACATATGGCCCGTAACAAGACACCCGGGGTGGACGGACTCCCAATCGAGTTCTATCAGCACTATGTTGACGCTCTGGCGCCCAGGCTGCTGGCGGTGTACGCGGAGGCCTTCGAGAAGGGGGTGTTGCCTGCCTCCATGCGGGAGGCCTTCATAGTACCACTCCTCAAGCCTGGCCGGGATGCCGCGGACGTGAGGTCTTATCGCCCACTGTCCATGCTGACGGTGGATTACAAGATCCTGAGTCGCATCCTAGCCACTAGACTGGCCCCGCACATGACGGGCCTGGTGCACAGGGACCAGGCCGGGTTTATACCCACGAGGAGCACGGCGATGAATATCCGCCGCCTAGTGGGAATAATGGACGCCATCTTGGAAGGGGAGGGGTCGCCAGCGGTACTGTCCGTGGATATTGAGAAGGCCTTCGATAGTTTGGAATGGCCTTTCCTGGATGGAGTGCTGGAGCGGTTTGGCATGGGCGATGGGTTTCGGAAGTGGACGAGGGTCTTGTATAACTCGGCAACGGCGAGAGTACGATTGGGCGGCCTGGTATCTGCCGCGTATCCGGTGGGCAGGGGAACACGTCAGGGATGCTCTCTCTCCCCTTTATTGTTTGCCCTAGCGATGGAACCCTTGGCGGTCCATGCGAGGTCCGGCGACCGTTACGCGGGAGTGGTGGGGGATGGGCAATGGCATTATATATCGCTTTATGCGGATGACCTGCTCATGTACCTAGCAGACACCTCAGGGGCACTGGTCGGAGCGATGGAGCTGTTGTCCGAGTTCGGCCGACTGTCGGGCCTTAGGGTCAACTGGGCAAAAACCTGCGTGTTTCCGCTGAGGGCGGGATCGCCAGCCCCTAGCAGCGACCTGGGTGTGACGTGGGAACCCTCTTGCATCGTCTACTTGGGTGTCCGCATTTACCACTCGGCCGCCGACCTCCTGGAGGGCAACATTGGCCGTTGTGTCCGGTCACTGCGGGGTAGCTTGTCTTTCTGGTCGACCCTACCGCTGACGGTCCTGGGCAGGATAGCATTGTTGAAGATGGTGGCACTCCCCCGCTTCCTTTACTATTTCCGAACACTACCGGTTTGGATTCCCCAGGGAGTGTTTAGGGACCTGCGGTCAATGATTATTGGCTTTCTGTGGGGGCATGGTCGTCGCAGGGTAGCCTTGAGCACGCTCCTTCGCCCCAAGTTGGAGGGGGGCATGGCTGTGCCCGACCTTGAGCTATATTATTTAGCGGCGCAGCTGCAGGTCCTAACGCAGAATGTAGCCAGGGTGTTCCGGGGGCCGGAGGAAGACCGGGGTCGGGGGATACAGCGCCACGTGCTGTCGTACATCATTATGCAGCAAAGACTCGAATTACGGGCCCTCACCATGGAGGAGCGGACGCTCCGGCTGTGTTGGCAGAGGAGCCTTCGGAGAGCGAGAGCATCGCGGCCTTACGCCCCGGAGATCCCGATCGGGATGTTGACAGCTTTGCCCCACGGAGGGGACTGGTCCCCGCTGATGGATTGGGAGGACGCGGGGTTGCAGGTGGTGGGTGACTTGTATATAGATGGGGCGTTGGCACCGTTCGACGTGCTCCGGGACCAGTTCGGACTGCCTGACGGGGGCTTCCTACTGCACGCGGCTATAGTGGCTGCCGTGCAAAAGCACTGGAAAGAGGGGCTCCTGGAACCCGCGACGACTATGGCATGCCAATATGTGGTGATGGCAGCTGGCACATTTAAGGCTGTGACGTGCCTCCATAACAGGATGCTGAACGATGGGCTGGAACCACTCCATGGGCTCAAGGCGAAGTGGGAGGAGAGCGTTGGCCGGCCCATACCGGATACGGCATGGGGCCATATCCTGCGTCGCACGTGGAAGGGCACTAGGAACGCGCGCTTTCAGCAGGTCCATTTTTATGTGCTCCATAGGGCCTACCTAACCCCAGAAAAACTGCAGCGGCACTTTAGGGTGCCGGATGCCTGTTGCCCCCGGTGCTCGCACCTAGGGGCGGACATGGACCACTTGTTTTGGGGATGTCCGCAACTGGGAGCTTATTGGGCTGAGGTGGGGGACCTCCTGAATGAAGTGACTGACAGGGAGGTAGACTTCGACATGGCGACGTGCCTATTGCTCTGGTTCCCGCATACTAAGCACACCAAGGTGACCAGTAAATTTATAGATCTGGGTCTGATATTGGCTCAAAGGGAAATATCGTGGCACTGGAAGGCCAGGGGGGGTCCCTCACTGCGTAGGTGGAAGAATGAGTTGCTGCGATGGTCTGACTGCGAGAGCGTGCTCCGGATGAAGCAAGCAGTGAAGTTGGGGAATGAGAAGGCTCTGGATGCAGCGCGTGCATGGGAGTTAGTGGTACAGGCTCTGCGTGATGCTTTGGTTGAGGATGAGGACGGCGAGGAGTAAGCCGCTGGACACCACGGGGCGAACACAGAAGTATGACATCACGCACTGTAGTGGACCCATCCAGTTCAGTAGAGCGAAGCACACACCTTAGCAGTTGCCAGGGGGGGGGGGCGTTGGGGGGGTTAGTTGTAGGGGGAGTTGGGGAGGGCCGGAAGCCGTTGGGAGGGTTGCTGGTGGAGGCCTCGGACCTACTGGGACTGGGGGTATTGAGTGGTGGGCGGTTTGATTGGTTGGAACGGCCTGGCACGAAGGCCCGAATAGCCTAGAGCAGGCCCCGATGGGGGCGATTACGTTGATACCTCGGAGATGGCTGACGGGAATGTTGTTGCGGGTGGAGGGGTAAAAGCAGATACATGAAACGATCTTTCGCCAGGGTCCCATTGGGACGTGCACTGTGTTGTGCTCCTACGGAGCGACCTGATTTGCCGCCCGGCCTCCGGGATGCGGGCTGAATGGCTGTGTATACCTGTGAACTGTTACTGGTGGGGGGGGCCCGCAAGTGCACTGGCTGATTACCTTTTTCCTGTTGTTTATAACTCTGAAATAAAAATATATTTAAAAAAAAAAAAATTCAGGGGTGGGATGGACCAAAGCTATTGGTGGAACTAACCGTAGTGAATGTGTGCGAATTCAGATTGAGCTGTTTGAGGGAGGGAAGGGTTGGTTGCACTATATTTGGTGTTTTTGTTATGGGCTGTACTTCAAGGATACAAGTGATCACATGGGTGGAATGCTGCTGAGCTTTCAAGGATGTTTTAACTATGATGGCAGACAAGGTCTTGAATGATGTAATAACATACGACACAGTCCCAATTGTGGCTCCGGTACCCCCCTGACCCTGCTTTCCTGGAATGTGCGCGGTTTGAGGGACAAAATTAAGAGGGGGTTGGTGTTGCAATATGTGCGTAGGGCAGCCCCAGCACTGGTGCTTCTTCAAGAAACGCATCTAGTGGGGTCAACTTGTAAGGCTTCGGATCAATGGGGTTACACAATGGTGATACACTCTGAGTTTTCCTCTGGCTCCAGGGAGGTGGGAATCCTGATGCGCAAGAGTTTTCCTGTGATAATACAACAGGTGTGGAAGGACGCACGCAGGCAATTTGTAGCTATCTTCTGATTATGGGAGGGGAAGAGATTCAACGTGGTATCAGTATACATTCCACCTGCCATACTGTTAGAATTAGGAGTCTCTGGTTGGCGCAAGTCACTTGTGACAAGCAGGGACCCTCTCCTCTAAGTAAGGGCGAAGGATGACCCCTTGGAATTACCCTTGCTCACCCTCTAGGTGCGTGGCGTGAGCAGCCAAGGCTATTCTTCAGGCGTTATGGAGTTAAGCATTTATAATAACACACACAGTAAAATGTACCAATGCCCCCACAAATGGACACCAGGCAAGTATTGTATGAAAATATGTTCCTTTATGTAAATATATATATATATATGTAAGTAGATCAGGTTCATCACAAGACCAATAACGTTCCTCTTTAGCCACAAGGTTATCAAAGTTGGTAAATGTTCTCTTTGTTGTAATTAAGCTTTACTTCAGTTCTTGGTAGGCCACAGTTCTCCCAATACTCTCTTTTGGGCACCTTTGCACAGTTCTGAGCTATCAGAGCGCTTCCTAGCGCTCCTGTTCGTTCCTGGCTTGCGATACAGGCCCGACCTACCAAAGCTCACGCTTCTCGCGTATGGCGCGGTCGGGTCGGGGACAGAGTACGAGGCGTACCATGGGGTTCGATTCATACGGGAGGGAGCGCAGGGTCACGGAGCTCTCCGGGCCCCAGGTGACACAGAGCGGTGCGAGCCTCGATGGAGGGACGGCTCGTACCGCAGAGGGAAGCACGCTCCGGGGCTCACGGGCGCTGCAGCGGGACACAGAGCGGTGCGAGCCTGTCAGGAAGGGCGGCTCGTACCGCGGTTGGGTGATATTACCTCAGAAGGCCGATGTGAAGCGGGGAAATCAGAACGTGGCAAGCCCCGAGCCCGATGAAGAGGTCTCGGCAGCGGCTTTACGCAAAGGCAGATGCGAGGCGCCCAGCGGCTCTCGAACAGAGCGAGTCTGGCACCCGAGGCGTCTGGGCTTCGGCGGTCTGTCCTCTGGGTCTGTGGGGTTCCGGTGGGGACGACAGGTGGGAGCGTGGGGGGTGCACCAGCAGGCCTCCAAGGCGGTGATACAGCGAATTCCCTTGGCGGGGGGGAGCGGTGAGACGGAGTGGGGCTCTCCCTCGGCAGGGACAGGAAAGCACAGTTCGATCACGGCCTCGAGGAGGGGCTGGGGGGCACCACAAAGGTCACGGCAGCGAGCCTCCAAGGCGGTGATACAGCGACTTCCCTTGGCGGGGGGGAGCGGCTCGACGGAGCGGGGCTCTCCCTCGGCAGGGACAGGGAAGTACAGTTTGATCACGGCCTCACGGAGAGGCTGGGGGCACCAAAGGTCACAGCTCCGGCGGGGCAGAAGTCCTTGAAATACCGGCAGACGAGCAGAGAGCAGGTTGAGCCAGATGGTCCTGTGGCTCAGGTCAGGGTGCAAGCTCAGACACGCCCTTGGAGAAAAGTTCAGCACAAATCAGCAAAGTCTTTACAGCAAGTCTTTTCCTCTCCTTCCTCAGCAAGGCAAGCAGCAGGCCAGTCCTTCCAGCGTCTGCTTATCCTTCTAGTTGGGCAGAGGTTCTTTGTGGGAAACAGGATTCTGATTTACAAGGAGCAGGGCTCCTACTTTTATACAGCATTACTTTTGTCTTCTCAGGCCAGGGGGGCCTTTGCATACTTTCTTTCAGTCTCTGAGCACTTTGTGGGGTGTAATCTGGCTTCTGCTTTCAGTGTGAGGGGCAGGCACATCAGACGCTCCACAGGAGGTGGAGCCAGCATTGTGTGGCCAGGGGCAGCCAGGAGTACCTTGTTGATAGCCCGAACCTGGCCCAGGAAGGGCGAAGCACTGAGTCATCAGTCGCTCCCCAGGGGGCGGAGCCAGCATTGTGGTGGCAGAGCACAGCCCTATTAAGAGTCCAGGGGCACTCCTACTTCCCACTAAGGTGTAATCCTTGCATTCACCACCTGTCATCCCCCAGCTCTGTCACTCACACATCCCAGACAGTCAGATACACATCCTAGCAGAGGTGGGCTGAAATGGCTAGGCAAGCAAATGCTAACTTTCTAAAAGTAGCATTTGCAAACACAGGATATTAAAATAAACTTTACAAAAAGAAGTATTTTATTATTCTGAGTTCAGGCATACTAAACTTTATTTTCTACCATGTTCCCTGAGCCTGCTGGGGCTATAGAGTGTAATAATTCCAGCAGCCCATCTGGACTAAAGGGAACAGGTAGCCTTACAATAGTGAAAAACGAATTTGGTAGTAATTCACTATTAGGACATGCCACACACATCAGAGCATGTCCTACCTTACACTTACAATGCACCCTGCCCTTGGGCCTAACATAGGGGTGACTAATATGAAGTCAAGGGAAGGTTTAGGGGCTGGCAAGTGTGTGCACTTGCCCAGCCAGCATGACAGTACGAGACTGCACGCAGGTTCTGCAATGGCAGACCCTAGACACATTTTACCAGGCTGCTTCTGTCGGTGGCGCAACCAGCGCTGCAGGCCCACTAGCAGTATTGGCATTTACAAGCCCTGGTGCACTTTACTGGGGACTGACAGTAAATCCAATGGACCAATCATGGAAATCAATCACATATACACTTTACATAGGGAGCACTTGCACTGTGGCACGGATTGGCCGTGGCGCAGTGCCCTGAGCGGCGGACACCAGCAAAAACATCTGAGGCACATCAGCAAAAAGTGGAAGGGAAACTCACGCCAAGGTGCCAGGTCTAATACGTGTCCCCTCCGGCTGAAATGTGGGAAGAACTACCCTTCCCCAGGGAGTTCCTCATCACTAAGGCGGAAATACCTGGACAGACCGTCAGCATTGGCGTGATCTGTGCCAGGGCGGTGTTCCACCGTGAAGACCATATCCTGTAGGGAGATGGACCACCTCAACAGTTTTGGGTTCTCACCCCTCATTTGCATCAACCATCTGAGGGGCCTGTGGTCCGTCTGAACCCGGAAGTGAGACCCAAACAAGTAGGGTCTTAGATTCTTCAGTGCCCAGACCACAGCAATAGCTTCTCGCTCTCTTGCACTCCAACTACTTTCCCGGGGAAGTAACCTTCTACTGATGAAGGCTACAGGGGGGTCCCAGCCCTCCTCAGTCATCTCTGAGAGAACAGCCCCTACACCATGCTCTGAAGCGTCTGTTTGTACTAGAAATTCCTTGGAGAAATCAGGAGCCAAGAGCACGGGCGCCGTGCACATGGCAGTTTTCAGGGTGTCAAAAGCCTTCTGACAATTGTCAGTTCAAATCATATTCCTGGCCTGCTTCTTAGAAGTCAGCTCTGTCAAGGGGGTAACAATAGTTCCATAGCCCTTGACAAACCTCCTGTAGTACCCAGTGAGCCCCAGGAAGGCTCTCACTGCAATCTGGGTCTTGGGGGGTTCCCAAGCCAGGATGGTCTCAATTTTGGGTTGCAAGGGTGCCACCTTGCCACTCCCCACCTGGTGTCCCAAGTACACCACTGAACCCTGCCCAATCTGGCACTTGCTTGCCTTGATTGTGAGGCCTGCTCTGAGCAGGGCCATCAACACTTCCCAGAGGTGTCGCAGGTGTTCTGGCCAGGTGCCACTGAACACTGCGATGTCATCCAGGTAGGCAGCGCTGAACTCATCCAGCCCAACCAACACCTGGTTGACCAACCTCTGAAAGGTGGCAGGGGCATTCTTCATCCCAAATGGCATAACCCGGAACTGGAAATGCCCATCTGGTGTGGAGAATGGTGACCTCTCTTTTGCCCCTTCGGTCAAGGCGATCTGCCAGTACCCAGACGTTAAATCAAACGTGCTGAGGAACCGGGCAGCCCCTATCCGATCAATGAGCTCATCAGCTCTGGGGATAGGGTGCGCGTCAGTCTTCGTGACCGAATTGAGCCCTCTGTAGTCCCCACAGAACCGGAGTTCCGGTGTGGCTACTGGCGCAGCAGCCTTTGGGACCAAGACCACTGGGCTGGACCAAGGACTGCTGGAGGACTCAACCACCCCAAGAGCAAACATTTTGGAGACCTCCTCCTTTATGCAGGCTCTGACCCTGTCAGTCACTCTGTAGGCCTCATGCCTCACAGGTAAGCTGTCTCCTGTGTCCACGTCATGGACGCACCAATCTGTGACACCAGGAACCAGGGAGAACAGATCTGAAAACTGCCCCAGCAATTGGCGGTAGACTTCCTGTTGCTCCGGCGTTAGGGTGGGTGAGAGGTTAACTCCATCCACTGACCCATCTTTCTCAGAGGCTACCAAGAGGTCAGGAAGAGGCTCAGACTCCTCCTCCATTCCATCATCAGTTGCTAACAACATGCCCACTTCGGACCTCTCCAAGTGGGGCTTAAGGCGGTTAACATGTAGGACCTCAAAGGGTTCCTGGGAGACTGCATGTCCACCAAGTAGGTTACAGGACTCTTGCGCTCCACAACCTCAAATGGACCTGTCCACTTGTCCTGAAGTGCAGAAGGCTCCACTGGGGCCAAGACCAACACATTTTGCCCAGGTTGAAGCTCCAGCAGAGTGGCATTCTGGTCGTACCACTGCTTCATCTCTTCCTGGCTGGCTTCCAGATTTGCCTCAGCAAGTTACCTGAATCGCCTGGTCTGGTTTCTGAAGGCCAGCATGTAACTGTATACATTCTGGGGAGGTTTCCTGGGAGATTGCTCCCAGCCTTCCTTTACCAAACTCAGAGGTCCTCTCACGGGGTGGCCATACAGCAGTTCAAAGGGAGTGAACCCTAGGGACTTCTGTGGCACCTCACGGTATGCAAAGAGAAGGCATGGCAAGAGGACGTCCCACTTACGCCTCATTGGTTCTTCCAGGCCCATGATCATGCCTTTTAGGGTTCGGTTGAATCTCTCAACCAACCCATTTCCTTGGGGATGGTAAGGGGTGGTGAAATTGTATGTTACACCACACTCTTACCAAAGAGATTTCATATACTTGGATATGAAATTGGTCCCCCTGTCACTCACCACCTCTAGAGGGAATCCCACTCGGGAGAAAATTCCCATCAGTGCTCTTCCCACCACGGGGGCCGTCACTGTCCTCAGAGGGATGGCTTCAGGGTACCGGGTGGCATTATCCACCAAGACCAGGATGAACCTGTTGCCTAGGGCTGTCTTGGGGTCCAGAGGCCCAACAATGTCAATACCCACTCGCTGGAATGGCGTACTGACCACGCGGAAGGGTTGCAGAGGAGCCTTGTGCTTACCTCCGCTCTTACCACTTGCCTGGCAAGTCTGACAAGATCTACAGTGAGCATCTAAGCTCCTGTGCATTTGGGGCCAATAAAAGTGGGTGACAAGCCTGTCATAGGTCTTGTCCATCCCCAAATGTCCTGCTAACGGCACATCATGAGCCAGCCCCAGTAGGAATGCTCTGAACTTCTAGGGTACCACCAGCACACGGGCTGACCCAGGTTCAGCAGCCTTAGGCTCTGAATACAGGAGGTCATTCTCCCAGTACACGTAATGTGTCTTGGCCTGAACACCATTGGCCTGGTCTGCAGCCTGCTGCCGCATACCCATGAGAGAAGGGCATTCTTTGTGCTCCCTTCAGAATTCCTCCCTGGAGGGGCCTCCTTCTTGCTGCCAAAGGGTCAGCTCAGGCAGGTCCCCCAGTTCAGCAATCTGTTCCCCTTTAGGTTCCAGGGCATCCCCCTCAAGGCCTGCTTCCTCCTTGACCGTGGGAACTTCGGGGGCCGGTTTCCCGTGCCCCCTGCGCCTTCTCCCTAAGGCCGGTTCCTGGGCCTCTCCTTTAGGCCCCAGGATCGCTTGATCACCCCTACTGGCTGCCATTGACCGGGTGGTCACGCACGCCCCGTCTGGCAGACCCACCATCCGCAGGTGAGTCGTCTTCTCCACCTTTCCCCAAGAGGAGTTCTCCAGGTCATTCCCTAGCAAACAGTCTACAGGCATGGACGTTCTCACACAAACCTGCAGAGTACCAGAGGCCCCCCCCCACTCGAAGGGAACTTGAGCCATCGGACACTGAATCTCTGAATTATCAGCATTGATAACCGATAGTAGGCATGGGGTACAACCTGCTCTTGAGACCCCAGGTGCTGCCTCACTGCAGTCACGCTGGCTCCTGTATATCTAAGAGCCTCAGCTTTCTTACCATAGATGGTCACCACGTGCCCATATTTGTTATTGTAAGAGGGCAGGTAGTTCTCAGGTACCATCTCACTGTCTCCTACAGAGACTAGGGTCATCTGGACAGGATCTCCACCCGCAGGGTTACTACTTCTTCCCCCAAATTAACACTAGCTACTTGCGGGGGTGAAGCACCAGTGGGTGCTGGTTTACCAAATAGGCGACACTTGGGGTCACTGGCAATGTGCCCCAGGTCACCACATCTGAAACAATTGAAGGGCCCATTTGGAACAGGCCTACCTGTCGGGCCCCGTTCTGCTTTGGAGGTGGGGGAGGCTGAGAACCTCGCTGCTGGTTCCCTTTGCGATTACCATCGGGGCCTCGCTGGAACCCTCTTTGTTTACCCCTGTCACCCCCACTCTTCTGCTGGGGGCCCTGCCCACCCTTGGTGGAGGAATCTCCCACTGGACCCTTGTGGACCCTGGTGCTGAGCCTGCGGTCTGCCTCCTCAGCAAGCTTCCTCAGGTTGGACAGCTTGCTATCAATCAGGTGCTGGCGTAGCTCAGGAAAACAGTGATCAGACAAGTGTTCCCACGCAATTAAATCAAGAAGCACCTTAAGATCATTTACCTTACTACCCTTTACCCATCCATCCAGTGCTCTGCAAAAACCAGTCACATACTCCACAGACGTACTCCCAGGACTCGTTACACTCCCCTTGAACTTCTGTCTGTACATTTCAGGGGTAAGCCCATACCTGGTCATTAAGGCCTCTTTCATGCGGGGATAGGAACTTTGCTCTTCTGTGGGCAAATCTAGCAGGGTGTCCCACCCTTCCCTAAGGAACCTCCCCCACAACCCCGCTCCCCAATCCTTGTCAGGGACCCGGTGGGAGGACATGGCTACCTCATATGCCCTAAACCACTGTCCTATGTCATCCCCCTTAAAAAACTCCTTAACTACATCTTTGGGTATGTACAGCCTGGACTCTACCTGCACCGGCTTTGTATTGCCACCAGAAGGAGTGGTTCCCAAACCTCTCAGCTCCAACTCCTTCAATCTTAGGTCATGGTCCAGCTGGCGTTGCTGCGCCTCCATGGCCAATCTTTGCTTGTTCATTTCCAACTTTTGCTTCTCCATTTCTATTTGCCCAGCTAATTTTGACATCTCCATTGCATGTGCCCTGTCTGCTGCCCTGTCTGCCAGCTCCTCTGGTGACAGGCCTCTGCTAGGATCTACAACGCCATCTGGTGGAATGATATCCACCGCATTCTGTGGTTCCCTTGACTCCTTCCAGGCTCTCAGCGCCGTTACGAGTTGGGTCTTGTTGTTCAATTCATGTTTGGCAATTCTGCACTTTCCGCAGAGTTCTCTCAGCGGCTCATTTGTCAAGCCCCTCAGGGCTTCCACTCCCCAATCTATGCCATCTTCTCCAGAGAAGACAGAGAATGCTCTTCCAACAGGGAGTGAGCCAGGCATGGCTTCAGTAATGGCAGATGTCTCAACAAAATTTAAAAAAAATGGAAATCTGTGGCTGCGTTATCGGTCTGCTCTGACTATGTGGTGATCAGCAATTCACTGTATGTACACTGCAAATGCAAATTCGCAAATCCCACCGCTGACACCAATGTTAGAATTGGGGGTCTCTGGTTGGCACAAGTATGCACTTGTGACAAGCAGGGACCCTCTCCTCTAAGTCAGGGCGAAGGATGACCCCTTGGAATTACACTTGCTCACCCTCTAGGTGCAAGGCGTGAGCAGCCAAGGCTATTCTTCAGGCGTTATGGAGTTAAGCATTTATAATAACACACACAGTAAAATGTACCAATCACCCCACAAATGGACACCAGGCAAGTATTGTATGAAAATACGTTCCTTTATGTAAATATATATATATGTAAGTAGATCAGGTTCATCACAAGACCAATAACGTTTCTCTTTAGCCACAAGGTTATCAAAGTTGGTAAATGTTCTCTTTGTTGTAATTAAGCTTTACTTCAGTTCTTGGTACGCCACAGTTCTCCCAATGCTCTCTTTTGGGCACCTTTGCACAGTTCTGAGGTATCCGGGCGCTTCCGAGTGCTCCTGTTCGTTCCCGGCTTGCGATACGGGCCCGACCTACCAAAGCTCACGCTTCTCGCGTATGGCGCGGTCGGGTCGGGGACAGAGTACGAGGCGTACCACGGGGTGCGACTCATACGGGAGGGAGCACAGGGTAATGGAGCTCTCCGGGCTCCAGGTGACACAGAGCGGTGCGAGCCTTGATGGAGGGATGGCTCGCACCGCAGAGGTAAGCACGCGCTGCGGGGCTCACGGGCACTGCAGCGGGACACAGAGCGGTGCGAGTCTGTCAGGAAGGGCGGCTCGTACCGCGGTTGGGTGATATTACCTCAGAAGGCTGATGTGAAGGCGGGGAAACCAGAACGTGGCGGGCCCCAAGCCCGATGAAGAGGTCTCGGCGGCGGCTTTCCGCGAAGGCAGATGCGAGGCGCCCAGCGGCTCTCGAACAGAGCAAGGCTGGCGCCCGAGGCGTCCGGGCTTCGGCGGTCTGTCCTCTGGGTCTGTGGGGTTCCGGTGGGGACGACAGGCGGGAGCGTGGGGAGTGCACCAGCGGGCCTCCAATGCGGTGATACAGCGACTTTCCTTGGCGGGGGGCGGCTCGACGGAGCGGGGCTCTCCCTCGGCAGGGTCAGGAAAGCACAGTTCGATCACGGCCTCGAGGAGGGGCTGGGGGGCACCACACAGGTCACGGCAGCGAGCCTCCAAGGTGGTGATACAGCGGCTTCCCTTGGCGGGGGGAGCGGCTCGACGGCTCTCCCTCGGCAGAGACAGGGAAGCACAGTTTGATCACGGCCTCACGGAGGGGCTGGGGGCACCAAAGGTCACGGCTCCGGTGGGGCAGAAGTCCTTGAAATACCGGCAGAAGAGCAGAGAGCAGGTTGAGCCAGATGGTCCTGTGGCTCAGGTCAGGGGGCAAGCTCAGACAAGCCCTTGGAGAAAGTTTCATCACAAATCAGCAAAGTCTTTACAGCAAGTCTTTTCCTCTCCTTCCTCAGCAAGGCAAGCAGCAGGCCAGTCCTTCCAGCGTCTTCTTCTTCTCCTTCTAGTTGGGCAGAGGTTATTACTTTTATACAGCATTTCTTTTGTCTTCTCAGGCCAGGGGGGCCTTTGCATACCTTCTTTCAGTCTCTGAGCACTTTGTGGGGTGTAATCTGGCTTCTGCTTTCAGTGTGAGGGGCAGGCACATCAGACGCTCCACAGGAGGTGGAGCCAGCATTGTGTGGCCAGGGGCAGCCAGGAGTACCTTGTTGATAGCCCGCACCTGGCCCAGGAAGCGCGAAGCACTGAGTCATCAGTCGCTCCCCAGGGGGCAGAGCCAGCATTGTGGTAGCAGAGCACAGCCCTATTAAGAGTCATGGGGCACTCCTACCTCCCACTAAGGTGTAATTCTTGCATTCACCACCTGTCATCTCCCAGCCCTGTCCCTCACACATCCCAGACAGTCAGATACACATCCTAGGAGAGGCGGGCTGAAATGGTTAGGCAAGCAAATGCTAACTTTCTAAAAGTAGCATTTGCAAACACAGGATATTAAAATAAACTTTACTAAAAGAAGTATTTTATTATTCTGAGTTCAGGCATACTAAACTTTATTTTCTACCATGTTCCCTTAGGCTGCTGGGATTATAAGTGTAATAATTCCAGCAGCCCATCTGGCCTAAAGGGAACAGGTAGCCTTACAATAGTGAAAAACGAATTTGGTAGTAATTCACTATTAGGACATGCAACACACATCAGAGCATGTCCTACCTTACACTTACAATGCACCCTGCCCTTGGGCCTACCATAGGGGTGACTAATATGAAGTCAAGGGAAGGTTTAGGGGCTGGCAAGTGTGTGCACTTGCCCAGCCAGCATGACAGTACCAGACTGCACGCAGGTTCTGCAATGGCAGACCCTAGACACATTTTACCAGGCTGCTTCTGTGGGTGGCGCAACCAGCGCTGCAGGCCCACTAGCCGTATTGGCATTTACAAGCCCTGGCACTCCTGGTGCACTCCACTGGGGACTGACAGTAAATCCAAAGGACCAATCATGGAAATCAATCACATATACACTTCACATAGGGAGCACTTGCACTGTGGCACGGGTTGGCCGTGGCGCAGTGCCCTGAGCGGCGGACACCAGCAAAAACATCTGAGGCACAACAGCAAAAAGTGGAAGGGAAACTCACGCCAAGGTGCCAGGTCTAACACGCACACTCAGTAGCTCTCCCCGCCCTTAGTGCATTTCTGATTGCGCTCCCCGAGGGTGAGCTCATATTGGGCGGAGACTTCAACGCGGTTCTCGGTGATGGTCTTGACCGCCACCCTAGTAGTTTGACAGGGATGAATAAGGCGCGGCTGTAAGGTTATGCAGAAGCTATGGGTCTTACGGACGGGGGGAGGTTCAGACACCCCGGGGAGCGTGGCTACACCTTTTATTCAGGGGTTCACAATAGTCTTTCTCGTATTGACCATTTCTTGGTTTCTACTGACAGCTTTCCACACATACTAGACGTAAAGATAGGTCCAAGGGGCATATCGGATCATTCCCCGCCTTTCTTGATATAGGCCTCTCATGTAAAAACTCGGAGGCGTATCTTCCCAATCTCGCCCCATTATTCACAGATTCCTAAAATTAGAAAGGAACTAGTCAAAGCTACGGAATTGTACTTCCAAGAGAATGTGGACTCACCTGGGGTCCTGTCGGAAGCATACAAAACAGTGCTGAGAGTCCAGGCGATAGCCTCCATAACAGGCCATAAGCGGACAGTGCAGGAAGACCTTGCAACACTAGAGCGCGACCTAGACACTTTACAGACCGAACACGATCAAGATCCCAGCGTCTATTATGCCTCAAGCAGACGGAATTCGCTGAGTATTAGCGAGTGAAGGTCAGACAAAAGCTTAAGGGCACTCAACATATCATATACGAGGTCGGTGACAAGGCGGGAAGACTGCTGGCGGACCGCAACGATTATAGCCATACCAAAACCCCGGACGAATGTACATCACACCACTCTATTTCGCTACTGAATGCGGAAGCAAAAATACTGGCCAAAATGATCGCTGTGAGACTAACCCCACATTTGGAGACTCTGGTGCATCCGGATCAATCCGTATTCATGCCGCACAGGAGCACTGCTCTAAACCTAAGATGAGTTCATGCGGTCCTGGCGCAGATCCCGGTTTTATCGGAACCGGCTGTGATCTTATCTTTAGACGCACAAATGGCCTTCGACATGGTCGTGTGGCCGTATCTATTTGCGGTGTTGCGACATCAAGGCTTTGGGCCAAAGTTTTGTGCACGGGTCAAACTCCTGTATACAAATCCGTTGGCACATGTTGTGGCCAATGGCCATATTTCCGGGGATTTCCGACTGGGTCGTGGCACGCGTCAGGGATGCCCCCTGTTGCCTCTGCTTTTTGCACTGATTCTAGAACCGCTGGCAGCATGGATACGGTGGGACCCCATGATAAAAGGTCTCAACTGGACTGAATCTTGGGAGGACCGCATATCGTTGTATGCTGACGATATTCTTCCTTACTTGACTCGTCCCAGGCGTTCACTTATGGTTCTCCTTGACATCTGTAAGATTTTTGGGAGGGTCTCAGGATACACCATCAATTGGGCCAAGCCAGTATTATTTGTCCTCAAAGGGCCCCTGCCACTCCTACCGAACGATTGCCCCCTGAGGGTTACTTATGGACCCTTCAAGTATTTGGGGGTATGGGTGACACCGGATGACACCGAATCAAGTGGTTTTTTATCACCATCATTTGCTGCCACCACTTGAGCGATTCCGCGCGGATGAGAGGCATTGGCACACCCTACCGCTGACCCTGTTAGGAAAAGCCGCTCTATTTAAAATGATGACGTTACAGCGATTTCTTTATATCCTGGAAAATACTCCATTTCTAGTGCCTCCGAAGTATTTTCAGTCCATAAACGCAGTAGTTTCAGGCCTACTCTGGGGGGACAAACCACCACGCATTTCCCGACTAAAGTTGGTACGAGGATGGTTTGATGGAGGCATCGTGCTCCCAGATGTCCAGCTGTACTATTGGGCATCACAACTAAAGATCATAAATCACTGGCTCCACGCCCCGCAGACGGAGCCCGCATTCAAGGAGGATAGATATGACCATGGGGTTGGAGGAGTGATAACCGCGCTTTATGATCCCCGGGGTGTAGCAGCCCTGATGGGCCCCACGGCCCACATGGTGAAGCTCTGGCACATGGCATCAGCACGTCTCAAATGTCAGAACACGATCACGCAGATGACACCGCTCTGGGCATCGCGCCGTCTCGGACGACTTTGTAATACTAAGGGATTTGAGGCCTGAGACCGCATAGGAATTTCAACGGTTGGAGATATTTATAGCCGGGGTAAAATCCTTACTTTTGACCAACTGGCGGCCCAATTCACTCTGGTGGAGGCGGAACGTTTCCGTTATTTGCAAATCACTCATGCCCTGCGATCGGTGCTCCCGGCTGAGGGAAAGTTACCTGAATCCACTCCATAAGACAGACCCCCCAGGATATAGCGGCATGGATTGGCAAATTTAGCGGCACAAAAATGGACATTTAGCGGCACAAAAATGGAAATTTAGCGGCATTTAGCGGCATTTTATTTGGGGGTTTTTGCAACACCAAACACAGATATCTTACTGTTTGAGTTATTTGACAACATGGAGCTATGTACATTTTGTTTATTTACAATTCAGCCCATTTGTTTTAGTCAAAAGGCATGTTAATCTTGGCCATGTACGTTCAGTTCTTCTGAGCACTCCAAATCTAGACCAGTATTGTGCTGCTGGTTATAATGACTTGGCTTGGCAGTTCGGTAAAAGATAGGGAGGGAGGAGCCCACAGATTAAACACAACACGTGCCTCTAGCTAAGACCTAAAAAGTGAGACACTTACAAATGTTTAGTATTGAGAAGCGTGCCACCCCACTTGAGTTCCGAAGAGCTCAGTGGACACCGCTAAAAATACCAACAGTTCAAATTTACAAAGGAGACACTAGTTCAAGCATCAAATAACTTTCCTTCTGCTTTCTCATATTAAAAAACTCTGCCATAGCAAAAAGGCACCAGGGATATTAGATTTCCGCAATTTTTCCTAAAGGTCGTTCTTCTCTGCTAAAATGTGGGCTTGTATGCTACCTCACCTCCTTTGGGCAACAGAATAGGCTAACAGCCAGGGTGAGAGCACTGTCTTCCAAGTGAAAACGTGTCACACACCAAATAGAACATCATCTGTGCATTTACTGAAAACAGGAGTGCAGTAAGAATTAAAAGAACCATCAAAAGTTCTTTTTAAATAGCCCTAGCCTTTAACCATATAGCGGGTCAATGGTGCATGCATTCACCTTTTTCCTCCACATGTGTGGATTTGAAAGCGTATCGCCTCATGTTTGTCTTTTGCAAAATCTTAGCACACATTCGCACCAGAGCACATTGTCGCGCTACACAAAGGAGCATGCTTCAAATAACATGACATTTATAACAAGGGTTGTAAAACCCTAGGTTTATGTCAGTCTGTGCAATTCTATGAGGTAAAAAATAAGTGCAGGCATTTTATGTATCTATGCGGTTCTTTGTTATAAAGGCCTGGTTCCTCTAGGCAAGGAAATGAAAACATGTATACTACTGAAGGCAGAGACTAGAGAACTTTTATGATCATTTCAGTTTCAACAAATTGTTTCCAGCTGCTTGAAAGCAATAAGATTCTTTGGATTACAAGCATGGGAACTTATGCTTTTCAGGACATTACTTTCAGATGCCATCGGATTGAAATGATGAGTGCATCGTGCTTTATATGGGCTGCATCTTAGTAAGCTGTGCATCACACTGTAAACGGGATCCTGGCAGGGACGGACGTACCTCCTGTCTGTGTTCGCCGGCCGGCTGTTCTCCTGCTCCGAGTCCGCTTCCCTGGTCTCTGGAGAAGAGGAAGAGTCTTCGTGTGTGTGTCGCTGCCGCTTCTTGCTGGTATTCTCCCTCTCTCGGCCGCCGTGGTCTTCTCCCTCTCTCGGCCGCCTTCCTCGACCTACTCTCGCTCCTTCTCTTGCTGCCACGAAAGAAATCCTGGGGAATGGAAAATGGGTGCGCATGGGGCTGGATTTTAAGGCGGAAACGGGGGTGACGGCGGAAACGGCAAATTTCGCGGGCTTTTGCCCAAATATCGCGGCATTTCAACAGATCGGCCGATTTCGCGATTTTTTTGCAAATCGCGATAAGCTGGAGGGTCTGATTAGAGGATAGACTGCTTACGGAACACATGCTTACCAAGGCGACTTAACTGGTCTACCGTAAGTTAATTAATAATATGCCTGACCCCATGGACAGACTTAAAACCGCCTGGAATACAGAACTAGGTGACTTCGAAGAATCAGACTCAATCACAGCATTTATATAGCGCGCTACTCACCCGGAGGGTCTCAAGGCGCTTGGGGAGGGGGGTCCGCTACTGCTCGAACAGCCGGGTCTTGAGCTGCTTCCTGAAGGCGAGGTGGTCTTGGGTCAGGCGGAGGTGGGTCGGGAGGGAGTTCCACGTCTTGGCGGCCATGTAGGAGAAGGACCTTCCTCCTGTGGTGGCTCTTCGGATGCGGGGGACGGCGGCGAGGGCGTGGTTGGTCGATCGAAGCTGGTGTGTGGGAGTGTAGAAGTTGAGGCGGTTGTTGAGGTATCTTGGGCCTTGGTTGTGTAGGGCTTTATGTGCGTGCGTGAGGAGTCGGAACGTGATTCTCTTGTTTACCGGGAGCCAGTGCAGGTCTCTCAGGTGTCCGGAGATATGGCTGTGTCGGGGGATGTCCAGGATGAGTCTAGCTGAGGCGTTCTGGATCCGCAGGAGTCTCTTCTGGAGTTTGGCGGTGGTTCCGGCGTAGAGGGAGTTGCCGTAGTCCAGTCGGCTGGTGACGAGGGCCTAGGTAACCGTCTTCCTGGTCTCGATGGGGATCCACCGGAAGATCTTACGTAGCATGCGCAGGATGTTGAAGCACGATGAGGAGGCGGCGTTGACTTGTCTGTTCATGGAGAGGGAGGAGCACAGGGTGAAGCCCAGGTTGCGTGCGTGGTCTGTTGGTTTGGGTGCGCTGCCCAGGGTAGGGGGCCACCAGGAGTCGTCCCAGGCGGAGGGCGAAGATCCGAGGATGAGGACTTCCGTCTTGTCTGAGTTCAGTTTCAGGCGGCTGTTCATCATCCACTCGGCGCGTCTTTCATCCCTTCGTGTAGGTTGGCTCTGGCGGTGGCGGGTCGTTGGTGAGGGAGAGGATCAGCTGGGTGTCGTCGGGGTAAGAGATGATGTTGAGGTTGTGTTGGTGTGTGATGGCCGCAAGGGGGCTCATGTAGACATTGAAGAGGGTGGGGCTGAGCGAGGAACCTTGAGGAACTCCGCAGATGACTTTGGTGGCTTCTGATCTGAACGGGGGGAGGCGGACTCTCTGTGTCCTTCCGGCGAGGAAGGAGATGATCCATTCTAGTGCCTTCTCTAGGATTCCGACGTTGCTGAGTCGCTGCACTAGGGTGCAGTGGCAGACAGTGTTGAATGCCGCGGAGAGGTCCAGGAGGATGAGGGCCGCTGTTTCTCCGTTGTCGAGCAGGGCTCGGATGTCGTCAGTGGCTGCAATGAGGGCGGTCTCGGTGCTGTGGTTGGCCCGGAAGCCAGACTGCGAGAGGTCGAGGGATCCGTTCGTTTCGAGGAAGGCGGCCAGCTGCTTGTTGACGGTCTTCTCGATGACTTTGGCCGGAAACGAGAGGA
The DNA here is from genome assembly GCF_964263255.1 of Lissotriton vulgaris. Classification (NCBI taxonomy): domain Eukaryota; kingdom Metazoa; phylum Chordata; class Amphibia; order Caudata; family Salamandridae; genus Lissotriton; species Lissotriton vulgaris. Next base: position 1,083,366,968 of record NC_141689.1, on the reverse strand, counting down.
GCGAGAAGGGGCGGTAGTTTTTGAGTTCGGTGGGGTTCGCTGAAGGTTTCTTCAGTAGAGCGCTGAGTTCGGCGTGCTTCCAACTCTCCGGGAAGGTGGCGGTGTCGAAGGAGGTGTTGATGATGTCCCGCAGGTGGGGCGCGATGACAGCGTCGGCCTTGTTGAAGACGTGGTGAGGGCAGGGGTCGGTTGGAGATCCGGAGTGGATGGAGTTCATCATGTGTAGGGTTTCTTCGGTGTTGATCTGGGTCCAGGCTCGGAGGGTGGTTGTGGGGGGTGCAGGTGCGGTCGTGGGGTGCGTCGGCTGTGTGCTGAAGCTGTTGTGTATGTCTGCGATCTTGTTGTGGAAGTAGGAGGCGAGGGAGTTGCAGAGGTCTTGCGATGGGGTGATGTCGTTGTTTTTGGCGCTGGGGTTGGAGAGCTCCTTGACGATGTTGAAGAGTTCCTTGCTGTTTTGGGCATTTTTGTCCAGTCGTTCCTTGAATGTGGTTTTCTTGGTGGCGTGGATCAGTTGGTGGTGTTTTCGAGTGGCGAGCTTGAGGGTGGTCATGTTGTCTGGTGTTGGGTCTCTGCGCTAGGCTCTCTCGAGGGCTCGGCAGTTCTTCTTGGAGCTCTTGAGTTCGTCGGTGAACCATGGTGCTTTCTTACTGCCGGGTCTGCTGGGCGGGGTCCTCAGTGGGGCGAGGTCGTCTGCGCAGTGCTGATCCACTTCGTGAGGTTGTTGGCGGCCTGGCTGGGGTTCGCTGAGCTGGCGGGGGGGTCCCGGCTCAGGGATGCGGCGAGCTGGTCGGCAGTAATCTTGTTCCAGCTTCTGCGTGCAACCTGTTGCTGGTGGTTATGGATCGTGTTCTTTCTGAAGCTGAAGTGGACGCAGCTGTGGTCCGTCCAGTGAAGTCCGGTGGTGTGGCTGAAGGCGATGTCCTTGCTGGAGGAGAAGACGGGGTCGAGTGTGTGTCCGGCGCGGTGGGTGGGGGTGGTCACCAGCTGCTTGAGACCGAGGTTGGCGAGGTTGTCCAGCAGGGTGGTGGTGTTGCAGTCGTTGTTGTTCTCCAGGTGGAAGTTGAGGTCCCCGAGGAGGATGTAGTCAGCGGAGGGGATGGCGTGCGGGCTGATGAAGTCGGCGATGTCTTCGCTGAATTGTGTGCGTGGTCCCGGGGGTCTGTAGATGAGGGTGCCTCTGAGGGTGGTCTTGGGGTCGGTGTGGATCTGGAAGTGCAGGTGTTTGGCGGTTGTGAGGGTGTCGACGGTGTTGGTCGTGATGCGGATGGTGTTCCTGTGGATGATGGCGATGCCTCCACCGGTCTGGTTGCCGCGGTCCCTCCGGGAGATCTTGTATCCGTCCTGGATGGCGATGGCGATGTCGGGTGCTGAGGAGGCGTTCATCCAGGTTTCCGTGAGGAAGGCGACGTCTGGTGATGTTGTGTCGAGCAGGTTCCAGAGCTCCACGGCATGTCTGTGGACGGAGCGGGTGTTGAGCAGGATGCACTTCAGGTGATTGGTGCTGGTTCTCGGCTTGGAGGGTGTGGGTGCCGTGCAGGTCCGGATGCAGGAGAACTTGCAGGAGAGGCAGCTGAAGGGTCCGTGGGTGCGTCTCGGGGTGGCTGGGTAGCACCCAGGGATCCGGACGGTGTTGAGTGCGTTGAGTTCGGTGGCGTTGTAGGTCCGGCGGGTGGGCTAGTGTCTGCGGGGTCCAGTGGTCCTGGCGCTGGGCGCGGTCCAGGCGCGGACGGGCTTACCTTTGGCGCGCCTTCGGTGCACAATCGGCGTTCCCGCTGCGCGTCAAGGCTGCGCGTGCGTGGGGGCATCATAAGAAGGGAGCCAGGAGGGAGGGTCCGCTTGGTGGTGGGAGCGTGGGATCCAATCGGCTGTCGGGGGCGGGGCCGCAGGGAGGCAGCGGCGGGAAAATCGAGTGCGGGCGGCGGGCGGCTCTGCGGCGGCTGGGGCGCTTGCAGGAGGAAGCAGTCGGCGTTGTTGAAGTCAGCAGGTGAAGTCAGCTGGCAGGCCAGGTAGCAGGAGACACGAGGAGCGTGGGGGCGACCAGGCCAAAGCAGGTCGCCAGGACTGGCAGACCGCGCTCTCCTCGCCTCCGAAAGTTGCTGTACCATCACGGCGCAGACTGATACAATTGAAAGTCCTACATCGAGTATACTACACTAGGGTCACACCACATAAGATAGTAAGAGCCACACACCAATATTGCCTGAGAGACTGCGGAGAGGAGGGGACGTTTAATCATACTATCTGGGAATGCCCCGTGATTGCTAGTTATTGGTCCAGGGTAATGCGAACCAAATCACAAGTGGTGACTGTTACGCTGCTCCATAAGCCGCGTCGCTGCCTACTGAACATTTGGGAACCAAATGACCTCCGCAACCCCCTGCAAGATTGGGCAACGTTGGGTATTATGTACGCAAAGCGAAATGTGCCACAGGTCTGGGGATCCCCCGTGTCGCCAGCGCTCAGAGATTGGAGTTCGGACTTAGACGCGGCGATGGTTGCCGAAAAGGCAGTATATTTAAATCGGAAGTTTCCGCGAAAGTGGGGGACAATTTTGGGAGCTTGGAATGAATATAGGGGAAATATCTGTGACCCGCCCCAGTTGGAAAGTGATTCAGATTCAGACATTTGAGGAAGGGAGGCGGGAACATCCAGGATTGGAAAGCTTGGAATGATTAGAAGTACTGATTGTGATATTTGGGGAAACATCCTTTACGACGCAACTTTTACAACGCAAACCATTAAAACGCATTGCGCTGGGGGGAGCTCTAGGATAGGGAATAAGTTTAATTTACTATCCAACACCTTCCCTAGTGTCCACGGGGACTGGAGTTGGAATATTAAATTAAACTATTCACTATCCAGCACCCAAAAAGCACAATGCGTTGTAAAGGTTTTCTTTGTAAATACCGTGTTGTAAAGGCATGCGTGGTAAAAGTATGCGTTGTAACGTCATACATCCTGATATTTGTGTTTTCTTGTTATCATATAATGTGTCCACTACATGTCCTCATACTAATTATGCACAATTGCTGAGTATAATGTATACCTTGAGAATGTCCAATGTTCAATTTTATTATTAATAAAAATTGTTTAAAAAAAAACAACAACAAAAAAACATTGGCCCTAATTATGATGCCAGGTAGAAAGCCATTGACAGCTAGTCATATGCTTTCCACCCGACATCAAGGGTTTCAAACTGACCACCGTTTAATGATACTGGCGGTCAGAGGAAAACCCACAGGGAATTCAGCTCTGCTTCTGACGTGCTCACAGAGCCCATTGTGGCTGCGGGCAGAACATTAATCCCAAAATGACAGCGGACCCAGCCTCCGCTCTGCAATTGGGATTATGATGTTGCTTTCCGCCTGCCCTTTCATAACGGTCCACCCCCCATGAAAAGGCAGGTGGAAAGTGACTTTGACGGCCCCTAGCAAGGCCCCTTCCCACCTGGCCCTCTGCTATGGGGCTTAGGGGGCACCTAAGGGGCGCTCCCTAAGCATGCACCACATGGTGCCTGCCACATGGTGCAGGTATATTTAAAAACATCAATTCTTCTGTTGTAGCTTGTGCTGCGGCTCTTTTCCGGCTGCTGCACAAGCTGCAATAGGAAAATGGATGTTTCCAACCACTCATAAGGTGCTCGCATCCTAATGCTGTGGGTGGAACCACTGACTTATAGCTGGGCAGTTCCATTCTGCTATGGTGTCGGTCGTACGCTCGTCAGACCGACATGGTAATCAGGCCCATTATTGTTACCTGTTTTTGTCATTATTCTTCTTAATTATATTTTTGACACAATATGCTTGCCATTTACATTAAAATATAGCACCACAATATTATTTTTAATGACTTTTTTGACACATTATTTTTGTCAATCAATATTTATAATCACACCATTCTGTCAGTGATCCATATTTTGGATTTCCAATGCATTCTTAACTAAGGTGCACCTTAATATGTTCTGCCAACCTTAAGTACAGGTTCCTGAATGACGGTGTCATGAGCAGTGGGAGAAGTCAAATGGCTGAGTGGGGACAAGCTATCCAATGCAGCCAGATGGGTAACAAGAAGTGTAGACAAGAAAGTTGCTGTTGCTTGATTTTTAATAAGAGTGTGCTGATTATAACAGAGGACAGGGAAAGGGGACCTAGACACGTTGCTGCACCTGTGGCATACACACACCAATACCAGACAAATATGGCCAACTTTACTCGGCATCAGTGATTCGGATGAGCTTTCAGGGCTGCATCAATCATCTGAAAGTTCGTTAACCACCAAAGGTTCATGCATGAATCATATACAACTTTCTCTTCCTCTTTCTACTCCACTTTCCTCAGGGTCCCAAACTATTACCGTATATTTACTGAATATATATCCAGCATCCTACCATCCTTCAGCAACTTTCCATCTCCCCACTTCCCCTGACATTTGATTTCTTTGAACCATTGAACATTTAAAAAAGAAAGATGACATTCTACCAGCTTCTTCACATCCTTAGCAACTCCCTCTTTCAAATATTTCGACGTTTTATTATGCCCTGAGGCAATCTCTTATTGTAAGTGAACTTCCTTCTAAACCTTACCCAAGAGCAGGAGTTGCTGGCCTTGACTTTGTCTCATTTAGTGCAAAAAAGAGCAGACATTGTCTCACACAGATCACTTCACACCTGCAAGAGACAGGGAAGAAGTCAGGTGGCATTGGTATAGCATCACCTACTATATCTCTACCTCTCTCTGACTGGTAGAGACCCAAGGAAGCCGGGACAGGCAGGGGAACTGCGTTTGTGATCTGCCATACCACTACACCATTGGATCATTGAAGACCAAGAATAGGTGGTGGGTCAACACCTACCATTCAACTGCTTCTGTAAAGTCTTAGGAGAGCATCACAAGGAATGGGAACTCTGGGCAACCAGCTGCTTCCCTCTTCTAAAGTCAAAGCGGTGAAAATCAAGTTTTGTCAGTCACTGTTGTGGTGTCAACATAGTGAATATCAGCATATCAGCATATCAAATATCTTGTTCACGACTGGGGATGGAGATGGAAACCACTCACAATATATATGCTTCTTTTCCAGCTTAATGGGAATGTTCTGTTGCAGTGATGAGACATCATTTTTCCATCCCACATCACATACTGGTGCCCAAATTGTTGTTGTCTTGTAGTTCTCCTCAGCAATTTTAAATTCTCAGACACCCTGCAACACTAGCTTCAGGGTACGCCAATTGCAGAAGACTGCTATGTAAAGAAAATAGCAGGTATCATGACTTTTGAGTTCCTATCTATGCGCCACATCTCCATTAGCTAACAACATCATCACCAACATATATAGCGCGTCTGGCTCTCTTGTGAGGATACCAGGCCATCTGAAGCTGGTCTGGATGCAGATGCACTACGCTCTCTTCACCTTCTGCATTCCCACAAGTATTTTTGCTCATCGGGTCTTTCATCACCAGGCGATGAACCTCTACCTCTCCATTTCACTGCATCCAACATACTGAGGAAGAATTTTAAGGTTTAGGACATGAGGCATACTACATTCTTCTGCATAAACCGCATACTCCTTGACACTTTTGTAACATAATTAAGGGGGACATCTAAGATTTAGTAGGTGTGGTGTCCAACTGCTGGGATGTAGGATGCCCTACATCTGTTGCTCCAGCCTCACCGGCACCACCAAAAATACAAGTGTGATATCCCCCCACCCGCCCCCTAAAGTTCTTGCACAGATATAGTGGGGCACTTTCAGCAATCTATTCCAATGCCAAACAGCAGCTCACCATGCCAACCCAGCATGACAGACAGGACTGCATTTGCTTTTGTTTTTCAAGGGTTTCTCAAAATAGGCCCTAGCACCATTCATTAGCCAAAACACACCCAGAGGAGTGCAAATTAAGTTTCTAGCATGTTGGTGGAATAATGCTAAACAGGCTTCAACAAAAATATTTTTGGGAATTTGTTTGTATGGAATGCTACTTTTTGTGCAAAATATTTATGCACTGCGGTACTGAAGAGAATAAAGGAAGTGGCCAGGTACCCCACAAAGGGGAAATAAGCAATTTATAAATGCTGCAATACAATACAATACAACTTTAATCTCAAAATATATATTCTGCTGCTGCACCATTTTCAGCATTTTGAACTGAAACATGTGGATTCAGGTGTCTACGATATTTTTTATTTTCAAGTTGAAGACAGAAGACGAAACCATTTTTTATTTGTGAGGGCTCCCATGGAGATATGAAAGTTTGTGGCAAATAAACTTTGCAACTTTTAATACCCCTATAAACACTGCTCAGATATTCCATTAAAAGGAAGTAAATTACCTGAAGAGACTCCCTAATTAAGAAGCATTTGACCTAGAGGGTCATAGCTCCCAATGTGAAACTCAGAGGAGAAGCATAGTAACTTCAATTATGGGTAAGCTCAGAGATGTCTTAACCAGAGAACAGATCCTGGCAGGAGTCAGGATGAAAGGCAAAAAATGCTGTATAAATGGTCCCATACCCTTATATTCCCCATGTAAGCTACTCAACAGAAAAGATGAGACAACTAGAACCAACAATGTAGATATCCCTTGTCTTTGGAGTTAAGGTGGGTTACGTATTTCCAGCTAAACTGAGAGGAATCAGATATAACAAAAACACATTCTCTGGGAATTCGAAAATATCAGATCTATAAGGAAGGAAATTCAGGGCCGTGGAAATGATATCAAAATAAGGGAGAAAGAAGCAGTACTATCATTTAAATCACTCCGATGTTTAAAATATCGTTCTTTTCTGCAGGCTTTTATAAGGCATATTCAAAGTAGATTGGAAGGGAGGAATTCAGCCAGGGCAGTACCTTGCTTCAAAGCCCATTAACTTTTTCTTTCTTAACCATTCAGACATCAAGACTAAAATCATAAACATTAGGTTTAACCCATGAATTTCTTTCAACTCCTGAAGAGGCATACAGCATATGAAGGCTAAGTCAAATACCCTGGGCCCGATTCACAGAACTAACTTAAGGCAAAATCCTAAACTTACTACCATTTTGGTATTCACAGAGGACACTTACTCATTTCGGTATTCACAGAAGTTAGGAGTCCTAACTTTAGGACTCCTAAATGCCTTCTGTGAATACCGAAAGTCCTAAAGTTAGGATTTTTCTCAGTTTAGGAGTAGTAAAGTTAGGACTCCCAACTTTAGGACTCCTGAATGCCTTCTGTGAGTACCAAAAGTCTTAAAATTAGGATTTTCCTCAATTTAGTAGTAGTAAAAGTTAGGAGTCCTAACTTTAGGACTCCTAAATGCCTTCTGTGAATACCGAAAGTCCTAAAGTTAGGATTTTTCTCAGTTTAGGAGTAGTAAAGTTAGGACTCCTAACTTTAGGACTCCTGAATGCCTTCTGTGAGTACCAAAAGTCTTAAAATTAGGATTTTTCTCAATTTAGTAGTAGTAAAAGTTAGGACTCCTAACTTTAGGACTCCTAAATGCCTTCTGTGACTACTGAAAGTCTTAAAATTAGAATTTTTCTCAACTTTACTACTACTAAACGGAAAAAAATCCTAATATTAAGACTTTCGGTATTCACAGAAGGCATTTAGGAACGCTAAAGTTAGGAGTCCTAATTTTACTACTACTAAATTGAGAAAAATCCTAATTTTAAGACTTTGGGTATTTACAGAAGGCATTTAGGAGTCCTAAAGTTTGGAGTCCTAATTTTACTACTCCTAAGCTGAGAAAAATCCTAACTTTAGGCCTTTCGGAATTCACAGAAGGCATTTAGGAGTCCTAAAGTTAGGACTCCTAACTTCTGTGAATACCGAAATGAGTAAGTGTCCTCTGTGAATACCAAAATGAGTAAGTGCCTTCTGTGAATACGAAAATGGTAGTAAGTTTAGGATTTTGTCTTAAGTTAGTTCTGTGAATCGGGCCCCCTGACTTTGAAAACAAGGTCACTAAAGGGTATTTTTCAATTTCCAAGGGCCAATACATTTATGCTAAACCCCAGGACTGTCCATGTACATCCAGCACTGGTGGTAACCTCTTTCTAGACATTACCTAGTAATATGAAAACCGGACAAACGTGCAGCATCTTTGTGAGAAGCTGGTCTGGTATATGATGTACACTTATGTAAGTGGACACCTTGCACCAGTCCAGACAACCCTTATGGTGATTTAAGAAGTCTCAGACAACCTTAGAAAGCTCTCTAAGTGGTAGCTGTGAAGAGCAGACTTCAGGCTTAGTCCAGAAGGAGTGTAAAGCAGCTTGTTTGACCAGAATGCAATCTTATAGTATAGATTTATAGAAAAATAACCACACAAGGTATTTATAAAAATATATATTTATTGTATAATATTCTAACACACACAGACATCTCCTACACAGAGATATGCACAATGCACACAATACTTTGCAAGAAAGTACAGTAAATAGCACAAATACACAGTGGGCCCCTTGGGGGGACCAAACCATAAACTAAGAAAGTGGTATAAGAACCACGACTGGAGTCAAGAGAATTGTGAGAGGATGCAGAAGTGCTGGGGATCTAAGGAACCACCCAAGGTGAGTACGTAGGAGCCCCTCGGAAAGCGTGTGCAGTGTGAGTACATGACCAACGTCTATGTGTAAGTCGCAGCTGGATTTTTAAAGATTAAGGACCCTTCCCAGGGGACTCTGAAGAAACCCAGTGGAAGACAGAAGGTTGGAGATCCACCCCCAGGGAAGCCAGGTGCATACGTGTGAAGTGGTGTAGGAACCCACTGTCGTTTCCAAAGGAGGACTTCAGGAAAGTGACGCTGCTGGAAGAGGAGAAAGTGTCCGGTGGAATCCGAAGGTAGATTTTAGACGACAAGTACATGCAAGCAGAGGGGACAGAGTCTATGTCACTCAGGAGTAACCAGGAGACTTGGAAGACAAATGCCCCCTGATGTCGGGTGTTGCTGGAGAGTTGATGAGGAACTTGACTCTGCAGTTGTGAGGACCAGGTGATGCTGAGGAAGACCAGGAGCCTTTCGTAAGCTGCTCCACGAAGAAAGTTGAGTGCTGAGGGGTTGGTGTCTGGTGGGAGCACCAACAAGCCTTGGCAAATGCAACCAATGCAGGAGCTGAAGAAGGAGCAATTTTGGTATCCAGCAAGGTCCAGGAGACTCGCCAAAGCAAAGGGAGACAGCGCAAGCCCCATGCAATCAGGGGAGTCCAAGAGAAACAAAGATGACCCTCAAATGGACCCACAGGCTGGAGGCATTGGAGCCGCAAGAGGACCTCGAGCAGCTCACCAAAAGATACAGGCCACGATGCACACAAAGCAGTGTGGCTGAAGATTCTGGTCACAGGAGATGCTCGAGGTTGAGGCTACTCGGACCCTGAAGATCTTCTTGGAGAGAAGTCAACAAGCCTTTGCAACTTCAAGTTGATGGGGTGCACAGGGGTCCAGTTATTGCAATCCCAATGAGGGATAGTTGCCTCAAACTTGGTGAGAGGGCAGGGCAGGCCTCAGGAGCTGTAGAAAACTACCACCTGTGTTGCAGAGCCATTCAGCGTCTGGAGGAGCCTGTGAATCCAGGGGAGTGACTCCTTCACTCCAAGCAAGATTCCTTCAGGCATCTTTGATGCCCACATGCCTTGTTAGGTTCCTGTATGGAACACAGGCGCAGGCAATGCAGCAGACTGGGAGGGGGAAAAAGTTGAGCCCAAATTAAGTCCATTGAAGTCCCGGATGCCCAGATGGTAGAAGTAGAAGTGGTGTCTGATCTGAATCTTATCCCATGATAAATCTAAGCTCCTACACCCAGGTAAGCCCTTAAGTACCCCATGGTGAGGTTTGGGATGATTTAGGGCACCCTTCCAGGGGAAGGTCTCGAGAGATAGGAGGTTACTCCCATGTCCTTTGTCCAGTTTTGTGCCAGAGCGGGATCCAATGGCTCCCAGGACTGGTTTGAACTGGACTTTGCATGAGGAGACCAAATGTGCCCCACATGCAGACTGAGTGGCACTGACAAGCCCAACCACCCTGCCCCAATACACTAAATCCTGTCTGGGAGGTGGTCACACCTCCCTGTGACAGGATGCCTATTGTTCTGCCTTCCCCTGCTTGAGCTTGTCACAGAAGCAGGGGTGCAGAATCATGTCTTTGGTCGGCAGTAACCATTTTGTGATGTCCGGGTCTGGAAGACTCGTGCTGGGACATGGAGAGCCTAATGGAGGACTCTTCCAGTGCCAAATATGATAGGATTTTTTGCAGGCAGTTTCGAGATGGTCATCGCATAATTACTCGGTGCCCCTATATATAGTATATGGCTGCTTCATTGACAACCCAGTTGAATGAACTCTGTAGTCTGTAGGGGTGTCCTGCTCATTCAAGGGCACCCTCTCACTAAGAACCAAGTACCCTGCCTTCAGGATTGCAAAGGCCTACTATAGGAGTGACATATAGATTTTAAGTGCAGTGACCTTAGATATAGGAGAAACCTATATCTTTAGTAAGTGGTGCTAGCACCAACTTACAAAGGGCTGCAATGGCAGGCTTGTAGTTCCATTTTGAATGGTCTCCCATGGGTGGCATAATGCATGCTTCAACCCATGCGAGATGTCTGGGGTACCTATGTCCTGAGTATCTTAGTACCTTATACTGGGAACTTATAAGGGTACCCCAGTATCCAATCTGGGATGTACCAAACTACTGAACATAACAATTTAGGGAGAAAGCAGATAGACTGGGGACCTGATTAGCAGGATCCCAGTCAGACTAGTCAGTAACAGCTTAGCACCAGGCAAAAAGTGGGCGTAACCATGCAGAAGGATCCTACTTTCCTGCAATCTTGATCATTCACACATAGATATGGAGTGCATTACCAGAGTCAATAAACATTTAACTCTTTCAAAGCTCTGGAAACTGCAGGAGTTTTTGACCTGGTCCTTAAAACGAAAGCATCCACATCTCTCATAGACCCTTGCTCATCTGCAGGACTCAAATAACTCTTCTTTCTATCAGTTCAAATAGCCTACATGATAACAAGTCAATTCTCTTTGGTATCATTCCTGGCTCCATGACACATCCAGCCATTACTCCCCTCTTGAAAATAAAATAGCTGCCAGTTCTGAAATATTGTCAAGTAGTGGCCTATCTCAAGCCTCCCATTTCTCAACAAAATCATGGAAAGGGAGTTGTTGAGCAACCTCAAGAGTTTTGTGGAACTGAATCACCTTTTCCTCGAACACCAATCTAGTTTCCATCATGCAATGGGTAGAAAAACCACTTAGCCAAGGTGAAGGAAAAGTTCCTTCTATCGTTGGACGAGGACAACAAGACTTTTGACTACTGAAAAGACTCAAATAAAAGGCAAGTCCAACCATCTGTGAACTACACTGAGTTCACCCACTGTTTACGAATCATATTGAAAAAGACACAAGAATCAGCTGACCTGTCCACACACCCAGGGTCTTGCATCATCCCTCAAGGATCATCCCTCTCATTTCTTCTTTTCAATTTCGACATGCAGCCTGATAAAAAGATGAATCTTCAAGCAAGGTAATTTAGAACTCTTTCTCACCGGTCTCCTCTCACTACTACGAATACAGCAACTGCCTCACATGAACATTCTAAGGCAGCCTCCCTGAGACAGAAGGGAGATACCAACATACAAGGAAAGGAGGGGGTATAGGAACAGGAACATTCTGATTTAAAACTTTATATATATTAATGAAATGGAACAATCTTTCCTCACCGAAATGACACGCCAAACTGAACAAGGCTTGAGGAAAGTGGCTCCACTAGAAGGCCAAAAAGTCGGGTCACAGAGGTGACAGATTGGCTAAAGTTGCCACCCACTGAAGTACGAATGAGGGAGGGAGTGGCAGGAGAACACACCCCGGTGAGCAGTAGAGGCTTAGGACCGAGGTAAACTCAAACTCAGAATTCGCTTGAACCGCCCACCACTGCATTGAGTAAGAGTGTGAGTGGGAGTGGCAGGCAAGAACTAGCAGCTGAGGCTCCGAACTGAGGAAACTCCTTCTCAGTAACTTGTTTGAGCCGCCCACCAGCGTTGAGAAAGAGAAACGACACACCCCGGGGAGGTGCAAGGACTCCCACAGAGGAAGCCTCCACCTCAATGAACAAAAGGAACCGTCCTTCAAGCGCTGAGAACAGAGCGGCAAGCTCCTTCCTTCAAGATCAAACTCCCCCTCAGAGAACGATGTAAACCACCCCCTATGTCGAATCCACGCCTAAAAAAAAAACACGTCCGAAGACGGAAGCAGAACATCACTCCGCCCAGGAAGAAGTCTATCTGTAGGTTGAAACAGAGGCTGGGAGGAGCAAAGGAGTATAGCATCGCGCTCTAGTTGCCGCACACTGCGTGAGGACGCAGCGCGCATGCGGCCATCTTTGATGGCATAAACGAGTGAAACTCGGAGAGCACTGGACACCCGGCACTCTCCTGCTGTGAGAAATAAACGCCTCATTTACAAACTTCACCCTTGCCTCTGGGACATCTTTGGGGGGTAAAAGAGGAACATTACAGTGGTGACTAGGCTGAGAAGAAAACAAAAAGAAAAAAAACACGGAAGGAAGCCTGCAGGCAGAAAGACATCGGACCCACAGGACATGAGGAGTCACCACGTGGAGCAGGAAGGAGAGGAGCCATAGGAACAGCGGGAGAGCATGGCAGGGGACAGCACCAATAAGTGTAGGCAACCAGGAAGAGCTGAAACTTGCCAGGTACAGAGAGCAGTGTGCTACAGCAGTGGGACAAGGACCCCCCCTCCTTCTGAAGGACGAGGAGGAGACAGAAGGGGCAGACACTATACCAGAAGACACGGCGGGTCTCAAGCGCCCAGAACACGCTTAAGGCACTGGCGGAGTCAGGGTGACATGGAGAAGGGGGCGCCGGGGGGCCCCAACCGACCCAGACGCAAGGGGAGAGTGCAAGCACGCCAGGCAGCCCGAGGGGACACGGAATAGAGCCAGAAAGATGCGCCAAAATGAGTGCACAAGCATCCTCACTCACAACGCTGATCCCGTTCTTACCAAAACCGGGAGAGCCAGTAATGAAGTTGGAGGACTGGAGAGAACATTTCATGAATTACAAAGAAGCCCTGGAAGACGAAAATGGAGAAGCCTTCCCCAGCAAGAGGAAGAGGAGAATACTACTACACAACTTGGGCCCAAAAGGGATTAGGGTCTTCCAGAACCTTGTGCCCACCCCCAGGCCAGCGGCAGACGATGATGTATTCCATCATGCGATAGAGGATTTAAACAACCAATATCGGCCTGCAGTGTGCACATCCATAGATAGATACAATTTCCAGCAGAGAAAGCACAAGTCTGGCGAATCGATAGACGACTACATAGCCGCGCTGAGGAAACTGGCGATCACGTGCAGATTTGGTGTCATGCACGATGAATTTATAAAAGATCAAATAGTCATTCACACAACGAACAAGACCATCCAAGACAAACTATGGGTGAATGGAGACGCAACACTTAAAGAAGTGATTGCCATGGTGAAAAAAGCAGAACTGTCCAAAAGGTGCGCCGACGCAGCAAAAAGAGAATCTGCTCCGAGGCACATGGTTAATAAAGTCGATGATGCAGAACCAGCAGAGAGAAGCAAAGCCACAGCCACAGAAGGGAAAGCGCCAAACAGGTGGACAGGGAAGCCCCCACAGCAGAGAAGGCAGAACAAAGATAGTACGAACACGTGCTACTGGTGCGGAAGCCAATCCCATGCGGCGCACGATAAACGCTATCCGGAATTCCGAGCGAAATGCATGTACTGCGGGATAGTAGGACACTATGAAAAAGTATGTTGCCGCAAGTTGGTGAGACCGACGGTTAAATATGTGGCACATGAACAGGACAAGGAAGAAGAGAGAGAACAGGACGAAGACGACAACGTGCTGTGCGTTGTAGACCAAATACTTGGCATTGACTGCAAATGCTCCAGGAAACCACAATGTGACATGGTAATTGGAGTGATACTGATTAAAATGGTAGCGGACTCTGGCTCCCGTCCACTATTGTCCAAAGGACCGTGTGGAGCGAAAGTTTTAAAACCAGTCTAGGATCGCGACTGGAACCTCCGGACATAAGGCCAGCTACTTACACAGGGGAACCTATTCCGATGGTAGGATACAAAGTTCTTGAAATTTGAGTTTAAAGGCCGAAGTGCTGAGTGCAAGTTGTACGTAGCAGAGAAGGGCCCGTCGGTTCATGGGTGGATGGATCAAGGAGACTTGGGAATACAATTGAACCCAGGAGGAGACACGCAGGTACTAATGACAAGCTCAGAGAGCCCGCCAAACTTGGAGAGGATGAATAGTAAATTCCCCAAGGTGTACGGAGGAACGGTAGGCAAACTAGTGAAGTTTACACATCGGATAGACCTCAAGGAGAACACCACACCGGTCTCCCACGAAGTTAGGAACATACCCATTACGGTCAGGGAAGCAGTGCAACAGGAGTTGCAAAGGTTGGAATCATTGAACCAATAAATTACTCCGAGAGGCTGGCGCTCCAGGTGGTAGCCATGAAACCTAATGGCAAAGTCCGTCTCTGTGTAGATCTACGCGAGTTGAACAAGTGCATCATAGTGGAGAAATTCCCGTTGCCACGAATAGAAGAGATGCTGGCGAGGACAAAGGGGGTAAAGTGGTTCTCCACCATTGATTTCACCTCGATGTATCACCAGATAGCACTGCACCCCACAAGCTGGAAGCTGACATCGATTATAATACCCTTCGGATGTTATCTGCTCCGCCGCATGCCCTTCGGACTAGCGTCAGCAGCAGCGGTATCCCAAAAACTGATGAATAGATTGTTTAAAGATATAGAGGGAGTGCAGTACTTCTAAGATGACATATTGGTGATGGGCAAAGATCAACATGATCACGACAAGAAGTTGGACAAGGTGCTCCGGGTCCTGGAAGGCAATGGCTCACAGCGGAATGGGAAAAATGGCGGTTCGGGATGACATCTGTCACCTATCTGGGTCACGAGATCGGAGAACAAGGCATCACACCCAAGCCAATGTTAAACCCTTCCACGCTCATGACGAGCTGGGCTCGTCATGGCGTAGCCTCCACGCACGCTGATGACGAGCCCAGCTCGTCATGTAAAGTGCGTTTTTAAAAATCTCAGCGTGCGAGCAGAATAATGCTAGCGCGCATGAGGTTAAGGTTATATGTGAAGCCCCAGCACCAAAGAACAAAGAAGAGGTGAGGTCCTTCTTGGGGATGGCCGAATACTACAGCAAATTTGTGCAACACTTTGCCACCAAGCCGCACCACCTGAGGCAGCTCATAAGGGACAAAACATCATTTGCATGGACTGAAGAGGCACAAAAGGACTTCAACACAATAAAAGATGACATCAGCAAGGCCGTACCCCTTCAAGGATATGACCCTCAGGGGCGGTCGGTATTGACGACAGATACCAGTGAAAAAGGGATGTGAGCAGTCCTTATGCAGGAAAGGAAGGACGGAGAAATGGCAATGCTCAGCTTCGCGTCCAGGTCCCTATCTCCTACTGAACATAAATTCAGTGTAATAGAGAAGGAGATGCTTACAGCAGTGTGGGCCCTGGGGATGTTCCGCCAGTTCTTGTGGGGCAGGAGGTTAAAATTCAGAACTGACCACAAACAGGGTACTCACGTCGAGTGGCCACGCCAGCACAACGCCCCGCATCGCTAAGATGACGTTGAAACTGCTAGACTACAGGTATGATGTGGAATACATCCCTGGAGCAAGGAACAAGGTAGCCGACTATCTCAGTAGGGCCTCAGCAATGGAGGAAGCTCCCAGCGGTGCGGACAAGAGTGAGGTCCTGGTGGCTTATAATCCAGCGCCACTAAAGAAATTCTGTCTCAACTACAGACCCACCACCACAATACTCACCATTATTTTAAAACACTCATAAGGCCCATAAGAAACCGAGACAGATATTTGGCAACTGAATCATGTGGCCTAATTAACCTCATAGATGCTAGTAAACATCCCTCCCCAGTGCTGCACTGTCCATTGGAACTAGTGCTGAATGGACGTCCAATGGTCGTGCGCAGCACTGGGGAGGTGGTGCTGCCGTCAGCCAATGCACCGACGTAGCACTTAAGGGGTTAATCAAACCTATCTAATTTTATATACACTTTATATACAACTGCAGTTTATCATCTTTATAACCATGGTAAAATAACGGAAACATTTAATTAAGCCACCCAGGTCGGTAGATTATCTGATGGTAACGACTAAAATCATCAAGGCCAGCTTGACATTTTAAATATTTTATTTTCAAAGGAAAAGCATTTTAATAAGAAAACTTTTATTAGCTTTTACCTTAGCAGTTTATTAATAAAGGCACATTGATCATGGCAATTCAAAATAATCAGAAGCATGAATATTATTCAATCATTTTTCAAACCCTATATCTATTTCCCGAACTGACAACCTAAAGGGGAACATGCAAAGTCAAAGCCCTGTTAATGCTTTTATGAAAAGAATTGTCCAACAGCATGTCATCGTCTCATGGGAATCAGGAAGTGTGGGGCGCGGGCTCCTGACAAGGGGTCAGTTTTTATACCTTTTCTAACTAACTAAGTAACTAAATTTCTAAAGAACACCAGAAATTCAGCTTCGCGATTGGCTGAGCCATGTCAGTCCACCAACGTGTCACTTGTTCGTGACCAAGTCCGGGGCACATCATAAGCCCCTATTGTTCATAAAATCCATCTTCTCAACTTCCTCAGGTTTGCAACAATAAGCTGGGTAATAAGACTTCTGACTTCCTGAACTTGGCAAGCAAAGCAGGCTCAATGTCCTTGGTGCACTCGAAGAAACGTGAAGACTCGACGTCAATTGTCCTGCACATTATTCTTTTTTGTTTTGGCAGGAAACATTCTTTTAGCTCGAGAGTAAAAGCTTTACTCTGGTCAAGTCACGACACGTCCTTAGCAGCACTGCCAGCCAGCCATCTTAGAAGAGAGGCCCATTCGGAAACCATTATTTAAACAAACACAAGACAGTAATTAATTAGAGAATTGAGACCCATTCTGTCTCCCACCCACCATAGCTAAAGTTAACCCATTAGTTTATGTTATCTAGCAGGAAGCACACTTATGCAACGAGAACATATCTACCATTCTTCTTTTAGACCAGCAGGATCTTCCACGAACCTGTGCAAAAAATAAAAAGACACAACATAGACAGAAGCACATGTAAAATAAGCACATACCATTAATTAAACAGCCGCATTAATGTTGACAAGGACATTAGACAAGGTAAATAGATTATTTTTAAAACAAACTTGCAGATGCAACATAAAGCAGGTAATATTAGTCCCGCGTGTCTTAACTCACTTTTAATCTAGGTTGATTAGGGAAAGCCGTGCACAAACACATTAATATAATTATTAATTATGGAAATATGACTTCACGAGTCAGAATAAAATCATTTCTGAAACTCGCTCCATCAACTTCCTCATCTGGTGATTTTAAAATCACAAAACAACACCCAAAATTTAGCAAGTTTTAAACCAAATTTAGAGACGTCACATTTGAACACTCTCAGTGTTAGTTTCCTTAAACCCCTGTCTCAGCAGTTTGTCTGGTACTCTCATATTGTGCTCTCCGAAACTCTTTTAATTCAATGTCCTTCTCCTGTTCCTTTCTGAGTTTGTAAAGCCTTCTCTTTTCCCTTACATGCTTCTTCCTCTTGTGGATCATGCAACTAATTTTCAACATAAGTATCACCATGACTATGATGATTACAGGAAAGAGTACTTTGCCAATGATTGAACTGCCAATTTCTGAAAAACAATCTTTAATTGCCTCAATCCTTTTGCCCAAACGTTCAGTAAAATTTTCAACTTCCAGGGGTTCGATTTCCAAATGGAATTATGTAATGTTTTTATTTAGCGTTTCTATATTCTGGCTATTGTCTGGAATATAAGTACAGCAATGCTGAACATGTAAAATCCCATAGACTCCTCCCTCTTTTGCAAGCAGAATGTCTAAAGCAAGATGATTCTGCATAACCAACAAGTTTCGTGTTGACTAGTTGGAAACCACTTGCAGTGTCCGTTGACAATCTGTCTACAATTGTGGAAACCTTTCTAATTTTGATTGCATTCAGGGTTATTCCTACCTTAGGAATGATTGCACCAAAAATGTCTCCCATGATTTCTGAGAAACTTTCCCTCTTGTACCTGTTCAGGTGTTCACCAAATTCAAAGGAACTCTTTGCATTTCTGTCAACATGAAAAATCTTTGGAAAAACTAATCCAAGATAGCACATCCCATACCAATGGTCTGGGAGGCTAAAATACGCCTTGTT
This sequence comes from Lissotriton vulgaris, assembly GCF_964263255.1. NCBI lineage: Eukaryota > Metazoa > Chordata > Amphibia > Caudata > Salamandridae > Lissotriton > Lissotriton vulgaris. Next base: position 1,083,348,660 of record NC_141689.1, on the reverse strand, counting down.
ACCACAAACAAAATAAATTCCAGGAAAAATTTTGTGTCTTTACCACCTTTAAATCCCCATCCCCTGTGATAAGGTATGTATCCTCACCTTGACTAGCTCCCACAAAAGATTATCATACAGTGTATTATCTCTTCTAATGCAAAATTTTCAACTAACTTGTTCATCTATGTGAATAGCAGCATTTGTGTTAACACCATTAAGTTTCTCATCCTCAAGCTGCCAAAACTTGGATTTAGCATGTTTCAGCATCTCATTCCTTTTGTAAATCGCTCTCCTCTCCTCAACCATGTTTAGGAAAGTTTTCTCTACAGCTCTCATCTTGCACGTTAAATTGTTTCTGTAGGCATATTCATAGGTTAGCTCATTAGTTACCAAAAAAATTCCCTCATCTGTTTAGCAGGTCTGACTTTGTTTAAGCTATTTACAACCTTTAAGTTAGCAAAGATTTCGTCATAATCTGAGTAGAAGTATTCCAGACGACCTGTTTGATAGAACAAGCTAGCTATTACACTGCATGTGATGCCATAAGTAAGGGGTAACATGTTATAAGTGACCCCCTCTGAAACAGAAGCAGGAAGCTTCACACAAACGTAACAGTCTTTTACATTCATGACTCTTACATATTCTGACAAGAGTCTGGAAAAGGAATTGCTAGAAAATTCTCCAACAGATCTATCTTGATGGATCTCTGGTTTGTGCTCAATAACTCTGTTAGTTTTGCCAACATGTTTATCCTGTTTAGTCTCTACTCTACTTGTCATGTTTGCCTTGAATTTCTCCTTGTCGATTCCAAAAGGGAAAATGACAGCTAAAATTAACCAAACCAAGATTAATAGAATCACACAAATAGAAGATATTTTGCAACATGTTCTTAGAATGGAACACCTTGAAGTGTCAGAACTAGGCATTTTAGAAAAATGAAAATTGAAAAATCAAAAACAAAAATTTTAAATTATAAATAATGTATATTATGAGTAATTAAACTAATACCTCCCCTTTTAATTTTTTTGTTTTAGAAACCCTCTAACAGCTTTTCTTCGACCTTGCGTCACATGAATGTGTTTTTCCAGCTAACACAATTTCTTCGACCTTGTGTCACCTAACACAATTTATTTCTTCAGGCTTATGCCAAAAATAAAACCTCAACTTACAAGAAAACAACTTTAATCATTGTACTGGGTTCTTCTAAATCCTCCTGACTGCTACTGCCAACATCCACTACTGGTGGAATGATGATATAAGTCCACTCTGGGGACTTGTATTTTTGATTGGGCCTAATCACTCTTTTTGCTTTACCACTAATTACTTCTATTTTCTTTCCTGTCTGGTTTTTATTTTCAGAATCACCTTTCTGGCTTGATATTTCGTTGATCTGTTCCTTTGATCTGTTCACTAATTTGAATTTCAGATTTTCTTTTGGCCAAATATCTCCTTTTCTTAAGAGTTTCTCCTTTGGCACAGATCCATAACATTCAGCTTTCCAAGCTCTTTTTCTGAATTTTCTTATTTCAGACTCCTCGTCACTCTCATCTGAATCAATTTCTGAGACTTCAAATCTATATCTAGGAGCAACTTCTTTACTCGGCAGCTTCACTCCGTTAGGAACATCATCTTTGTAGCTGGTACTTGGTAATTCTTCCTCTTCTTCAGGAATTACTTTCAACTTCCCAGTTTCAGAATTCTTGTTCCTGCTTTCAGAGCTTCCAATCTGCTTTTCAATACTCCCCTGGATTTGATTATTTTCTTGCTCAGATTCTTTTTCTGCTTCAGATTCTTCTTTTTCTGCTTCCTTTTCTAGCAGATTTTCATCATTTTCTGGATCGAGAGTCACAATTTCCAGGTCTTTTTCATTCAATGCCTGATTCTCATCTGAATTTTCCAGATGTCGACCTTCTTGTCGATCTTCAGAATCTGGATCTTCCGGTTCTCCTTCAGAGTCTGAATCAGTAGTTGTGTCACTTTCTTTGTAAGGATTATCAGGAGGTGGTACACGAATGGTGTGACTAGCATGAACCCACCTTTTCAGACCTCTACATTTGACAGCATTTGTTGTGACTAATATCACTTGTCTTGCTTTTTGCCACCTGGGTACTAAACAGTTTCTTCTTCGATGAATTTTCGTTCTGACCCAGTCTCCTGGTAACAGATCATGAGCTTGCTCTTTTTCTTTTGAAATCACATCTGTTCCCACCTGATGGAATGCAGAAGTTACTATATCAGAAAGGTTTTGGCAATACACGATAATTGCACTTTCATTAATACTCAATAGCTTGCCAACAGGAACAAATGCTTGCCTCATAACTCTGCCCATAAGAATTTCATGAGGACTAAGGCCCGTCTTTTTGTCAGGAGTACTGCTCAAAGACATCAGAACAAGTGGAAGGGCATCTGTCCACTTTCGGTACCGGTCCAAAAGCCTGAAGAGTTCGAGAAGCTTCGTGTGAAGATTCCTGAGGGAGGCGCCCCACTTCATCGATCCCGGCATATCGCAAAAGTGGCCCTGAAGTTCTCTTCCACGAGGGTTCCCGTTCAGGACGGCTGCAGTGGGCCGTTGCCTTGACCGTCGCCCTGTCTTGGACCCGAAGTGGTGCAGTCCTTAGTACGGCGAAACGTGACGGGTTTCTCCTTGGTGACGTCTTCAGTGCCTCAGTTAAGTATTTAGTGATAGCTAGCTGGTTACTTTTGTGAGGATTGTTAAAAATCCTTGATCGGTTCTTGGTTTGGTTTGGTTTTGTAAGATTATCACTAGTTGTTCTGGTTACGATAATCTATTTGGTTCAGTTTTGGGTATCGATACATCAGTTCGTTTTGGTAGGCCTAAGTTCTTGGTTCAAGTGCACAATTTGTTTCGTGTTTTGTTTGTTTTGTGTTCCGGACTGAGAATGGTAAGTCGGAAAATGTTGTCTTGTTTTAGTTGCAACAGTGACTCACAATTAGAGGATTCCTGTCTGGTTCCTCCGATTGGGACTCCCCTATATGACCTATATTGTAAGTATGGTGTGGGTCCTATAACTTATAATGAGATATGGGTCCGTTATTGTAAGAAGGATGGTGTCCTTAGTTGGCCACTGCATGGTAGTTTTGAACAAGAGATTCTCGACAATTTAGAAGCGAAATTGTTTAGGAAGAAAGCCCGGCCGGCAATGTTTGACTCTTTTCGTTATTGGCGGAAAGAATCCAAACAGAGAGAAATGAAGAGGTTGAAGAAAGAGCAAAAAGAACTAGAAGAGTTAACTCTAGAGCAAGCGACTAAGCAGTTGCAGGCTGACGAGTGTGAGAAAGCCATAGATGTAGCCATTAGAGAGCGTAACTTAGCGATTGACAAGTGCTATCCTGCCTTGCCATCGAAAATGGCTAAGATACTGGAGGATTCCGAAAACGATCCTCTGCTATCTTATCTGTTACGGTCGCCTCCACCGTATGCACAAGGTGCTGCGGCTCCACTCATCCCGAATGTTCAATTGCCGGTTGCTGGACAACCTGGTGTTCTTGTTCCTCAGAATCAAGTTCCTATACCTCCTGTGGTGAATGTAAATGTTCCTACAGCTCCTCCTCTTCCTGCACTGCCAGCTCCTATACCTACCACTGTACCTATTGGTCCTCAAACTATTTTCCTCGATACTCCTACTGTTTCGTCATCTGTTCCTACCTCTACTGCGTTCTCTATGTCTGCGAGTGTACTAACTCCACTTTCTGTTCGTCGAAGAATTACTGATTCTGTTACTAATATGCTGTCTCCTATATATAAAACCTTGATTAAGACTCCTACTCCTGACTCTGTTCAGAGACGGAGTCAGCTTCCAAGTACTGAGGAACGGGGAGTTTTAGACTCCACGGCTCTCAGATGGATTACAAAAGTTAGAAGATATAGTACGAAAGATGTGTTAGAGACATTTATGCAATGGGGAGAGCCAACACAGCGATACGTCTTCGACGAGATGTGCTCGTTGTTGCGTGAGGAAATAGAAGAAGACGATGTCGAATCAGATTTGGAAGATTTAATTAAGATTCAAAAAGAGTTTGCTGCTGGAATGATAGTGGGCGAAAATATAAAGGAAGCGATGGAACTCATTTTGAGTTTTAGGAATGATCCATCTCTTCGTTCGCCGAGAGATTTAGAGAAAGGTAGAATGAAGCTAAGTCGCCAATATCCTATGAGGGAAGTTCCTCCAATTTGGCGCGAAGCAGTACAACGTGATGATAATGCGGGTATTGCAGCTGCTCCAGCACAGTTCCAAAGAGTATGGATACATATTCCGTGGAAGCGAGCAGAAGTGTTAGCAGTGAAACAGGCCTTGCCAGATCCACGTAAGAATCCAGCCGGATATTACAAGGAATTGACACAGACAGTTGAGGCTTGTATAATGAACTTAGCCGACATTGATATGTTGTTTGGTAATGTAGTTCCACAACCAGTGTGGGCTAAAATTCGTAGAGAGGATCATCAGGCTGCTTTAGGTGGTGATTGGGCAGCTATCACTGCAGCAGATGCTCAACAAATAGGTGGTGCGAAACCCGAACCCCTAATTGCTAATCTTCCTGGTAGAATAATAGATTTAATGAAGACTCTGATGCCAGCATTGCGTGTTAATTGGGATAAATTATCCGCATGCAAGCAGAAGAAAGACGAAAGTGTCTCCGACTTCTTCACGAGGTTCGAAGAGACTTTTGTAGACCATAGTGGTCAGGATATGAGCACTGAAGGAGGACAGAGATTGTTTGTCGATAAATTTGTGCATAATTTGTTACCTGAATTATGCAATAAATTGAAAGACTCAGAAAGTGCGTGGGCTGTATCTACGACAGCGCAAATACTTGCGACTGCACAGTACTATGAAAATAGGGATAAAGAGGAAAAGGAGAAATCAGAGAAGAAAACGAAAGATTTAAAGACTAAAGTTCTTTTACAGCAGGCGTATCCGCCTCGCACGAATCAGACTAATATGCAACAGAATTCGTATCAAAAGACAGATTATAATTCGACCAGGCCTCAATACCAGTGGAATCAGTGTGCGTACTGTAAGAAAGAGGGTCACTATAAAAATGATTGTCAGATTTTAGCGCAAAATAATGCGGCAGCAGCTCAGAGAGGTCGTGGTGGTTTTGCACAGAATTCTAAAGGTCGGGGACGAGGTGCTATGCCTCCACAAACTAATGATCGTCCTTCTAATCACTTTGATCAGCGAAATGTACAGTCAGCTCAACAGAATAGATCTCAGCAATATCTTGTTGAGGATTATTGTGAAGTTGAAGAGGGATTTCAACAAAATGGGTACTAGGACAGCCATGGACAGAGAGAGGGAGTAGTATCAGTTCCAGTGGATCAGAATGGGCCTTATGTCGCAGTAGCAACATCAGGTGTAGTCGAACCGTTTCTGTTGGATACTGGTGCCGCGAAAAGTTCTATCATGCATGCGAAACTCCCTGGCGCACCTTTGTCTGGCTCAACAAATGTTTCATTCCTCAATATAAAATATCGAATGAAGGTGAGCGTGCACTCTTATTGATTGTGCAAGATTTGATTAAGAAAGGTGTGGTTGAAGAAACGCGAGGAAATGTTTGTAATAGTCCTGTATTGCCGATTTTGAAACGAACAGATCCTACAAAGCCTCCAGTCTATAGGTTTGTCATAGACCTTAGAGAAGTTAATAAGATTGTAATTCCGCAGTTTCCTGTAGTGCCAGACATTACTGCTTTGTTAACATTGATTCCTGCTACAGCTACATGGTTCTCAGTCATCGACTTGAAGAATGCCTTTTTCAGCATTCCGATAGCCGAGGAAAGTAGGGATATTTTCGGCTTCTGTTTAGGAGGTCGCAGTTTCAGATTTAAACGCGCTCCACAAGGCTATTGTGAAAGTCCATCCATTTACAGTCAAGCTTTAAAAAGCCAGTTAGATTCTTTTGTCCTTCCTCCAGGTTCTGCCCTAGTACAATACGTAGATGATCTTTTGGTGGCTGCCGATGACAAGGAAACTTGCAAAGCAGCTACAATTTCACTATTGCATCATTTGTCTAATTTGAATCATAAGGTGTCACCTTCCAAAATGCAATATTGCTGCCAAGAAGTAACCTACTTAGGTCATCTCTTGTCAAAGGAGGGAAGGAAGTTGACCCCAGAAAGAATAAAAGCAATTACGCAGATGAGTGTTCCACGCACACAGAGGGAAGTACGTGCCTTTCTAGGTATTACCTCTTACTGTAGGCAATGGATCCCAAATTTTTCACTTTTAGCAAAGCCATTGGTAGCTTTGACTGGGAAAAATGTTCCGAGTCCGGTGCCATGGTCTGATGAATGTCAAGAGAGTTTTGCTGAATTACGAAAAGCTTTGTGTTCAGCTCCTGTATTGGGCACACCTGATTACAGTAAGCCATTCACGCTCTACGTTCACGAAAGAGAAGGTTGCGCGTTGAGTGTCATGACACAGAAGTTTGGTGATAAACAACGCCCTTGTGCGTATTTCTCATCAACATTAGATCCGGTAGCTAGAGCATTGCCTAGTTGTTTGAGGGCTACAGCGGCAGCTGCAGCTTCCATTCGACAATCTGCTGGTTTGGTGATGAACAATATGCTAGTGGTCATGGTTCCTCATGCAGTGGACACACTCATGAACCGAACGAAGACACAACACCTTACTAGTGCGAGATTATCTGGTTACGAGCTGACGTTATTAGCGAGTCATATTCAGATCAAAAGATGCAATGTATTGAACCCAGCAACATTGTTGCCGACTGATCAAGAGTCGAGTGATTCTGAGCCACATGACTGTTATTTCAAAACGGAGGAAGAGACAAAAGGTCGTATCGACTTGAGAGATACTCCTCTATCCGACCCAGATGGTACGCTGTATGTGGACGGGTCATGTTTTAAATTGGAGAATGGTGATGTGACTGCTGCCTACGCGGTAACGACTTTGAAGACGATTGTGGAGACTGCAAGAGTGAGTCAGAATTCTGCCCAAGCTGCAGAGTTAATAGCTCTTACGAGAGCGTGTGTTTTAGCTGAGGGAAAGAGAGTGAATGTGTTTACAGATAGTCAGTACGCATTTGGCGTGGCCCATAGTTTTGGCCGGTTGTGGAGAGAAAGGGGTTTCATTACGTCCCATGGGACTAAGATTCAACATGGTCAGCTAGTTAACGACTTGTTAGAATCTCTAACCTTACCGACTGAAGTTGCGATTGTGAAGTGCAGTGCTCATAAAGCAATCACGGATGATGTTGGTCGGGGAAATGCCTTTGCTGATGAAACCGCTAAACAGACAGCTAGAGACATGATGAGTAGAATGTATGTTGCTACGTCTGCAAGATGGATTGCTGAGTCTGGAATGTGTGAGGACACAATGGAAAGTGTGAAAGAGATTCAGAAAGAAGCGACTGAGGAAGAGAAACGCGTATGGAGAGAAAGTACGGGCAAATTGGACTCGAATGGATGTTGGATCGATTTGACAGAACAGCAGCGTTGGATGTTGCCTGATGCGTATGTGCTTGCAGTAGTGACGATGGCGCATGGAGTGGCGCACATAAGTTCTAAAGGGATATGTAAGATGTTAGCTCCGGTTTGGAAGAATGAGGGAATCAGTAAGTGTGCAGAGAGAGTGGTGAAAAATTGTATGGTGTGCTTGATGCATAATCCTGGCAAGGGAACTCCAACTCCAGCTGGTCATTTTGCTCCTCCTTCCTGTCCCTTTGAAGTAATACAGTTAGACTTCATTCACATGGAACGCTGCAACAATTTAAAATACGTCCTGGTGGTGGTTTGTGCTTTTTCCAGGTGGATAGAAGCATACCCACTAAAGGACAACACTGCTTTATCAACTGCCAAAATTCTTCTCAAAGAATTTTTCCCTAGGTTTGGAATGCCACGGATTGTATGGTCAGATAACGGAAGTGAGTTTATAGGGAAAGTTATGCAGAGTGTGTGTGCTGGTCTAGGATTGAAACAAAAATTTCATAGTGCGAACCATCCCCAGTCTGCTGGTTTAGTCGAGGGTTACAATGGCACCCTCAAGCTTAAAATAGCCAAAATTCAAGCATCCACAGGTTTGGCTTGGCCAGACGCACTTCCTTTGGCCTTGTTATCAACGAGAGCAACAGTGCATTCTAGAATAGGGCTTTCTCCATATGAGATTGTATTTGGCCGCCCGGCAAATGTCTGGGGTGTGCCAAGGCCTAAACAATTCTGCTCCATTGAATATCCTATGTTGATAGACTATCTTTACGACTTGACTGCTAAATTAAGTCTTATTCATCAACAGGTCTTTGATGCTCTGCCAAAACCTCCGGAGAGTCCAGGGCATCAGCTGAAACCCGGCGACCACGTGGTGGTCAGAAATTTTGCGAGGACAAAGAATCTTCAGCCTCGCTACATCGGCCCCTTCCAAATCCTACTGGCAACGAGGACAGCTGTACGTGTTGCTGGCCGGAAGAACTGGATCCACGCTTCTCACGTAAAGCGTGTTCCACTGCCGCTGCCCTACGACGACTGGGTGAAGAAGGGAATTGGTGCCTCCGAAGTTGAAACAACTCCGAAATTTGTCCCTTTCAGCGATGCCGATTTGATTTCTGACACTTTGAAACGTGACTCTCCTCTTGAAAAGACTGCTTTGAACATTGAACATTTGTCTCCAGCATCAGAAGAAACTTTGCCATCTGCGAACGTAAACTCTGCAACAGCTGCTAGTGATACACTATTTTCCGATCAGACAGTACCAGCGAAGCAGAAATACAACCTTAGAAGCCATAAAAGGACAAATAAAGCAGGCAACTGCATATTGTGATTTTGATATTTATATACATTGGACTTTTTTGCTTTTCAGCCAGGAAGTTTGCTATTGTTTATTGTTTTTAATAAATTGCCTTGCCGTCTGGGTAGCCGTAGGGTCGTGGCTGTGTGCCTAGTTTGAATTTGCAGGGGTCTGACACAAGGTCGATCTTTCTGTTAGTACTGGGAACTCCCAGGGCTGACAGAGGCATTTTCATCTACGTACACATCATCAGTGGTCGCGAGCGGATTGTAGAAGATGGAACTTCCTGCGCTGCAACCAGAAAATGTGATTTACGTTCGCAGAAACAGACTAAATAGAATTCTTCATAGCAAATGTTTCTTGATGCAATGTGCCATTACATTTTTGATTGTTTTAGCAACACTGGTGGGTGGAATTGTCTTTAGCATAAATTTGATTTTTGTGCCAGTATCTACAGTACCTCCCCTTGATCCTGCTATTTCTACTGTTTCTTCTATACACTCTTTTCACTTGTTTCCGGAACATGAGCAAGCTCGACGCTCAGAATTCATTAATAATACTTTTGTACAGCTCTTGCATCAACACCAACTGGTAGTTAACACGACAGACTGCTGGGTGTGTGGCTTGATACCTCACACTATGGATAAAGGTATTCCCTATCTGGTTTTGCCTTTCAGCTACAATGGATCATTTCAGGCCCTTCAAACCATCTTTGCTTATGCTCTTGAGACCTATCCTCCACGTCCACCACGTTCCACTAAATATAACTCTGCTAACAAAGCTTTAGTCCAGGGAATTATTGACATGGTCAAAGACGTCAATAATACTCCATCATACCCTAGAGACGAATTGCGAGTATATTTAAGTTGGAATACTTCAGAGTATCGCCTTAGTTTAGGAGAAAGCAAGCGTAAAAGCTCAACTCCAATCTGGGTCGTACCTCACCGAGGTCAGGTCTGTTTGCAAGGTAATGGGAGAAATCCGAGAGCTCAGCTAGGGAGGAGTGAGTGCGTAGAGACTTATGTGTTTCCGGCTAACTCTTCCCCTGCCTTTCTTACTGCTAGGGGTACCTATTTCATTTGTCGAGACAGAGCTTATACATGGTTGCCTGCCGACTTCTCAGGATCATGTTATATTGCTCGATTATTGCCTCCGACATACACTGCTTCACCTGATTACCACAGAACAAGAGTAGCGAGAGGTGTCTTCAGCAAGGAAGATACCGCTGGTCAGGAAGCTGGAGACTTCTTCAAAGGCTTCCTTCCGTTCTGGGGGCCTATGGCCAATAGTAGAAACATACGTCAGCTAACACGGGTAGTTGAATCTACTATTACCGAAACTGCTGGTGCCCTTAGCAATCTGACAGCTGAGCTTCAGGCGGATAGGCTCATGACATTGCAGAACCGTATGGTTCTAGATGTTATACTTGCAGATCGAGGTGGGGTATGCAGAATGATCCAATCGAGCTGCTGTGTCTTTATTCCTAATAATGCTCCAACAGTTTACGAGGCGATCTCTAAGTTGCACAAGATTTCGGACTCCATACATGTAGATGAGGGAAACTGGTCCTTTATGGAGTGGGTTTGGACTCTGATCTCAGCGTGGGGATGGAAGGTTCTAATGGTCATTGGTGTCATCTTAATATTACTATTCTCATGTTGTCTGATTATCCAGTGTGGTCCTGCTCTGTGTAGTCTTTGTGCTACAACCTGTTTTAGGAAACCACCTGCATTTGGAGAAAAGACACGAGAAAGGATGATGATACAACAGCATGTCACTGACCTGATGAGCATAGAATTAGACTCTGACATAGACTGAGTAATTGCCTATGTAAGGGCAAAAGGAGGGTCTGAGGTTCCGTGACGATTTGAACCCGTGTTTTCAATATTGTCGGAAATACATAATATTGGTATCAGCGAACCGCAAATGATCCATTTAGTATATCCTAGTGTTTTCGCTACGCTACGAGCAAGAGCACTCCTTCCACTGACACATTTCCGATATACACACGGCATCCATCTTAGATCATGGCCGCCATTTTGTGGTTCCTTGCCCTCACATATGCAATAGCCTCTGATCATTTCATTCACTTCACTTTGATTAAGGACACGTAGCCTTAGCCGGAGATTCACCTCTTACATGACACGTGCACCTTAAACCAGATCACGCTGAAGCTGCATGACTCGACAAAGGCTGCCTCCTCTGCCCGAGGCCAGCCCACCTGAACTGGTTTTCCTGTCCATTGTACCTGATCATGATTAGGCGGCCGAAGCCGGTAGCCTTGCCCATTTACAACCCACAAACATCTCTTATCCCGCTTTTCTATCTTCTGCACCTGGCTCTGCTCCTTTCCTTCTGGGCCTTTATTAGGGGGAGGTAACGAACTTTACGATGAGGCGGTCCGGGTCTTGAATGCAATATTGACAAGGGATTGTGATGGAATGGTGGGAACCCCTCTTCGTGATGTTTGGTATCAGATATTATCGACAGTTCCTGTGTAACGCCAAATATTTATTGTTTAGAGACACAAAGGTTTGGGAATGTACCGACATGTGAAATATTTGCCTAGAGCACAATTTTTAGTATATAAGGAGCAACCCACTTTGTACAAATCGAACAGTCTCCTAGATTCTGCCCGTGTGTAGATTCTGTGACTTCTGTGTCCCTGCAGTAATAAACCTTTGGTCTTTGACGCCACCATCGAGAAGCCCGTGTTTCTGTTCATTTGTGCACCAAGGCAGGTGGGACTCCGGGGTCTTTGGGTGTTGTACCCTGACACCTCTGGACGGAACCAAAAAAGTCCAGAACTCCAGTAGCTAGACACATTTTGAAAATTCTGTTTTTGATTGTGCCATTAATCTGTTCTACAACACCTGATGCTTCTGGTCTGTATGCACAGTGTAACTTCTGTTTAATGTTCAAGGCTTCACAAATTAATTGTAACAATCTGTTTTCAAAATGCGTTCCGCGGTCACTTTCAATAGTGACTGGAAAACCATATCTAGGTATGATCTCCCTCAAAAGTAATTTTGCCACAGTAACTGAGTCATTGTGACGAGTTGGGAATGCTTCCACCCATCTTGAAAACAGACAAACAATCACAAGTACATACCTAAGCTTATTGTGTGGTGGCATGTCAATGAAATCCATTTGCAACCTGGTAAAAGGACCACCCTCCCGTCCTATGGTTCCCAAGCTCACAACGGTTTTTCTATTTGGATTCATTTGTTGGCAGGTCAAGCATCTCTGGCAAAGTGACTCTGCAATAATCCTGAATTTTGGATTAAACCAAGTCTTCCTGAATAACCTGATCATGGAATCTCTTCCCAAATGCCCTGGACCATGGTACATCAGTGCCATGTCTGCAATCATGCAATTCGGCATTACTGGTCTGCCATCTTTGTAAACCCAAATGTCATCCTCCTCTCGCTGTTTGCACTCTGCTTTTAGCCATGTATCTATTTCTTCATCATCTGCCTCATTTTGTAGGTCTTTTACTCCCTGCCATTTTTCAACTACAGATATTAGCATGAGAGAGTTCAGAATGTGACTGTTGTCTTTTTCCCGATTGATTGAATAATTGTTTTTCGCGCAGTACTTGCAATCTCATCTGCGTAAGCATTACCTTTGGTAATATAGTCATCGCCTTTTTTATGTGCTGCACATTTCACGACAGCAATTTTTTCTGGTAACTGAATGCCATCAATCAATCTTTTGATCAATTTTGCATTCCTGATTGGTGTTCCCGCAGAAGTTAAATAACCTCTTTGAGACCAGAGCTGGCCATAGTCATGGACTTCGCCATATCCATACTGACTATCAGTCAGTATGGTAATCTCTTTTCCTTTTGCTCTTTCACATGCTCGAATTAAAGCAATTAATTCTGCCACTTGAGCTGAATGAATTTCTTCTAGAGGGGAACCCTCAACAACATCTGAGACTGTACAGACTGAATATGCTGCTCTCAGAATACCCTCCTCTGTTCTTAGACAGGAACCATCAACAAAGTAGACAAAATCAGATTCTGGCAAGGGAACATCTTTTATGTCCTGCTTGGGCTTGGTGCAATAATCTAAAACATCCAAGCATTCATGGTCAATGTCTGCTTCATTTTTGACTTCAGTAACAACACCATCGGGCAATAATGTGGAAGGGATAAATTCACACATCTTGCAATTGAAACATTATCTGATCCCAGAATTGTTTTCTCATATTTGGTCAGCCTGTTACTTGTCAAATGCTGGGTTTTACTTGTGGTAAGGAGAATTTCAACTGAATGAGGTACATACACTTTTACAGGAAACCCCATTAGGATCCCTTCACTCTGCTCAAGGCTTACACTTGTTGCAGCCACTGCTTTTAAGCAACCTGGCAATGCTTTTGCAACAGGATCCAGAACTGCTGAGAAATAAGCAATTGGCTTTCTCAGTTTTCCATATCTCTGAATCAGAACTGATAATGCACAACCTTCCCTTTAACTGCAGTACAGTTCAAATTCTTTGTCATAGTCTGGCATTCCTAAAGCTGGTGCTTCACACAGACTTCTTTTTAGCTGTTCAAATGCTTCTAACTCAGTTTTTGTCAGTGTAATTGGATCTTTTATGTCTGCCTTTGTCAGTCTCTGTAGTGGTTTTGCAATGACTGAAAATCCACTAATCCATTGACAACAGTAACCAACCATTGCCAGAAACATTCTGACCTGTCTTTGTGTTGTTGGAGGTTGTATTGCTCGAATCATTTTAATCCTTTCAATTGTCACTTGTCTGATTCCTTTTGCAATTCTGTGACCAAGATATTTTACTTCTTGTTTGCAAAACTGTAATTTTGCAGGTGACACTGTATGTTCCTCATCTGCCAATCGATTCAAAAGAGTAATGGTGTCAGTTACACAATTTTCTTGAGTTTTTGCAGCCACCAAAAGGTCGTAAATGTACTGGACCAATGTTGATTTTCCAGGCAAATCTAAATCTTCCAGGGATTTCTTTAATAACTGATTAAAGATAGATGGACTCTCAGTATACCCCTGTGGGATACGACACCATGCTAATATCCGATCCTGGAACCTGAACGCAAACATTTTTTGGCTCTCTGGATGCAGTGGAACTGTAAAGACGGCATTACAAAGGTCAATGACCGTATACCATTTTGCATCATGCGGAATCTGATAAAGAATTACCGCAGGGTTCGGAACAACTGGACAACATGGAACAACAATCTGGTTAATTTTTCTTAGGTCCTGAACAATTCTGTAAGTTTCATTTGGCTTTTTGATACCCATAATCGGTGAATTACATGGGCTGCTCTCAATCTCTTTTAAAACACCTTGTTTTATGAATTTCTCAATCACAGGAATGACTCCCTTCTCAGGCATACTACTCTATAGACCCCCCGGCCCGCGATCCCCGTTCACGGAGGACATCTCTCATTTATTAGAACCCTTTCTAAATAGACCATGCTTCACCATATTAGGTGATTTTAACGTTCACCTTGAAAAAACAGAAGACAAGGATACTATAGCGCTGCTGGAAGCCATGAAGGCTTACGGGTTTACTCAGCAAGTCACGAGCGCCACTCATCTTGCAGGCCACATATTAGATGGCATTTTCACCAATGATGACCGACTGAGCATAGGAGCCTCGATCCCGCTCACCTGGTCAGACCATTCAGCCGTGCCTCTTAACCTAATAGTGCCATGGTATCCCCAATCGAAGGAAACTCCTGGGGAACTAGAAGAAATTTCAGAAACATAAATAATGACACCTTAGCCCCCTTGATACATAGCACTACCTCCTCTTTAAGATCTGACCCGAATAAGGAGGCTCTGAACTGGTCAAATAGCATCGGAAGGGCAATGGACATTCTAGAACCTATCAAAAAACACTACTCTGCCAGAAAGACTCCCTCAGCCCCATGGTACACAGAGCGACTCAGGGCACTGAGACAGATCTGCAGGCAAAAGGAAAGGGCCTGGATGGCCAACCCCAAAGCACAGGAGAAAGCCCAACACAAACTTGCTTTGAAAGAATATAAAATAGCCGTTACAGAGGAGAAAAGAACCTATTTTAATAACATGACCTCTGAACTAAAATCATCAAGGGAATTGTTCAAAATTATCAATTCTCTGACCATCCCCAGCTCTGCTAACCCTGTGACAGACACTCAGCTGCTATGTAATAACATAGCAGACTTCTTTTCTACCAAAATTGTAGACATCCACTCTTCCCTTGAAACCCTCAATCAGAAATTGAACAATAATCCTATGAAGCCAGCAAGCCAGTTGCTAGATACGAATCCCGATGAAATGAGTATTCCCATTCCCCACCTTCTTGAATTCCCAGACTTATCATTGGAGGAACTCAACCGGATTCTTGATTCTATTAAATCCTGCTCCCCTCTGGACCCATGCCCTTTAAAAATCTTAAAGGCATGCAGAAACACTCTTTTACCTCCTCTCCTGGAGATTCTAAACGGAGCAATCTCGGAAGGAATCTTCCCGCAAATTTGGAAACGTGCGATTGTTAAACCTCTGCTAAAGAAGGCATCACTGAACCCGGAGGTTCTTAAAAATTTCCGCCCGATATCTCTGCTCCCGGCACCTGCTAAAATACTCGAAGCCCACCTAAACCGTCATTTGACAATATTCCTGGAGAAAGAGAACTGCCTAGATTTCTCTCAACATGGATTTCGAGCTGCCCACAGCACGGAGACCGCTCTTGCGGTCGTAGTGGACAAGATCAGATTGGAGGTGGACAAAGGCCGGACCATTTTCCTGGTCTTGTTGGACTTAACGGCAGCCTTTGATACCCTGTCCCCCTCGATTCTGGTCGAAAGACTAAGGGAGATAGGGGTAGGAGGAAGTGCCCTGGGCCTATTATCCTCCTTTCTGCACCAAAGACAACAACAAGTGAAGCTCGGCGACTACCTATCACCTCCTCAGGCGGTGCAGTGTGGGGTCCCACAGGGCTCGGCGTTGAGCCCTGTACTATTCAACATTTATGTGACCCCCCTGGCCAGAATCATCAGAACTTTTGGGTTCCAAGTGTTATCGTACGCTGACGATACACAAATTATTGTCTCCTCAACCCAATCTGGACAAGATGACACAGCAAAAGTCAAACTTTGCATGGAGGCAGTATCCTCCTGGATGATCAGGAATTACCTCAAGCTTAATGGAGACAAAACTGAGGTACTGGTCTTTGGAGGAAGTCAGGACCAGTGGAGTGAGGAATGGTGGCCTACCTCCTTGGGCGAATGCCCTCTCCCAGAAAAATCTGCCAGAAATCTGGGAGTAATTATGGATTCAACACTGTTTTTCGACCTTCAGGTGAACAGAACCACTGGCACCTGCTGTTCCATCATCCGGACCTTAAAAAAGATCGTTCCCTTTTTGTCCCTTGAGGCCCGTAAGCAGTCGACGGTCGCCCTGGTGCTGTCCAGGATCGACTACTGCAAGGCCCTCTATGGTGGCATCAATAAGAAAGCGATCCAACGACTTCAAGTGACACAAAACGCTTAATGGAGACAAAACTGAGGTACTGGTCTTTGGAGGAAGTCAGGACCAGTGGAGTGAGGAATGGTGGCCTACCTCCTTGGGCGAATGCCCTCTCCCAGAAAAATCTGCCAGAAATCTGGGAGTAATTATGGATTCAACACTGTTTTTCGACCTTCAGGTGAACAGAACCACTGGCACCTGCTGTTCCATCATCCGGACCTTAAAAAAGATTGCTCCTTTTTGTCCCTTGAGGCCCGTAAGCAGTCGACGGTCGCCCTGGTGCTGTCCAGGATCGACTACTGCAAGGCCCTCTATGGTGGCATCAATAAGAAAGCGATCCAACGACTTCAAGTGACACAAAACGCGGCGGCCAGGTTGGTTCTTAACCTACCTAGACGCTCTTCTGCAACGGCGGCGAGAAGAGAGTTGCAATGGCTACCCATACAGGCCAGAATATCATTCAAAATTCTCTGTCTGACTCACAGTGCGGTCTTTAACTCAGGCTCTGAAGAGATCAAAGCACGTCTAACACCTTATGCCCCCAGTAGATCCCTTAGATCATCTTCTAAAAATCTGCTTACGGTTCCCAGAATCAGGAAAGCGAGATGGGGTGGAAGAGCTTTTTCACTACTAGGGCCGAAACTCTGGAATTCACTCCCCCCAGAAATCGCCAACCAGCCGTCAAAAACGTTTTTTCGTAAACTCATTAAAACTTGGCTGTTCTCGTTAGCGTATTAGACCAATCATTCTGAGCCCTGTTTCATTCTTCTTGAACCGTTGACCTGGTAATGTATGACTTTGCTTCCTCTCCATCTTAAGGCGCCATGATGCCCTTAATTGGGTTAAGTTCCATATAGCGCGGTACAAATAACAAATTCATTCATTCATTCACTCCCTCAATTGTTTCAGCTTTCATTTTATACTGAGGAATGTTTGGGAAATCTGCTCCTTGTTTTACAGTAATTTTCACTGGATCCACATGTTTCATTAGACCCATTTCTATCTCCGGTTAGATCCCAAATTTTCGGATTGACTGGCTTTTTAAGCTCTTCAGGCAAATTATTTTTGTCAAAAGCAGGAAATATTTTACTTTCCTCTTCGACCATCAACATTGTTAATTTGTAAAGACCATCTTCTTCTGAAGTTTGAAGCTCAATACCATCCGGTGGGCAATATATTTTACAATTCATCTTACACAAAATGTCCCTTCCTAACAGGTTTACAGGACTACTGTCACAAACTAGAAATCTGTGTTTGTCTTTGAAATTTTCAATCTCAACTTTTACTGGTTCAGTTAAATTCGTTTTAATTTGCTGATTTGCCACACCTACTGCTTGGATGGTCTCACCAGAGAGAGGAAGATTTTCTATTTCCACTGATCTAACAGTAGAACGGGTAGCACCTGTATCCACAAGAAAAGTGACATCTACATCATTCACTTTACCATTTACAAATGGACCAGCCTGGTCTACCTCAAGAGTGGGTCCAAGGACACACTCTTCTTCCTCTCTCAGGCACCGTCATGAGTAATCTTCAGAAAAATCACTTGTTTCATTATCTTTCAACTAAAATTGCTGAGAAACATTTGACACATTCATTTTTAGCAATCTGTTTACCTGATCTCCTCCGCAGAAACCTGTTTCAGGGTTGTACCTCTGAGCATTCACACAGTTTGGAAAAGGTGCTTGTGGAATCTGGCTCTGCTGATTCACTACCTGTCGCTGTAGTTGTCGCTGCTGACTTAATTCGTTTAACTGCTGCTGTAGCTGCTGCTGCTCATTTATCTCACTCTGCATCTGTGGATTCAATGATGAATTATTTAAATTTCTGGGCGGATTTTTGCACTCTCGCTTCCAGTGTCCAATTTCGCCGCAATTAAAACATGGGAGCTTTTGTTTTAGCTCTTCAATATTCACATTAAATTTTGCTTTATTGAAATAGTTTCTAAATTTGCCTTGATTCTGTTGCACATTTTTATTTTCTAAGGCTATCTGCTGTTCAGCTACCTTCACCTGTGCCCACATTGCCTTTTCCTTGAGCATTTTCTGCTTCGCATCAATCTCATCACTGCAAAATTTTGCCTTTCTCAAGATGTCATCAACTGAAAGTGATTGCCAACCCACAATTCCGTTTTTAATCATCTCACTTATTTCAGGTTTAGGCCATAAACAAACCTGTAAATGAAGTGGTTCATGTCCTTTTCACTTAATTTTTCATAGCCACTGTATTGTTTAAAAACCAACAGTAACCTTTCATAAAATGAATGTACTGACTCTTTTCGCTCTTGATTTGTTCTGTCAGTTTTAACCCAATCTACCTCTTTCGGAGGGATTTTGTCTTTCAGCCAATAGATTACTTTATTATATAATTCCATGACATCTTTTGATGGGGCACCTTAAATTGTGTCTCGAGCAGGTTCTTCTTTAGGCCAACTCACAGAGATGTTACATTCTGTCCAAAGATCTGATGGGACAACAATGTCAAAGAATCCATCCAGATCAATCCACAGAACTTTTGACACTTTGATAAATCTGTCCACCTGACAATACCATTCCACAGACTTTTCTCTCAGCCGAGGAAAATCATTTGTGAACAACAGAATGTCCTGTCTTGTCCAAGGGACATGCACATACCCTCCACCAGCTATTTCCCTCATAGGAAATTCAGAAACTGTTTCTCCTCTGTCTCTTATTTGGAAACTATTATTTAAACAAACACAAGACAGTAATTAATTAGAGAATTGAGACCCATTCTGTTTCCCACCCACCATAGCTAAAGTTAACCCATTAGTTTATGTTATCTAGCAGGAAGCACACTTATGCAACGAGAACATATCTACCATTCTTCTTTTAGACCAGCAGGATTTTCCACGAACCTGTGCAAAAAATAAAAAGACACAAGATAGACAGAAGCACATGTAAAATAAGCACATGCCATTAATTAAACAGCCGCATTAATGTTGACAAGGACATTAGACAAGGTTAATAGATTATTTTTGAAACAAACTTGCAGATGCAACATAAAGCAGGTAATATTAGTCCCGCGTGTCTTAACTCACTTTTAATCTAGGTTGATTAGTGAAAGCCATGCACAAACACATTAATATCATTATAAATTATGGAAATATGACTTCACGAGTCAGAATAAAATCATTTCTGAAACTCGCTCCATCACTTTCACAGAGGATCCGGAGAGTGTGATAAGTGGGCAAGAATAGACAAAAGCCTACGGAGAAGACCCTGACATAGGAGACGTCAAAGAATGTCTACTACATGGATGGCCGGAAAAGAAACATCTACAAGCGACACTCAGAAAATGTTATGAGGTGCGCGAGGAACTGTCCATAGGAGATCAGAGGATATTCTTGTATAGAAGGGACAAGGTAGTTCCCATGACGACATTGATACCTCACCTACTAGCTGTGCTACATAAGGGGCATCTGGGTATCGATAAGACGAAGATGAGAACGAAACAGATGTACTGGTGGCCCGGAATGGACATTCAGGTGGAGAGACATGTAAGAGAATGTGACCAGTGCCAAAAAGCGGACAAGATCCTAACTCCTCTGAGACCATCTTTAGGGAAGTTTGCCAACCCTATGAATGCCTCGGAGGAAGTGTCGATAGACATTCTGGGACCTATATTGGGCACCCAGGGCACTCCAAAATACATGTGTTTCCTTATCGACAGATATTCCAAGTGGCCCGAGGTGCCCATACAAGAGGAGATGGACACAGAAACAGTTCTCCAATTCCTAACGGCCACATTCCTCAGGGAAGGCATTCCCAGATCCATCTTGAGCGACAATGGGCCACAATTCACCTCAGAAAAGTGGTACAAGTACATGGAGCGTAATGGGATCAAGACGAAACACACATCTGTAGTCCATTCTGCCGGCAACGGTCTAGTGGAGGGGTTTAACAGGGTCATAATGGGATCAGTTCAAGCTGCCATTTAAATGGGCAAGGATTGGGAAAAAGAAGTACAGAGCATGCTGTGGGCCTATCGTATTACACCCACTAGCATAGGGTACATCCCCTTACGGATCTTTAAAGGGCGTGACCCCTTCACAAAGGATAACCTGGCGTGGAAGGAAAAAACAGTGCCCAGTAAATGGTCTCCAGCAGTGGTGCAGCATAACTTGGAGAAAGCCCAAAGGATATACACCGAACACTACAATAGGAGACGGAACGAGAAGGAAGCATCCCTTGAAAAGGGGGAATGGGTCAGAGTCAAACTGGCCATGCTACGAAGGAAGGGGGACAGTAAATACAGCCAGCCCTTGCAGGTAAAGGAGGTATACGACAGAGCAGCTTTGCTCAGCGACGGAAATGTCTGGTCCCAAGACCGTATTTCCAAATGCAATAAGATTTTGAAATGGACCAATGAAGAAAGAGTGAGAACATCGCAAGACCAAGTACCACCTGAGGGTGATGAACCACAGGACGAAAGAGGAACGAACCCTGGGACAGAAGTGAGCAACACAGAGTTCGAAAATGAAGACAACCCCATAGCAGGAGAACATCAGGAAGAGGTTAGTGAGACTCCGAGAGGGGAGAGCCCTCGGGCAAGTGAGGACCGGATGGTGAACCCGGCAGAGAGCAGCCCCAGGAATGCCTCCACCACTCCGGTAAGACGTACACGGACAGGCAGAGCTGTGGGGAAGCTTGCCAGATTCTGAGACTTTAAACTGGGAGATGGGAGACAGTATGAGGTGTTAAGAGACTGTTTATTTTCTATTGAAATGGAAAAGGAGGGAGATATGTAGCATCGCACTTTAGTTGGCGCACGCTGCGTGATGACGCAGCGTGCGGCGGCCGTCTTTAATGGCAAAAACGAGTGAAACTCGGAGAGCATCGGACGCCCGGCGCTCTCCTGCTGTGAGAAATAGACGCTTCATTTACAAACTTCACCCTTGCCTCTGCAACATCTTTGGGGGGTAAAAGAGGAACATTACAAGGAGCAGGAGCACGTCTCATGGAGGAGGCGGTGAGCAGGAGAGGAGTTTACAGAAATAAGGCTCTGTGGGGCGGAAGGCTGTCAGAAACAAAGGAGCTGGACATGCTTCTGAAAGATGAAGTCAGGCATGAGGTATGAAGGGAGCCACACTGGAACACACAAACCAAGGGGTATAATAAAAACAGTACCTTTGTCCACAATTAAGAAATAGTAGATGGAGAATCACGAAAAAGAGCTAGTGGAGTAGCACTCCAAAAGGTGAGGAGCCGGTGTTATCTGTCCCCTTCCACAGATCGTCACCAGTGATAAAAAGATGAATCTTTAAGCAAGGTAAGTTAGAACTCTTTATTACCGTCTCCTCTCCCCACCACGAATTCTGCAACTGCCAAACATGAACATTCTAAGGCAGCCGCCCTGAGACATAAGGGATACACCAACATACAAGTAAAGGAGGGGGTATAGGAACAGGAACATTACAATGTAAAACTCTATATATATTAATGAAATGGAAATGTAACACATCTTCCTCCCTAAACAATATGATAATAGAATGATGATATAACACAACCCAAATCCTTAAATAGCACCACATGTATTTGCAATGTATGTTGATGACACACAAAGGGCCTGATTCAGATTTCAGCGGACGGGTTACTCAGTCACAAACATGACAGATATCACGTTCACTGTGTTACTAGTGCCACTGGATATAATGCACTTGTAATGGGGTGGACGGGGTACCCATCACTTTTGTGATGGCGCACCGGTCCGATGAACTCTAAAGCAGGCCCAAAGTCTTTGCTTGGACAACTGTCCAAGGAATCCTATTAACATCTCTTTATGCTTGGACCATGTGTTCACTGGTTGAATTAAGGCTTCCTGTGCATGAACAGTGCAAAATCTGAGATAGATTCTAGCACTTGGAAACAGTGAGCCCAAACGATTAGACTTTGACTGGCTCTTGGGCTTTGGAATTACTCTGCCCATCCTCACAGGAGATAATCGGTAAATTTGCTTTGACACAGGTATCACTTTTGCTCCTCAGGTTCGTGCGCGGGCAGCTAAAATGGTCCTTCACCGATACAAAGACTGCAGAGATGAGCTGACAAGAGCCGGCCTCCAAGCATGACTCAACTGCTCGTATCTCTCAAAACCTAATTGTCAGATTCCAAACCCTTCAGATGCAAGTATCCAAATTTTCTGATCCTTTGTGAGTGGTACCATACCAAACTGACCTTTAAAGCACAGCATTTGCTTGCAGTAGGTGCCAGAATTAAAGCTGAGGTCTTGGGCGTCGTGTATACAACTTCCGGGACAAAGGCACTGTATTTAATTCAAACTGGTACCCCACTGTACCCCAACCATAGCCCTTCACTAAATGTCAACCCATCTGACTAAACATCAGTAGTTCAGAAGGATGACAAACACAGGCAGGTCACTGGGCTTGCAAGGACGAAGGCACCGGAGGGTCATCTATTTGCATTTGAGATCTGAATCTGACCACATCAGGCTCTGGAATCAGCTGGCCATTAACTGATCTCAACAAAAAAAATGGGGTGTCAAGTAACGTATTTAAACACAGTTCACGCGCCCTCACCAAAAGGGCTACCATCTACCCTGCTATCAGGAAGCTGTTATTTCCTTCTTTCAAGCCCTCTGAAGTAGCCAAAAGCAACACCAGGTGCTTTATAAAACTCTATAATAAATGCATTCATAATTCTGTTCCATTGACACTGTGTCTCTGTTTCATGAATACAATGGTGGCAGAAGGCGTTTTACATAGGAACAACCTTTGGTGGAATACATTGCTCAAATGCTTTCAAAGGCGTCGATTTTGGGAAACAATGAAGAACTTGTACTAAACGAGTATTTTTATTTGACACAAGCTCTTGCCATGCGCTCATCATTTCTATTAAGTGAGTAGGAGGATTTGGTTTCTGCTTTGTTTGGCTTAATTGTGTGTTTTAGTTGGTAACAACATTTCTAAAATCCAAACAATGGTTAATAAAAATGAGTACCAGATATTTACATGAATGCCAGAAGAGCAGCACCTGGTCTTAGGGCCTTATTACCAGTTTGGCGGTTCCCCTGCCGGCCCACCACTGCCGCACTGACAGTGACAGAAGGATCGCCAAGCCCTTAGTGCGGCTTCCTGCTGGATTACAAGTGTAATCCATAGTGGGTGGGCGGGGCTGCAGCGGGATCATAGTGGTGGGCAGTTAGGCTCACAGGAGAGCTTAGCATGCAGCCTGCTGCAGTTACAGCGCCTGCAGCACGTTCCTGCATGGTGTAGCATGCATTCCACACCCTTCAGGAATGGGGGTGCAATTACAGGGGGGCAAACAAATGCCCCCCGCACATTGATCCAGCAAGGGACTCTGTTATGGCCATCTTAGTTGCCTGTCCGCTACCCTTTTCATGGCGGGCTCACGGCCATGAAAAAGGCAGTGAAAAGGCAACTCGTAATATGCTCTGCAGTGCCGGCACCGCCAACATATTCAGGCCGGTTGCAGGCTGCCGGCCCAGTAGGATCCTTGATCCCGGCGGTGTAGGCGGTCTTGTGGCTGTTCGACTGCCACACTCAGAATACTGCGGGCGGACCCGCAACGTGGCAGTGGTCGGACAGCCATACTGGTAATACGGACCTTAGTCTCCTGTACTTAGAAATGTTGTGGGAAGGAATGGAAGCTCACAAGTAGGCAGCAAATGATGGCTGGGCCAATTGGTTCGAAGGTAAAGATGAGGTCCAACCTCAACCCTATTCAATATATCAACTATCAAGGAGTTACCTATGCCACTGAAAAATATTGTCATTGTTAACTAATATGTGGGTCAAATTCTCTCTGAAAATTGATTTTATTTCCCTTACCTGACACATAACTACTTTATGGAACAATCCATCCCATAGCCCGAGAATGGACTACAGTGGCATTTCATTGTTATTGTCTGCATATTGCATACAGTACAAATAGAGTTTTAAAAAAAATAAAGGTAGGAATAATCTGTGTTTTAAGTCCAGATGTAATATCCACATTTGTTTTATTCTGAAACTGATTACTGAGAGAACTCTAATATTGATGGAAATTACTTTGAAATTGTCAAATTGTATTTTGCTTCCGATTGCCTTTTGCTCAATAACATTAACTGGACTACAGAGCCAATAGTATAAAGTGCATAGTCATTAGCCATATCAGTTATAGTCACTTCCTTTGAATTAGTCCTAACACTCTCGAATTCCAAATATTGCTTGTTTAATTTGAAGTTTATCCTCAGCAATTAAAAATGTACAGATTTCCTCCTTTCTTTCATTGAGAAATAACAAAATACATAGGCCCTAATTACGATGTGGGTCGGAGGAGCGTCCGACCGACATCGTAGTGGAAACAGGACTGCCCGACAAGGAGTCTGCGGTCTCGCTTCCATTATTGTGATTTTGGAAAGGGTATTTATATTTGAATATCTTGGGGACACTTTAACCGAAAAATGGACTGGGGGCCCAAATGAATAAAACTTGCTTGAAGTTAGCGCAGAACACAGGAGGGTTGGCCAAGCTATTTAGGAACTCTTCTTACAAACCTTTTTGACCAAGAGTGGAAATTTATAAAAAGGAATCTAGGGGTTCTTCAATGCATGGGGCTGAACTTTGGGGGTACAGTTCTCTAAGAAACGTTATTAAATCTGAGAACTCTTTTGTCAGGCAGCTATTTGGTCTCCCCCCTCAGCTCTCCCCTCACACCACTTAACTTGGATCTGGGGACAAGGCCAATTGCTTACAAATTTGATCTTAGACCCCTAATCCTCTGGCATCGACTTTGGGTAACCCTGAAATTGGCTGTGTATAGTGATGAGCTAAAGGAGATCATGGGCCTGCATGATGCTGGGTAGCTACCGTGGCTAGCACATGTTTGGTATTCATTCATGAACATGGGCAGAGCGAGTCTATGGCACTATATCAAGGAATCTTGCGCTACAGTTTCCAGAAAGGAACTGGTTCAGAGCTAAAGGGGGGACAAATTTGCTCTATTTACAGGTGTGTTTAGCAACAGGTCCATTAACAGTTGCTTTTTTAGAACAAAAGATCAGCACAGCCTAGAGTCTGCCCTGGATGAGATACAGCCCGTATAAGCGAGGACATTGTATATTCAATTTAGGCACGGGGTTCTCCCACTGCGCGCTTTCTCAAACAAATGGGCAGGTACACTCTCTCTAGGCTGTACGGCCTGTAACAATGCAGAGGAATCAGGGTTGAATGTTTTGTTCTTCTATCCTGGCTACAGAGAATCTAGACCTGGTTGCAATCATTGACAGAATATCGACCTACAAAATATCGAACTACAGAAATATCGACGCAGGAATATCGAAGGCAAGAATATCGACATCCATGGTATGTACAAAAATATTGAAAAAAGTATATGGATGTTAAAAATATCGTAATTTAAAATATTGTTTTTTCTGTAGAAAAAAAATTAGTAAAATAAAGTAAATAATACCTATAAATAAAATAAACATAGTTAAACATATTTAATAATGTTTAAAATTAATAAATAATACATATATAATAATAAAACATTAAACATATACATAAAATATATACTTACTTAATAATACGTTTTAATAATTATTTTAATAACTTATACATTATTAAAAAATATTATAAATTACAAATACATCTACACACAAAACAATAACATAAATTAAAAGTAAATAATTATGTTTAATAAATTAAAAAATATATATATATACTTTCAATATTTTTAAAATGTATTATATTTTACATTATCTAAAATAATACAAAAAATCTTAAATAGCTAAAGAAATAAACTACTATTCAAAGTCCAAAAAGAACTACAGTAATGAAAATGTTGGATAGCGTAGGGGTAAAAATTACTATTCCAACTCCAGAGAGTGAAACAGTAGAGAAAGCGTTGGATAGCGAAGAGGTAAAAATTACTATTCACACTCCAGAGAGTGCGACAGTAGGAAAAGCGTTGGATAGCGTAGGGGTAAAAATTACTATTCCCACTAGCGTAGGGATAAAAATTTCTATTCCCACTCCAGAGAGTGCAACAGTAGGGAAAGCGTTGGATAGCGTAGGAGTAAAAATTACTATTTCCACTCCAGAAAGTGCAACAGTAGGGAAAGCGTTGGATAGCGTAGGGGTAAAAATTACTATTCCAACTCCAGAGAGTGCAACAGTAGGGAAAGTGTTGGATAGCGTAGGGGTAAAAGTTACTATTCCAACTCCAGAGAGTGCAACAGTAGTGAAGGCGTTGGATAGCGTAGTGGTAAAAATTACTATTCCAACTCCAGAGAGTGCAACAGTAGGGAAAGCATTGGATAGCGTAGGGGTAAAAATTACTATTCCCTCTCCAGATAGTGTAATAGTAGTGAAAGCGTTGGATAGCGTAGGGGTAAACATTACTATTCCAACTTCAGAGAGTGCAACAGTAGGGAAAGCGTTGGATAGCGTAGGGGTAAAAATTACTATTCCAACTCCAGAGTGCAACAGTAGAGAAAGTGTTGGATAGCGTAAAAGTTCAATATGACATACTTATAAATAATTTTTGCATTTAAAATAATTAATGATTTAATTTTTAAATAACTCTACATCATTTACAAATACCCATTAATAATTATTAAAAACATAATTACAATTGAATAATTATTTAACAATAAAGTAACACATAACAATAAATATTAATTAATAAATATTAATTACCAAATAATAAATATTGAACAATAAAATATTTTTCATAACAAAAACATATTAATTATAAAAAATGTATTAACAATCAAAAAATATTAAACAATAAAATTATTTTGTATACCAAAAATACTTTGTATGAAATATTAATTACCAATTAATAAATAAGAATTCCCAATTATTAAAAATGAATTACCAATTAAAAAAATAATTGCCAATTAAAAACATTAATTACCAATAAAAAAAATAATGACACATTAAAAAAATGTAGAACCAATTAAAAATTAATAAAAAAATAATTATCAATACCAATAAATAAAAATCAATCATTACTTAATTACAAATAAATTACTTTCCACCCAATTCCCCTATAAACCCATAACCCGCTACAGAACTTAAACGCAAAAATGTATTAAAATTAATTTATAATTTCCAAAAATTAATCATTAATTTAGTATAATCAAATTACTTCCCACCATATTTCCCTAAAAACCCACAACCCGATCCGGTACTAAAACACAAAAATGACTTAAAAATAACATTATTAAAATATAAAAATAGTATACATATAATTTAAAACCAGTAGAATACTTAACAAAAAACATATAACACATACGTAATAAATACGTAATAAAATACATAACAAGAATACAAATATTGATATTAGTAACATCGATTTTAGTGATATTGATATATTTGATATCAATATTACTAACTTCGATATTACTTACATCGATATAAAAATAATTGATATTACTTACCTGAGGGTCGATATTCTGTCCAACGATATTCTTGACCACGATGTTCTTTACCTTCGATATTTCCAACTTGATATTTCTGTAGGTCGATATTTCAGAATCAATATTTAGACTGTGCACCACCTTGTTGACCCAACTATGTAGAAACCTGGGGACCAATCACTGTGTAGAGGTATTTAGGCTGCTGAAATACAATACTTCATTCCCAATTGTATTTGCGGTGTCACACGTCATACTTTCCATGTGATGCGTACGCAGGTCACTTTTTAAAATTGTTATATAGGGTAAAGCCAATTAAATATTTCAACTCGGCTGGTTCCATATTTAAACTACTTTTATACATTTGATTTTATACAGTGCTTTTTTTGGTATTTTATTATTACGAAATGTGTCAGCTCTAGCTCTGCCCAATAACTGTATATTTTTTATTAATCGGGTATTTTGTATGCGCTGCTATGCATGTTGTCCATATGTTGGGGTGTGGGCTAACAGTGAAAATTTATATTTGTAACCTCGGACTCTGGGGCTTTGAGTTAATGCATCAGAGAAAGTTTTTATTTATTGATAGTTTACTGCACTTGCACTTTTATGGTCTATTGCACTCTGCACTCTGTGTATAATGCTGCTGTAAGCGCGCTGCGCTTTCAATTTTAAAATACCGCTTTTCCTATTTCTGTTATTTTATTTTACTTAGCCCCTGCTTTTATTGTCGCCGCTGCGCCCACACACTTGCACTATAATCGGGCCCCCCACCGCTTTTAGAGCGGAGTTAATAGGATTTTTGTGGCTTACTCGTGGCTCCTGGTCGCCATATTGGGGCTGCTGTTTCTCAGCGCTCCACCGGATCCAGCGCTCTAGCGCTCCGCTTGGAGAGCAGGTGAGGCTGCATTTAAAGCTCACTGCTCTTCGCGCAGCGGAGACGCGCAGCGGTGGCGCCTGACTCGCGCCTGAGTCAAGCCAGAGTCCTGCCCGTCTGCGCCCGTCAGCGTCCCGGAGGCGATCGGTGCGGCGGGTGGGGCTCCCACACCAGGTATGTGCCCTCCTGGGTCCTCTGTGCTGCAATATTCCCCTGGGGAGATCCGCTCTTATGCCATTCATGCCACAGGCTGCCGCACTGTCTTTCCCGGTCGTCATCGAGGTAAGTCCTGCTGCCCTGGTTGTGGCTGGCACCCCAACCGCGCTCAGTTATCACCTCACTACAATAACATCGTTAGTGTGGAGTATTGCTGCATGCTATTGAACACCAGATCGGCGTGCAGACATGCACAGGACATATTTGAGCTTCTAGATACAGCGAAGCCACTATGTCTTATGCTCACTGAGACGTGGTGGGGTGAATATTCCAACCCTGATGTCGCCATGGCAATCCCTCCTGATTATAACATCTTCAGGAAGGATAGAGCTAAGGGAAGGGGTGGTGGAGTGGCAATGGTGGTCAAGAAAGGCACGCCTTGTGCGATTCTGCCAGTGGAGGACATCCGAGGCTCCGAGACCCTTGCTTTTTCTATCACTTTGTCTCCGCATCAATCTGTTAAGGGATTACTTGTATATAGATCACCTGGTCCGCCCGGAACGTTCTTTGAAGATCTGGATTCCGTGTTGCTGGGGCTGGCCCTGAAAGCGGAACATTGCATCGTGGCTGGGGATTTCAACTTTCGGATGGATGATCCGTCTGACCCTGCTGCCATTAAACTTTTTGAGGCTATGGCCCCGCTGCGATTGGTCCCTCATCTGCACGAACCTACGCACGAGAAGGGGCATACTCTTGACCAGGTTTTCTCGTCGTCCCCTTTGGAGGGGATTGAGATTATCCCGGTACTATGGTCAGACCACTCACTTGCCAAATTTACGATCAAAGGCATAGTCAAACCGGTTGCTGCTTTGGCACAGCAGCAGGGTCGAGTCCATAGGGCATATCATCGAGTAACCCCCGAGATGCTGGCCCAGGCTGCCATGGACCACCCATGCTCCCTTTCAGGCGATCTGGACAGCGATCTGGAGACCCTGCAAGCATGGCTTCAAAACAGGCTAAATGATCTTGCCCCGGAATTGACCCCCCGTCTGACACCTAAACGGGTCTCTGCACCTTGGTTTACCGCAGCACTGTCGGCTACGCGGCAGCAGTGCAAGGTGGCCGAAAGAGCATGGCGGGCACAATACGATTCTGTAGCTAAGCTGACCTATAAGACGGCGGTCAAGGCCTACCACCAGGACATCCGCCTGGAAAAAAAAGCATATTTGGCCGGGAGAATAGTAGCTGCTTCTAACTCCTGTAAGGAGATTTTCTCCATAGTGAGAGAATTTATTTCCCCACGGTCGAACACCTCGGACGAAAAGCCATCTGACTCCTGGGCTTCGGACCTTGCTGTTTTTTTTACGAGCAAAATCCAATTGATACAGGATTCTTTTCCATCGTCTGTGTCTACGGGCCCGACCAATCTTGAGGCCAGCTTGCCCCCGCGGGCTCCGGCAGGTATGACGCTGGGTGAGTTTCCCCCAATCTCTACCGCTGACTCGCTGGCGCTAATGGGTAATCTCAAATCGGGCTCGCCCCTCGACCCATGCCCCGCTAAATTTCTAGCGAAAGTTGCGGAGGTGATCAACCCATTAGCGAATCCGCTTCTGAATCTCTCGTTGAGCCAGGGAGTGGTCCCGCAAGCCTGGAAGCAGGCGATGGTGATCCCGCTGCTTAAGAAGCCAGGCCTAGACCCGAAGGCCCCGGTCAACTATAGGCCCATTTCTTTGTTGCCGGCTCTCACGAAGATTGTGGAAAAGCACGTTCAGCTGGTGCTCTCCAATTTTCTTGAGACCAATGAGATCCTGCATGCCACCCAGTCGGGTTTTCGTCCCCATCTCAGCACAGAGACTGCGCTTCTCGAGGTTTCAGAAACCATTAAAGGGGTTCTGGACTTTGGGGGCAAAGCCATGCTGGTGATGTTGGACTTGTCGGCGGCTTTCGACACCGTCCCCCATGATGGCCTTCTCATAAGACTTTATGAGATAGGTCTGCGGGGGACGGTGCTTGACTGGTTTTCTTCTTTTCTAGCCGGCCGCCGGCAAACGGTCTGGGCCTCGCCAGATTCCGCTGTGATGCCGCCGCTGGGAGTCGGGGTCCCACAGGGCTCGATTCTGAGCCCGACCCTTTTTAACATCTTCATGACCCCGCTGGCGGCGTTGGCGGAGTCGTATGGGGCCCAGATCGTATCCTATGCTGACGACACCCAGCTCCTCTTCTCGTGTAAGAGAGGAGGAGACTTTGACGGGGAGAGTATCCGGGATTGCCTTGGGGCTGTTTTTCAATGGTTCCAACTGAACAGCCTCAAGTGCAATTCCGACAAGTCCGAGGTACTCTTCTTTGGGTGTGACACAGAGCCAGACTGGCAGGCCTGGTGGCCTATTAATATGTTCCCTCCTTCTTGTTCCTCCCAAATCGCCAAGAACTTGGGGGTCAAGATGGATAAGGGGTTAACGTTGAAATCCCAGATCCTCGGGGTGTCGGGCACTTGCTTCAGCATCCTTAGGATGCTGCGGAGGTTCTCCCCCTGCTGTCTGAGGAGCATAGGAAACTGACAGTGCAGGCTCTCATCGGGTCCAGGTTAGATTACTCTAACATTCTTTACCTGGGCCTGCCAGAGTATCTGCTGCAGCGGCTCCAAGTGGTGCAAAGCGCTGCTGCAAGAGCAATTTTTGGTTTAAATAGACGGGCCAGTGCTTCGGCCCTGTTGAAAACCTTGCATTGGCTCCCAATACGGAAGCGGATCGCCTTTAAGGCTTTGACTCTGGCCTATAAGGCCCTTCACGGGGTGGGAGCTAAATATCTTCAAAAGAGACTGGCCTTCTATCATCCGACTCGCGCTTTGAGGTCGGAATCCCTGCTCTTGGCGGTTGTCCCGCGTGTGAAGAGAGCTCGCCTGGGAGGCCGCTCTTTTGGACTACTGGCGCCACAGTTGTGGAACTCTCTGCCACTCACTTTGCGGGGAGCTACTAGCCTACTTGCCTTTAGAAAAGGCCTTAAAACCTGGCTGTTTGCCCAGTAGCCCGTTTCTTGTGTATTTGCCCGGTTGACCTTCTGTCCTTTTTTCTGTTACGGTGTTATGTTATTGTGTTGCAGCATTCCTTCTCCTAAAGCGCCGGGACACTCTTTTTGAGTAGCCGTGCGCTATACAAAAGAATAAATAACATAACATAACATAACTATTGACCGCAATAAAGTATTTTGAATTGAATTGAATTATTACGATGCACCCGCCTTCACGGAAGTTGGGAAGTTTATTTTTTCTGTTGCGGCTTATGCAGCGTGCTGCAGCACAAGCTGCAAGAGAAAAAATAGACTTTTAAACCATTCATGCACCGTGTGGCAGGCACCAAGCGGTGCCTGCCACACGATGCATGGATGCTTAGGGGGGTCACCACAGATGCCCCCTGGCCTCATAGTGGAGGCCCTGCTAAGGGCCCCCAAAGTCACTTTCCCACATCCTTACCATGTCGGAAAGGCCAACATGGAAAGGCTGTTGGAAACTGACATAAATAATCCCAACGGCGGTGCCTGAGCAGGCACAGTCGCCCTTTGGGGATTATCTGTCCAACCGACGGGATCTAGAAGCATCGGTCTTTCCCCTACGCCGCAGCGGTCTGACCGACCGCATCATAATGTGGAGGTCGGATCGCTGAGTCTGATGTCAGGCGGATCGCCACCGACAGCCTTTGGGTGGTGATCCACCCAAAATAGTAATGGGCCCCATAGAAGAGGGACAAAAGCATAAAATTACAAAAGTGTCCATCTTAGGGCTCTTGCAAATTGGTCATTCATCTTGTAATGCTGGCTATTCCATTGGTAGGATGAGAAAAGGGAGTTCTCCAACACAGAATCATGAGTAAGCCGCTTGTTAAGAAATATTCGGTAGATAAATTATATTGCCATTTAAAAGTTACTGATATTTTGGTAAATGCTCAAAGTGCATTTTCTGATCAGTGTTAAGAATCTCTCAAATACAGTTTACCAGTATGAAAACAATTCTGCTGTCAATGTGTAAGGGTCAGTAACTTCTTTTCCAGTGATCAACTTTTTCACATTGCGTAATGCAGAGATTGTGCAGTCTCTTTTCATTATACAGAAGCAACGAACAATACAGTAGTAAATAAAGGAAAACATTCTTCTACATTATACAGAAATACAAATATCCAATATCAAACCACTGTTTCAAAGTGGCATCACGTATAAAGGTAAGCTTTGCAATTAATGCCCACTCCTATTAGCAATCTCTTAATAGTGAGTCTGAACAAGGAACTTTTCAAAGTAATGAGCCATAAATATTAATATAATAATAGTTATGCATGAATTCACCTTGCAAAAGACAAGTGCAGTCTTTTAACGCATTGCTAGAATCAATAAATATTCTGAGGAACAAAAAGATGTTGCTGAGTCCCGCCAAAACTCAAAACATAGAACTGGGCCTGCCTTAAGCAAAGATGTGGATAGTAAGATCTGCATTACCTTAGTCCAGTGTCTCTGGATCGCAGACATTTTGTAAATCCTTACTCTGTCGGTTACTCAGAATTACATATTGGACTTTACAACAGGGCAAGGGATTGAGTCAGTGGTGGCCTGCGGCTATTAGAACAAGTGCGGCGAGGGCACATATTAACCTACTGACTGGCACTAATGAAACCAGCAGTGTCCTTTGGCTCAGCGCCAAAGCTCTCGACCGTGTTTATAACGGACCAAAGGTTGAGAGCTCTGGAGTTATTTATTTTATTTTATAGTTTTATAGAGCGCGAACCAGACCCGTGAGGGTATCAGAGCGCTTTACATGATTAAGGGGATGTTTTCAAGCAAAGGGACGGGAAGGATCAAATTAGGAAATGTAGGGGATAGATTATACAGGAAAATCACGCTGCACGTTAACGACCAGGCTACATGTGATATACAAATTAAAACAGGTAGATACATTGTACAAGAAGGCACACAGTCTCAGCTCTTGGGGGATGCCCAGGAGTGCAGAATAGGTATCATCCGTGGGGGCCATGGATATTGCCGAGGTGGAGAGTAGGGCAAGTCAATGCGGTGACTGTAGAGTATTCGTTAGGCGAGGTATTTTCCCATTAAGAAGGTTTTGGTTTCCTTCTTAAAGTGTGACAAGGACTTAAGTCTTCTAATGGCGGGTGGGAGAGTGTTCCAAATTCTTGGCGCGGCCCGAGAAAAGTCGCGATTGTAGGTTTTGTTCTTCCGGAAGCGTGCAGGTTGCAGCAGCAGGTCTTTGGCAGATTGAGAGTTTCCTGCTCCTCCGGATACCACGAGTATTTGTGCGAGAAATGAAGGGGAATTGGAGAAAAGGGCTTTGTGAGTAATGCGGGCCAGTTTAAATTGGATTCTGGCCTCTGGGGGGGAACAGTGCAGAGCTTTGAGGTGTGTGATGTGGGTGAATTTCTTTGAGCCAGTTAGGAGTCTGGCGGCAGTGTTGAGGCAGGCTTTCAAAGGGGCCAGAGAGTTCTTGGGTAGTTCTGCAAGAGTAGAGCATCCATATTCAAGTGTGGAAATGACTAGTGCCTGGGTTGCCGTTTTAAGGTCGGCCACATCGAGGAAGGGTTTTAAGTTTCTTAGGTAACTCAGGTGGAATCTGGCCGGTTTTTGCCTTCGATTTTATATGGCTGCGCATGTTCAGGCTGCCATCAAGGGTTATTCCAAGAGATTTTGCTGTGTCAACAAAGGTAGGAGGGCAGTTTAGTGCTGTGATGGTCTTGATCCATTCCTGGTTGTCTGGACTGGGTTTGGGTGGGGAGATCAGGAGAAATTCAGTTTTATTTGCATTTAGTTTTAACTGGTTGGCGGTGAGCCAGTGGATTGTCAGCTTCAAGGCCTCGTTCAGGGAAAGAATGTCCTCAGGGGAGGAGATTTTTATGTAGATCTGAGTATCGTCGGCGTACATAAGGTAGGAGATGTTGGTGGCACGTAGCACCTTGGTGAGAGGTTCAAGGTAAAGGTTGAAGAGGGTAGGTGAGAGGGTTGATCCTTGGGGAACTCCAACCATAACCGGAGAGGGGACAGATAGATTACCGTTGATGAGGACTCTCCGTGAGCGGTTCTGGAGGAAGGATCTAAACCATTCAAGGACCGTGCCATCCAGCCCCATCTTAAGTTTGAGGCATTCTAGGAGAATTTCGTGGTTAACCATATCAAAGGCAGAGGACAGGTCTAGGAGTATTACGTGAGAGGTTTTGCCTTGGTCGAGGGCTTGGAGGGCGTCATCTACTATGTGGAGGAGGGTGGTTTCCGTGCTGTGACCAGGTCTGAACCCTGATTGGAAGTCATCTAGCAGGTGAAAGTTGTTGATGTGTAGGCTTAGCTGTTGTTGCACACATTTTTCCAGAACTTTGGCAAGGAGAGGGCTGTTGAATATGGGTCTATAGTTCTCTGCGGAGGCAGTGTCTAGCGTTTTTTTTTTAGGATGGGGATAACTTAGCCAGCCTTGATCCAGTCAGGAATTGAGCCCTGTAGGAGAGAGGCATTGATTATTGAGGTCCAGGAAGGGATGATAGCCTGAGAGGTGGCAGCTAGGCAGTTAGAGGGGAGAGTATCATTAAAGTGATTGTTCGGTTTTAAGGAGGCAAGAATTCTCGAGACAGAATGTTTGTCATAGGTTTTAAACTTGGACCAGTGCGCTAGGTTTTTGGGTGAGGTTTGGGAGGACAGCGCAGAGAGGGAAAGTAGAGCAGGCAGATTTTGATTTTGGTTGTGAGTAGCGGATGTAAGTTAATTTCCAAGGGCAGAGATTTTGTTGCAGAAGAAGGAAGAAAATTCCTCGCTTGATATTAGGGAATTAGGAGTTTCTTTGGTGGTTTTCAATAGTTTGTTGGATTGGTGTTTGACCAAGTCGAACAGCTTGCAAGGTTGATTTTTGGTATTCTCTAGTTCATATCTGAAGAATTATTTTTTAGTGTTGAGGATTTTCCTATTGTAGGCATTTCTGGCCTGGCGGAGAAGTTTTAGATGTGCTGCTGAAGGTTGTTGTTTCCAGTTTCTTTCAGTCTGTCTGAGGAATTTCTGTCTTTGACCTGGGTTCTTTTTAATTTTAGCGGTGCCAGGTCATCCAGGATGTCAGATATTGTTGAGGAGTAATGAGTCGCTAGGTTTTCAACCAAGTTGCACTGAGGGGGCGGGGGGAGGTCGGCCACACAACGCGCAGCCAGTTTCTCATGATCAAGGTTCTTAGTGTCTCTAACTAATCGTTTGGGAATCCCCGGTTGAGGTGTCCATGTTTTGTGGGTGCTGGGCAGGAGGAAGGTGATGGCGTGGTGGTCAGACCAATCGTAGGGATCAATTGAGAGAAGCTTGACCGCTGATTCCTTGGCAATGATCAATTCTAGAGTGGCGCCTTTCGAATGAGTAGGGAGGGAGCAGCCTTGGGTAAGGGCTTGATCGGATAAGAAGTCTCTGATGGCATTAACCAGAGGGTCCTTAGGATCATTCTAAAGCAGGTTAAAGTCACCAAGGAAAATGTAATCAGAGTTTGGAGAAACCTTGGCTGTGATGATTTCCATGAGGAGGTCCGTAAAGGAGTTTTTTTTGCCTGGGGGGTGGTAAAAGATGTGAAGTTTGCACAGCTGGGATGTGTTGTTGGAGATTGAGAGCGCAAGATATTTGCAGGAGTCTGTAGGGTCCACTGGCAGTTCCGTAAAAAGGAGGTTGGAGAGGTGGATACAGGCAATGCCACCCCTTTTTTTCTTCGGGTGCCTATCATCCTTACAATGTTATAGTTGGCCGGGACTAAGAGGTCTAGGAAGGGCGATGAGGATTCCTTGAGCCAAGATTCAGTCAAGATCGCTAGGTCCGACTTATGGCTCAGGATGAGGTCGGCTACATCGGATGCATGCTTTACAGCTGACCGGCAGTTTATTAGGAGGCTGGCAAAGGGAGGGTTAGGAGTGATTGTCAAGGGTAGCAGCGGTGATGGGAACTTTAGCTAGGTTGCTGTTGACCACCCCTCTGATGCGAATGGTAGCAGATATGTTAGGGTTGGTTGCAACCGTCCAGATAGGGTGTTCTTCTCTCGGGTGTAAGGGGCATGGGGTTGTCAAGCCAGAGTCGTAACTACTGAGGTCAATCACTTCTTCCTCCGTGAGTTCAGAGGGATTGATCATGCCAGGGGTGGTGGCAATGTTGTTTGCGTGGGCACAAGTGTCTCAGGGATAGGGGCAGAGGATGAAGGAGGGGCTTCATGAAGGGAATGTAGGTCTCATTCTGTGAGAGCCTGAGATTCGAAAAGGAAAGTTCTGTGATTTGAAGGAGGTGCTTTAGGTCCAGAATTGATTTGTGGATGCTCCTAGTTAATTCGGAGGATCTGCAATGCAGATTATCAATATCTCTTAGAGAGGTATGTTCTGGCAGGCAGGGGGACAATTGCAAGGGGGCGGTTCTGATAGTATGTGCTGGTAGCCTAGGGGTGGGTTTAGACGGATGGTCAGCATCCCTATGAGAGGGATGATTATGCAGTCAAGGGGCCGAAGGGGTGGGAGCGATTTCATCTGTCTGATTTTGCAGCCTGGTGTTGGGGCTAAGTCGACCAGTGTTCTGGGCCCTGTTAGGCTTTTCCATACTAGTGTTGTAGGCCCTAGTAGAAGTGTCAGTAGCCCTGCATGCAGAACGATTACGTGGGCAGGAGTTTAAGGGTTTAGGGATGCCTCTGGTGGTATGTGCTGCATGTGTGATATAGGGGTTGGGTTGACCTGTGAGGTGGGCCCTAAGGAGGGTTTCGGAGGCCGGCGGAGCAGGGATCGCTAGGAGGTCTAGGTTTGGTGGTATGGGCGCACAGTAATTGGCATGCGTAAGTGACAGGGTGACAGGCCGGGTGGTCCACTGACATGGTCACTGGCAAGATTGGTTGGTGAGAGGCAGAATATACTTGGCCGGGTGGGCAAGAGGTGGACCGGCGGGAACGAGGACTAAGACGGGTTGTGAACATGATTTTTAAGGCGGGTGAAGAGGTCTGCAAATTTGATGAGGTTTTTGGGGGACCCTTGAATCAGGATAATGCCGCTGTTGTATACAGTGATGGTAAGGTCAGCACGTAGGTTTGCCGATGGATTGATTGTGAGCTTTTTTCCATGTGGGATGTTCCTTGCTTCTTTTACTTTGAGGAGGCTCAAGAAGGCATTGCGCCAGAGAGACGTTTTCCTGGAATGGAAGATAAGGTAATTGATGACAGGGCCCTGGTTTACGCAGAGATGATGGTCAGATATCAGGGTCTCAGGATGACTTTTCAGGATTGAGTTTTTAAGGGCTTTGTAGGCGGATTTGGAGAGATTAGAAGGATAGATAACGGTATAGTAATTGTCTCCCATGGGGGTCAAGTGGGGCTCAGCCATGCTGGGGGGAGTGATGAGGCTACTGTCCTAGCGGTATGTTTGTGTTTTGAGATGTACCCTGAGGACTGCACTACCATCAAGATTTGCTTACGGAAAAGCTGCTGCGCCAGGATTGCCTGACTTACATGTGCAGCGAAAGCAAAGCCCATGCCAGGGTAGGGGTTTACCAGGTCTTTTCAGTGCAGTAGGTTGAGAGGGCAGTGGTGTAAAGGCCCATAGCAAAATGGCCACTATGGAGGTCCTCTTTCTGCTATTGTAGGAAACCACAAGCTCAGTCCTCTTTCTATTGTTGTGGAAGCATGGAACAGTCCTCTTTCATTTACTATGTGTAAGACAGGTGAGGATCAGTCCGCTTTTGCTTGCTGAGAATAGGGCAAGTGAGTTTTTAGTGCAGTAAGTTGGAAGGGCTTTCGGACAAAAGCCCATGCCAAGATAGCCACTGTGGAAGTCCTCTTTCTGTTTCTGTAGGTAACTCTCACTCAGTCTGTTTTCTATTGTTGTGGAATCACAGACCAGTCCTCTGGTGCTTGCTACGAAAAGGACAGATGAGGAACAGTCCACTTTTGCTTGCTTTGATTAGGGCAAGTGAGGACAGCTACTGTTGTGTACACAAGCAACTTCAAAATGGATGCACCAATACAAAAAAGTCAAGGTGGTTATCACAAACGGCCTCAGTCCAAGTATGGATACACAGCATGTATCCTACAAGTGTCCAATTCGGCATATGCAACCACTGCCCCTATAAGACTATAGTTAAACTACTACGTTCACTAGGTGACAGGATTCAAATGATAATGAAAATGCCCTGCAGGGCGCTCTCTGTTTGAACCAGGCAACCCAGGTTATGCCGGTCTGCCAAGTAAAAACTCACCAGACTAGTTTGTCGGCGCCCTCAGGAGAATAGCGGCCGATCCGTGCACCAACCGGCTCTTTACTGAGGCACTGTGAAGAGGAGAAGAAAGAGGCATCCAAAACAGGCGGATGCGGGTTCAACCCGGTATACAACACCGGCGTTGTAGGCGGGCGCCAACATCGGCAAATAGCACCGGACTCTGCTCGGTATCACAGGCGGGCGGCATGCGGGCTTCAGAGGCGGGCAGAAGGCGGAAATACGGGCACAGCACCGCTAGCCGTACCGGCCTCACTCCGGTTACCACTTCGGTCATAAGGCGGGCGGCATGTGGGCTCAATGCTGGGTTCAGAGGCGGGCGGAAGGCGGGCTCAGGATTGTCAAGTGTCAGGATATGGGAAAGACGGGCACAGCACCGGCAGCCGTACCGGTCTCACTCCGGTTACCACTGCAGTCATAGGGCGGACGCAGCATCAGCATCCACTCCGGCTGGGGCTGTCGCAAATCTCATCAGGGCATTAAGAACCTGATTCAGGCATCACTGGACGATCAAATTGAGGACCCGCAACACCACAGGGCGCAGCGATGTCTCCTCGAGGGCGGTCAAGATGGTCAGCGTCGGAGGGAGTGCAGTGACCTTCCCCCATAAATCTTCAGCGCAAGTCAGTCCAATCTACTAAATTTGCTATTCAGTGATCTCAGTTGCAGTGTCTATGTGGCGCGCTGCAGCGCCAGGATTGGCTGAAGTGTGCTGGTTCGGTGCTCCTTGAAGCACTGGGGGCCATTCTCTCCACCCAGCTGTCTAAGACAGCTCAGGTTTGAGTGTTTAATGTGCGCATGTCAGGCTGGCCATCGCAAGACAGCCGGCCAAAGTGACATGCACACATTAAAATGAAATGCAATCTATTCTTCCTACTTCTGCCCCACCCTCAGACTTGGCTGCTACCAGCACGGAAAAATAAAATGGTAGATTACCATTTTTAAAAAAATGTTTCCTGCTCTCCAGCAGAGGGGAACGCTCCTCCGCTTTCATGGAGGCACCGCAGGTTGAGTACCAATGTTACAGTTCTACCGGTGTAATATAGGAGTTCAATCTTGATTGGTAAGTGTGAAGTTTACATTTAAGTAGTAGTGTAGCATTATGAAGCTTGGTGATAGCCTCTGAAATGCGATCATGATGAGCTAGCATTTTAGGCAGTCAGCCACCTTCTGAGAAGTATCCACAAGGTCAACATTCTCAGCTCGAAAAATAGTTGGAGAAGTTTGATGAAGGGGTTGTCACAGCAATTTTACAAGCTAAAAATATTGAGTGAATATCTTGGTAGGGACTTGAAAATATTTCTGCAAATTGACAAAAGACTTGTATATCCCATTATCAAGTAGTCGGTAGACATTCTGGATTTGCTTCAAACTCACTCCCTTCGGGAGTGAAGTATGCAGAGTGAGATGGCAAGATGTTCACATCGCGGACCCGCTGGTCAGCATCCATCAGTGTTGGATGCCAGAGCTTAATTGGAGCAGCACAAAGCATATTGTCCACTGGTTAATCTGCTTCTTTTGTGTGTGGTATCATTTCCCTTTTCCAGATAGGATTCCAAAGCATTCCCACACATTCACAAATGGCCCCTGAAGACGGTATATCCAGGATACGGAAATGATTCTGGGCACGAGGACCCTTGCAGCTCTGGACAGACTCTAAACAGGAATTACGTAATCTGATGGAAGGTGTTAAGGGGTGGTTATAAAAGTTATGACGCAATGCGTGAAGTTGGTGGTTTGATGCTGAATAAAGACATATGCTGCAGAGCTTCATGTGCGACATATTTCATTTGCTTCCTCCTGATTGGGGGAGGACGCTACATGTGTCTCTCTTCGTCTTCTTACTCTTGGTTAGCACATAAGTAATATTTGACAGTGGGCGCCATTTTGGAGTTCACTCCCTGAGATGCACTTACATCTCTTCATATGTAAGATGCGCATAGCTTTTCAGTTACTGCAACAGTTCTTATGGAATATCCCATTATCTGTGAGAAGTTTAAATATGGCAACCTGAAGAGAATGGATTATTACTGCTAGCCAGTTGGTGAACTCGAGACAAGAAATGACTTTTCATGTTGGTTTTCAGCACCCAAAATGTATGTGGTCCTTGCATACCCACAGTGATACATTTTGAGCGTAATTTAAAATCCCCGACCGCTCAGCAAAAAAAAAAAAAAAAAAAACGATGCCAGTTTTACATTTAATTGAGATAAAGCCACGTGTGGCAGGGATAAACAGGAAGTGTAACTTTGCGGTGGAAATAATCGTGGGAGAACCGTGGAATTTGTAACACACGAGGAACCAAAATAGACACCACAAATATATTGTGTCATTTTTTATAAAAGAGGCGCCTACCTTTCCTTTGAAGCACAATTTTCTCTTGTTTATTATTAGACTTTTTAAAGTCAAGGGGAAATACCCTCGTGAGTCTAGCCCTCAAACAATGAAATATTGTAAAGTATATTTCCAGCTAGGGGAAGTTAAGTGATCTGACACTGTAAACCAAATAAACTCACATGTGGCGCTGACATGACATTAAGGGTATGACCTAGACAAAAACAAGGAAATGCCACCAAGTTATTGAGAGAAGCCAATGACACTTCAAAATAGCATATTTTTATTTTTTTGAAGGTTCATGGAGGCCATGATGCTCCTGAACCCTTACAAACATCATTTAAACAATGACTTCTGTACTCTGCTTTAGATTAATCGTTTTCAAAAAAATAAATGTTTCCTTCAAGATGGGGACAAACAACATAGGTTGTGCATTTATGAAGGAAATTTATGAAATGCTAAAAAAGTGATCCAGAGTTCGATAGCGAATTTTTTAATGTGTTGTTTGTGATATGTTAAAAGCAGGGCCACATAAATTATGTTTCAGGGATGACTAAATTAAGAGGCAACAAAAGGCCAATTGTGCAGCCTAATGCAGCTCATTGTGCCATTTTATTACCCATGTTACTGAGGAAGCTGAGATTTTCATCTAGATTTTCTTACTCATCTCTAGAATCCCAAACCAGGTCGACTGGACCTTTTTCCCTGTTCTAGAAAAATAAAGGGAAGATTTACAACAGCTTTGAACAACTTCACCATCAAATCCAAGTTAAACTCAAGGGACCACTGACTACGAATTGAAGTTTCAAGGATTTATTACAAAGCCAAAAATAGTTGGACATACAAACATCTCAGTAAGCGGTTCAGAAAATAAACTGGCACTAATACAAACATAATTCTACGCAAGATTCTCAGACGACTCAGAATAAAAAGCAAAGTCAATTCGAGTAACATTAGACAACCAAGATCAGTCCCAGCTTGAAGTTTGGACTGCATTTACAAAAAGGAAAAAGAAAGTGATTAGTCTGTCCCTACACTATTCTAAGGTGACATCCCTACACAACATTCCCATCAGACAAGTGTAAAGGTGTCAGCGGTGAAGACTTCCAGAGAAGTACATTCACCTTCTTCAGGCAAATAGTCTAACTGTCGAGCTCGTTCTAAGATGCTCCTTCTTACACCCCACTCTGCCCTGTTTCCCAAGACTCTCTCTCTACAGCTTTCTACATCCTGCTCTTTCCGTTCCCTGACTAAGATCTGCTCTCCCCCCTCGGGAGCTGTCCCTAATACAAAATCCCCAAAACAGTCGACACGTCCAGAGGTACACCCCTCTGGCAGGTGAAGATCTTCGGATTTTTCCAGTATGGCACCTTTCCATCCAGTGTCCGTTGGTGTATCCTTGGGTCCCAGGCACCTTCCTTGCTAAATCTTGCACTCCCAAATTCTTTGGCAGCTTTTCTCCATTCGTCCCTACTATCCTAACTCCTAA
The DNA here is from genome assembly GCF_964263255.1 of Lissotriton vulgaris. Classification (NCBI taxonomy): domain Eukaryota; kingdom Metazoa; phylum Chordata; class Amphibia; order Caudata; family Salamandridae; genus Lissotriton; species Lissotriton vulgaris. The sequence goes on along the minus strand of NC_141689.1, from coordinate 1,083,305,930 downwards.
ACAATGGACCCTTCTACCTAACAAGCCTTGTGGCCTTGCACCTGCAAGCTGAAATACATGGGAACATCTCTACAAACATTTAAAGTTACAATTCAACGTTTTGCTGAGGACAGCTTCTTCCCCTAAGAGAGAAATTATTTCCTTCTCGCCTAAAGCTAACAAAAGAAAATACAGTTAGGCCTCTACTGGCTTTAACATGTCCTACGCCTTTGCACGTTTAAAGACATTTCTAATACAACATGACATTACATTTCAACACTATAGAGCATTAATCCTGCTTTCAATGTAAGCACTACCTTTCATATTAGAAGCCTATATTAATTCACTCCTTAATAAGCACATATACATTTCAAAAGCATTTCATTAGTAATACAACATTCCACATATGATTATACTTCTACATTAGGCAACACGACATTTCGATTAGAACACTATGGGCCAGATGTAGGTGTCAAAATAGCGGTCGGAATCGGCCGAAAATACAGATTTTCGGCCGTTTCCGACCGGTATTTTGACATTGGTATGTAGGGGCACTGAAAACATACAGATTTGGTAATTTTACCGATTCAGTAAATTTACCGATCGGTAAAATTACAGAATCTGTATTTTCCTATGTAGGTAGCACTTCTAACAGTGCTACAGGGCCTTTAGAATTCGTTATTTACCATGTAATACAATTGCATGGTAAATAACGAATTCTTGTGTACATGCACATCTGTGCATGTACACCTGTGCCATGTGGCACACAGACATGCCCTAAGGGCATGTATGGTTGCCACATGGCGCACAAGCCAGTTACAGGGGTGCAACAGGGTGTCAAAGTGACATCCTGTCCCCCTTTGCAATTCGGTATTTTTACCGATTCGGTAAATACTGAATCGGTATTTGCTATTGAATCCTATGGGCTTAAAGGCCCATAGGATTCAATAGCAAATACCGATTCGGTATTTACCGAATCGGTAAATACTGAATCTTACCAATTCCGTAAAAAATACCAAATTATTACCCACATCAGATTTTCCGATTCTAAAATACTGAATCGGTAAAATTCAGTATTTTAGAATCGGTAAATCTAAATTACCTACATCTAGCCCCTATATTAGTCTTTAATTCATAACCACATCATCCAGCATTTTATGGGAGGCCTATAAAGCGGTTGCACGTGGGCAGGCTATAGCAGCTATAACAGGGTACAAATGGGGAAAACGGGCAGAACTAGATAGTATAGAATGTGACCTAGATGACGCAACAGTTCAACATGCAGAACATCCAAAGCCCAATATCTCCCAGAGGGTGCGTCTTAAGCAACGTGAATTTGTGGAGTACCAGAGAGAGATGGTCATTGCCAGATTTCAGGCAACGCGCCACAGGGTATACGAATTAGGGGATAAGGTGCTGCGTACGCCCACAGACTTCCTGGTGACTGCCTCATCTGACATAGTGGCTACGCCGACCATTTTGAGCACATATCTGCCTCGCGCTCAGCGTTTACGATAGAGGAAGCCCAGGAGTATATTAAAGATATTGCTATGCCGAAACTCACGCCAGAGGCTGCACTACTCTTAGAGGCCGACATTTCGGTGGAGGAATTGTAGACGGCTATTGGCTCCCTAGCTTCCGGTAAAGTGGTGGAGCCGAACGGGATCCCCATTGAACTTTATAAAGAACTGCTGACTTGACTGCCCCTTTCCTTTTGAACATGTTCCAAGACAGTCTCGAGACGGGAGAACTGCCACGAGATCAGCGATTGACTACAATCATAGCGATCCCTAAGCCGGGTAAACCCCCTGAGGATCGCACTTCATAATGCCCAATATCTTTGATCAATGCTGAAGCCAAAATACTGGCCAAGCTACTGGTGCTGCGATTGACCCTCCATCTCTCGTCTTTAATACACCACGATTAGTCCGGGTTCATGCCCCAGTGGAGCACATCACTTAACCTACGGCGATTACAAGCGGTGTTGGCTCGGAGGTCTTCCATTCAGGAACCCGCAGACATTCTCCCCCTGGACGCAAGTATGGTTTTTGATGTGATAGAATTGCCTTACTTATTTGCAGCCCTACGACACTTGGGCTTTGGTCAAAGGTTTTGTGCCTGGATTCGCCTGCTCTATACTAATCCGCTGGCGCATGTTGTGGCCAATGGGCACATATCAAGGAACTTCCCGCTGTCCCTAGGGACACAACAGGTGTGTCCATTGTCCCCATTATTATTTGCGTTGGCTCTAGAACCACTGGCGGAGTGGATCAGATAGGAACCCTCAATCCGTGGGCTTCGATGGACCGATACTTGGGAGGATCGCATATCATTATATGCGGATGATGTACTACTATATTTAGCCTCCCCTAAAAAATCCATCCTAGAGCTCCTGAATGTGTGCGAAAAATTTGGTCAAGTGTCAGGGTACACTATTTATTGGTCCAAGTCCGTACTCTATGTGCTGAGAGGTCCGCCACCATTGCTACCTTCAGATTGCCCGCTGCGGGTTACTGACGAGGCCTTCAAATACGTGGGCATCTACGCAACACCTGACCCTAACAAATTTTATGGGAAAAATCTAAAGCCCCCGCTAGAGCGATTTAAGCACGATGCAACGGTCTGGCGTAGTCTTCCTCTCACGCTGTTGGACAAGGCAGCCCTTTACAAAATGATGATGCACCCCCGTTTTCTATATGTCCTCAAAAACACCCCATTCCCAGTCCCACAGGCCTACTTCAAAGCCATAGCGGCCGAAGTCTCCAGTTTATTATGGGGAAACAAACCGGCGCGGATCGCTCAAGACAAGCTGGTACGTAGCTGGTACGATGGGGGGATAGCCCTTCCAAACGTACAGCTGTATTACTGAGCGGCATATCTTAAAATAATTACCTACTGGCTGCATGCCCCACATGACGAACCTGTGTACCAAGCGGACAGGCAGGAACTAGAGGAGGACGGACTGATGTCAGCCGTCTATAGCAAACGTAGGCCCCCCTCCTTGATTGGCCCAACAGCACACACACTTCACATATGGTACCAAGCGCAGGCTCGATTAAAATGCTTAGGAGCTACCACGCAAAAGACTCCACTCTGGAACTCACAAAGGCTTGGGCGACTTCAGAATAGTAAAGGATTTAAAAACTGGGATAATTTTGGTATTTCCACAGTGGGTGATCGCTGGAAGAGGGGAGCGGTGGGTGAGTTTACACACTTAGAAGCCCAGAATTGCATGGCACAGACAGAAGTATAGCTATCTCCAAATCCGGCATGCGCTTCAGGGGATCCTAGCATCAGGCACTACCATACCAGAGGCCACTCCATTGGAAGATAGACTCCTGACGGAACACATGAATAGAAGGGCGACATCCTTTACGTACCGCAAATTAGTCAACAATTTGCCAGATCCGACATCCAAGCTGCGACAAAAATGGTCCCGGGATGTGGGTGACTTTGACGAGTTGGAGTGGCAAGAGGCACTATCATCGCCACATGAAACGGCCATACCCTCACGGCTCAGACTGGTCCAACTCACAGAGCTACACCGCACGTATCACACTAGAACGACACTCTATGCAATAGGGAAAGCTCAACACCAATACTGTTTACGGAAAAGTGGGGAGGAGGGTACATTTTTTCACACCTTCTGGGATTGTTCCCATATTGCAGCGTTCTGGGCTAAGGTAATGAGCACCATTTCTCAGACTGTGAGAATTTCAATAAAGCCAGAACCAAGACGCTGTCTGTTAAATGTGTGGGAGCCCAATGATCTCACCCACCAAGAGCAGGATTGGGCGATGCTAGGTATGACATTTGCTAAGCGCAATATTGCTATGTTGTGGGGGTCGGATGAAACGCCAACGCTCCGGAAATGGTGCAAGGATATGGACGAGGCAATGGTGGCCAGAATTGCGTTTTATATCCATTGTGGATGTCCCCGAAAATGGGAGAAGGCATGGGGATCATGGAATAAGTTTAGAGGATAGATCTGTGACGCACCTGAACTCGAAGCAGATGATGTATTCCCATAGCATGACCGTGATGTCGGAGGGGTCGGGATGAGGGCCAAATATACCTTTCCTTCCAAAATGTTGATAATGAAATGTGTAGCGTTGCTTTGATTTATAGCTCTAATTGCAGCCACTCTTGAATATCTTCTGAATGTATTTTTGCCCTGATTTTCAAATCAATAAAAAGGTTTTTTTTTTAAACCATTGAATTCAGCAGAGAGAGTTGTATGCATGTTACCTCCTACAAAAACATTATTTTATTAAACCAGTGTATCACATCCACCACCAACATTGCAATCTCTTGCACAAATAGATAATTTGAAAGCTGATGGTGTAACAACGGTGCAAACGAATCTCCACAGCAAAAACAGACATCTTAGGGGGATATTCACAAGGACTGGCGATACCTATCGCAAGCGCCTGTTAGCAACAGTGTTTTTATCGCCGCCTAACCCAGAAAACTATTGTTAGACCTGGCACCTTGGCGTGAGTCTCCCTTCCACTTTTTGCTGATGTGCCTCAGATGTTTTTGCTGGTGTTCGATGCTCAGGGCACTGCGCCACGGCCAACCCATGCCGCAGTGCAAGTGCTCCCTATGTAAAGTGCATCCGTAATTGATTTCCATGATTGGCTTATTTGGTTTACTGTCAGTCCCCAGTAACGTGCACCGGGTGTGCCGGGGCTTGTAGATACAAATGCAGCTAGTGGGCCTGCAGCGCTGGTTGCGCCACCCACCGAAGCGGCCTCGTAAAAGATGTCTCGGGTCCGCCATTGCAGACCCTGCGTACAGTCTAGTACTGTCACGCTGACTGTGCAAGTGCCCACACTTGCCAGTCCCTAAACCTTCCCTAACCTTCATATCAGTCACCCCTATGGTAGGCCCACGGGCAGGGTGCATTGTAAGCGTAAGGTAGGACAAGCCTGATGTATGTGGCATGTCCTAGTAGAGAATTACCGCCTTTTTCGTTCTTCACTATTGAAGGGCTGCCTGTTCTCTTAGGCCAAGGTGAGCGGCAGGAACTCTTACACGCTATAGTCCCGGCTGGCTCAGGGAACACGGTAGCATGTCGAGTTTGGTAGGCCTGAACACAGAATAATAAAATACTTCCTTTAGCAAGGTTTATTTTAATATCCTGTGTTTGGAAATGCTACTTTTAGAAAGTTATCATTTGCTCGCCTGACTATTTCAGCCCGCCTCTGCCAGGATGTGTATCTGCTGTCTGGGTTTGTGTAAGTGACAGGGCTGGGGAATTCCCGGGGACAGTCTGGGTGACCAGGTGGTGAATAGAGAGCTTACACCAGGATGGGTGGGCGGAGTAGTCCTTGACTCTGAATAGGGTTGTGCTCCACCACCACAATGCTGGCTCCACCTCCTGTGGAGTGTCTGATGTCCCTGCCCTGCACCCTGAAAGAAGAAGGCAGCGTCCTGTCAACAGAGTACTCCAAAACCGGGTTGAACCAGGCTCAGGCCCCCTGGCCTGCCAAGACAAAAGAAACCGAGAAAAAAGGTAGGAGCCCTGCTCCTAAGAAATTAGATCCAGTTTTGACCACGACGAACCTCTGCCCGACTAGAAGGACCAAGAGAAGCTGAGGAGAAGGAATCCTGCAGTGGTGCCTTGCTGAGGACGGAGAGGAAAAGACCAGAAAGGACTTTGAAGACTTGTGCCTGAAACTATCTCCAAGGGCTTGATCACGAGTTTGCCCCCTGAACGAAACCCCAGGACCATTGGGTTCTATTCTGAAGTTGAAGTTGAAGTTAAATGCATTTTTTGAGCGCGCTTACACCAAGCAGTTTCATGGCGCTGTGACTTGACCTAGAGAGGAAAAGGTGTGAAAAATGAGAAAGAGGCGTAGACAGTTATTGAAGAGGAAAATCTAGAGAAAAGAGATGAGTTTTGAGAGCTTTGCGGAAATCCGTATAGCTAGGCAGGGATCCTATGGTGAAAGGAAGGGCGTTCCAGAAGCTGGGGCAAGAATTGAGAAGCATAGGCCACCATGCTTTTTCCTCTTAAAGCGAGGGACCACTAAGAGAGCTTGGGTTGAGAAGTGGAAGCTCCTGTTGGGGAGATAGGGCCAGATTTTTGAGTTGACAAATCCAGGAGCAGTGCCTGCAAGGGCCATCAACGTAAGGCAGCCCAGCTTAAAAAGGGAACGCTGGGAAATGGGAAGCCAGTGGAGGGATTTAAGGAGAGGGGTTACGCGATGGTACTTGGGGAGCCTATAGATGAGGCGTGCCGCCTGGTTCTGGATGAGTTGAATGCGCCAGAGCTCCTACACGGGGATCCCTACGTAGAGGCTATTGCCGTAGTCTAGGCAGGAGACAATCATGGCCATGATGATGAGATTGAGGGCATCAGCAGAAAAAAAACGAGAAATTTTACGGATGATACGGAGGGACAAAAAACAGGACGAGACAAATGCGCTAATCTGAAGGCGCATTGTTAGGTCTTGGTTAATTAGTATACTCAGGGTTTTTGCTTTGAAGGAAGGTAAGGGAGGAGGACCATGGGCAGGGGGCCAGAAAGCAGGAGACCAAGGGCTGGGAAGGCTACCAGTAAGTATCAGTTCTGTTTTGGCCGGATTTAATTTTAGATGGTTATAGTTCATCCAATCAAAGATGAAAGTGAGGACAGTGCAGAGGTTGGACCTAGAGTCGGCGGAAGGGGAGAGATTGAATATGAGCTGGAGGTAGTCAGCATAATTGTAAACTGACACCTCCATGTTTTGTAAAGCAGAAATGAGAGGGTGGATATAAAGATTGAAAAGAAGAGGGGAGAGAGAGGAACCCTGGGGGACCCCACTGGTGACCGGGCAGGGAGAGGCAGAGAAGCCATCCAGGTGGACGGCTTGTGTCCGATCTCTTAAGAAAGAATTAAGCCAGGCCAGAGCAGTCCTCCGGATGCCGGCGCCTACGACACGGTCGAGAAGAATCGAATGGTCGACCGTGTCGAAGGCGGCAGACAGGTCAAGGAGAACCAAGGCATGGGAGGAGTTGGTGTCCGCGCACTGCCTGAGCTCGTCCAGGATGGAGAGGACCACGGATTCCATCGAATGGACTGTACGGAAGCTGGCCTGATGAGAGGAGAGGAGATGGTTATCCTCAATGAAAGTAGAAAGGCAGGAGGTAATATAGCTCTCAAGAGTCTTACCCAAGAATGGGAGTAAAGAGATGGGGCGGAAATTAGAAGGGGAAGATAGGTCGGTCCCAGGTTTTTTCAGGATGGGGTGATGATGGCCAATTTGAAAGCGACCGGGACGATGCCCTGTTGGATGGATGTGTTGAGAAGGGTGAGCGGGGGTTCGGGACAATTAGAAAGGATCTCCTTCAATATGCGGGCAGGGCAGCAGTCCAAGGGGGACCCTGATTTGGCTCTCTTCAATAAGGTCAAAAAGGTCTCCTTAGAAATTAAAGGAAACCTGTCAAGAAAAACGGATGGAGGTGGGAGTGAGGGAGAGAGGAAGGAGGGGGGAGGCAGCGGTATATTGTGCTTGATGACGGCTATCTTCTCTGTGAAGTAGCTATTAAGGGAGTTGCAGAGAGATTGAGAGGGTACCGGTTTGGGCAAAACTCTATCTGCGGCTGCTAAATTGTGGACGATGGAGAAGATCTCCTCGGGTTTGTTACTAGCACGGAGGATTTTGGCCGAGAAGTGCTCAGTTTTGGCCAGAAGAATAGCTGTTTTATAATCACGAAGGAGGGCGGAATATTGAGACTTGAGGATGGGGCAGTACCTGCGTCTCCAGCGGCGTTTGGCTTGTCTTAATGAGAGTTTGAGGTTTTTAAGATCTTCAGTGAACCATCTATTGGCCTCGTGGGAGCAGCAGGACCGGACTAATTCGGGGGGGGGGGGGCAATTGAGTCACAGGATGCCGAGAGCCAGTTGTTAACGGCGGCTATCTGTGAGTCCGGGACGGGGTCCTCCAGGTGAGGGAGAGAGGCCGCGAGGGAGGAGCACAAAGCAGGCATGTCCACACGGTTCCAATTGCGAAACCAAGTATTTTTTGGGGGGTGATTTATTGACAGCCCCAAGCTTTAGGGAAAATGAAATAAGCGAGTGGCTTTGCCCATTTGCTGTTGGGCCTTTAGTTCTTATTCCCTCACCAGAGTTGTGACTCGGGTGCCTTCGCCCTCCAAGGTCGTGATAGCTCCGAGCCTGGTAGCCCCACCGCAGAGAGCCCCGCTCAAGCTTGAGTCGCTCCACGCTTCAGTGCCGGGCTGCCCGCTCTCCTGTCACCTCGCCTGCTATGGAGCACGCTGTGCGCCTCTCATCTCCTCTCGCCGGAATCTGCACGGAGCGCATCTGATATCCTGGGACGGTTCATACGTCGTAATGTACCCGACTGTCTCGCTTTGCCCTCCTGCATACCAAGGCCGTGCTGCACCTCAAGAAGGTCTCCCATACTGTGGTACCGAAGGCCCGGTGCTGAACCCATCTGACCGAGAACGCGATGCCCCTCACAGATCCACATGTACAAACTGGTGTGCTAAGAAGTAGTACGCCCCCCAGGCCTGAACGGCACCTCGCCTCATGAGCTGCATCAGATACCGGATCGCCACAACCCTCCACACCTTCCCGCTCACCCGCCTCGCACCTCGAGGGGGCTCTGAACCGGATAGATCCTTTGGAGAACCGTTGGCCTCGTCCAGGGTCCGCCCTCACCAGTAGCCGCGCCTGAAATGCCTCGGACACTCATCGCAAGGTACATTGGAACTCTATCTCGAGTTTGCGTCGGATCCAGGGTCCGCAATGTTTGTTTTCCCTGTCATCGTACCTTGCTAACCAAGAACACTTAAGAACAATTGCCTATTTAAATCTGGTGGCCTTCATTCGCTGAACGTTATATAGTCTTGTGATAATACTGCATATATTTTTACATAAAGTCTACGTATTTTTGATACAATCCTACGACTGGTGTCCGTTTGTGGTGGGTCAGTGGGTTTCCTGTATGTGATCATAAATGCTTAACTAACTATGGCCCTGAAGATTAGCCTTGTCTGCTCGCGCCACACTACCTAGAGGGTGAGCAAGGGTTATTCCTAAAGGAGTAGTTCTCTTACCCTGACTAGAGGAGAGGGTCCCTGTTTGTCACAAGTGCATACCTGTGCCAACCAGAGACCCCCGAGACTAACAACTATTACAATGTTAGCGGCGCATTACCAAGCCGTCACTACATGGGGATAGTATCAGGGAACGACGGTGAAAACTGTAGCTAACATTAGCGCGATGGCGATATGAATTCAAGCGTTAGCGGGTGAAAACCAGCATTAGGCCCATTAGTGGCAAAAAACTCATGTTAGTCAGCCCAACGTGAGCTATCTTGCCTTTAATGCAAAAAATAGCCTATCAGTCAACCCCAATAGAAAATAGGCATAAAAACCAATAACATGCAGAATGGAGCAGCCAGGGCCAAGTGCCGCATACATCAACAACCCCTGCAAGCCAGCCAACATCCAAGAAGACCAGGATGTGAGCCTTGATGCCTTGCTGGACCTGCGTCTGGAGCCCGGTGCCTCGATGGACCTGCGTCTGGAGCCTGGATGCCAGGCTGGACCTGCATCTGGATCCTGGATGCCTCGCTGGACCTGCGTCTGGAGCCTGAAGTGTAATGTGGAGGAGCTGTGGAGTCGATGAACCGTGGCGGTAGACATTGAGGCGCAACGAACACCCATACCTGGTGGTGAAGTCTGGCAGGTCACATGGAGACACGTTGCTGACATGTGTGAGAAGACCGCCTTGTGCCCCTTGGATCTGTTAATGATAAAGACGCTCCTGCGCACCAACCTAGTGAGGTCCGCATTGCATACTATGATCCACCACTACACCGGGGTGCACGGAGGGGATTACCAACGGTGGGTGCTGTCTCCCTGCATCACTGGCCGGTTGATGTTGGGCTGGCCATAAGCTGTGCACGGTGAGGCCCCTGTGCTACGCCGAAGTTGTGTGGTGTGAGCGCTGCAACTTCAAGCCTAAGGGGGTCCTGTTGGATCAGCTGCATCAGGAGGTCCACCAGTGGAGTAGCCGTTGACTCTTATACCCAGACTAGTGAAATCACACCTGGCTGAGGCTCCTGCTGGATGAGTCACAGATTTTGAGAGAGTGCAGTGGATTGTGCCATGGTGTCAATGTCCGTGAATTAATCAATCAGGGGTCTATAGAGCACGCTACTCAACCGTGAGGGTCTCGAGGCGGTAAGGAGGGGGTGGGTGCAGCTCCGGATCATTTGAAGAGCCAGGGTTTGAGGCTCTTCCTGAAGGTGTGCAGGGTGGGGGAGCTTCTGATGTTGACTAGGAACTTGTTCCAGGCTGCGAGGTAGGAGAAGGCCCTTCTACCTGTTCTGTTTCTGCAGATGTGTGGAGTCTCTGCCAAGGCCAGGTTGGCGGAGCGGAGGTTCTTTTTGGGTATGTGGAAGGAGACCCTTGCATTGAGGCATTTGGGTCTGATGTTGTGGAGGGATTTGTAGGAGTGGGTGAGTAGCTTGAATATTACTCTCTTCTCAATGGGAAGCCAGTGTAGGTCTCGTAGGTGCTGGGTCATATGCTCGTGCCATGGGGTTCCGTGGACGAGTCTGGCTGTGGTGTTCTGGATTGTTTGGAGCTTGTGTAGCAGGGTTTTGTTGATTCCTGCATAGGAGGCATTACCGTAGTCCAGTCTGTTGGTTATGAGTGCTTGGGTAACAGTCTATCTGCATTTGGGGGGGGGTCCACTTGAAGGTCTTGCAAAGGATGCGGAGGGAGTTGTAGCAGGTGGAGGCGACAGCGTTAGCCTGATGAGTCCTGGTGAGGGAAGAGTCTAGAATGATGCAGAGGTTCCAGGCATGGACCCTCAGGGTGGGTGGCTTGCAGTGGAGGAGGTTCCGAGGACCTCAGTCTTCTCCGAGTTCAGTTTTAGGCATATGTCATTCATACATGCAGTGACGTCTTTCATTCCTTCTTGGAAGCGGAGTCTGGTGTATTCGGGGTTCTTCGTGGGAGAGAGAGGATGAGCTGGGTGTCGTCGGCGTAAAGTTCTGTGGTAGATGTGTGGCAGACAGGGGTTTATGGGGGCCCCTGAGTGGGTGTTATTCATGGTCATGGAGGTGTCTGCGGAAGTAGAGGTTTTCCAGGTGGCAATGGTTGGTTGGTTGGTTAATGGTGGTGGGGAGGGGTGTGGTGACCGGAGTATGTTCGGTGAAGTTGTCGAAGAGGTGGAAGTAAGAGCTGAGCCTGTTGCAGAGGTCCTGGGAAGGTGTGACGTCCGTCGCTTCGTTGAGGGGTTTGGCAAAATGCTGTATTATGTTGAAGAGTTCTTTGGTGTTACTAGCATTGGTGTGGATTTTGTTCTTGATGAAGGTCCACTTGGTGGCGCTTATGCGCTGGTGGTATTCATTCATGGCGTTCCTGTAGTTATTCTGGTCGTCAGTAGTTTTCCTGTTCCACCATAGTTTCTCAAGGCGTCTGCAGGAGTGCCAGGCTTCTTGGAGTTCGGTGGTGAACCAGGTGCCCTTCAGGGGGCGTTGTTTGATGGGGTGGCGGAGGGGTAGAAGCTTCTTAGTGCAGCCGGAGATACAGCGGTGTAGTTTTTTGGCTGCGGAGTTGGGGTCGGTCGTGGTGGAGGGGGGTCATGGAGCAAGGTGGTGTTGAGGTGTTCCTCTGTGATCCAGCTCCAGTTCCTTTGAGGTGGGCGTGGGGCAGGTTTGGGTGTGGTGTTGAAGGCTCCATCCATCACCACCCCCTTTTGTACCGCTTTTAGCCGCCATAAGTGTGGCAGGGTATGATCAGACGTGAGTCCCTTGCTCACTTTGCCACTGGATTCAAGCAAGCCGGGCTGAAGACGGCTGGAATGCCAGAAACCGGTCCTCGAAGTTTGTTTCCGGTCCAGGGAAGACATCACTTGGCAGTTCGGGCTGGACTGTTCCCATGAGGCACAGGGTCAGACTGATTTGCATATAGCCATGTTTGAACTGGGGTGGCAGAGTGGGCTAAAGAACGGTGATGGATTAAACCCAAATATTTTGACTGGGTGTGAGTGTTTGATTGATTCAGATGCTCCGTCCATCACCACCCCCTTTTGGAAGGCGGAATGTACGCAGTGGTGGTCTGTCCAGAGGGCCTCCGTGGTGTGGCTGAAGTGGATGTTTGTCCCTCCTGCGAAGATGTGGTCGAAGGTGTGTCTGGCTCTGTGGGTAGGGGTGGTGACGAGCTGCTTCAGTCCGAGGTTGGTGAGGTTGTCAAGGAGGGTAGCGTTCAGCGTTGATTGTTGGAAGTTGTTGTTTCTTCCGGGGTTGAGTGCGAAGAGGGTAGTGGAGTTGTAACGGGGGAAGGTCGTAAATCCAGGGCTCCTGGCGCTGGCCACGGTTGGCTCGCGGAGAGGTGCAGACAAGCTTCCCTTTGGCACGCCTTCAGCGCTCCAGCGGCACTGCAGTGTAGCGGACGGCATTAAATAGGGGCCAGGGGAGGGAGACATAGCTGGGAGGCAGGAGTGGGAATTGGCAGGGGGAGGGGCTGCGGGGGCAGCAGCGGCGGATAGGGAAGTGGGAAAAAATGGGCAGAGAGGGCGGACCGGCACAATAACAAACAAAGGCACAATAAGTGAAAAGAGAATAAAATGCCAAAAGAATAAAAGCACAATGAGGAAAGGCAGTAAGACAGACAAAGGGGCAAAACCAAGAATGATGCAACCTTGGCAGGAGCCGATGCTCCAACCCCTACCTGCACTGAGTCCTGCCTAGAGCAGATGCACAGCATAGCAGCTGGAGCCACGGAGGGAGAGAGCAGGTCCCTGGCCGAGGTCAGAGGTCCTGGGTCCTGTCCAGGTAAGGAGAAAGGGCGACGACTAGCGCAGGAGGGCCGGGGGGGGGGGGGGGGGGGGGGTAGTTGCTCCGGCATATCACACGTAGATGATGCACACCTGTGGCAGCTCATCCACTACGGCGGAAGAGCGCTGCCCCACTGCCTTCGAGCAGTGCAGAAGAGGGACAATCATCAAATGATGATTATTACTGATGTAATCATGCTATGTATCCTTAGGGGATGGGAGGGTGGGTAGGACTGCTCCAAGCACGGAGCTGGACATTGACAGATTAGCGTGCTCACTCAAGTGCGCAATGACTGTTACTGACCTAACAATGCGATGTAATCAAATGCGATGTGAAGGCACCCGCATTGTTGGAGTTGAGTTAATGATGTACTGCCTGCGTTGTAATGGACGTCTCCCGTGCCTAAGGTAACCAAACCCAAGGATTCAAGCTAGCCTGGCTGAAGAAGGGTGACATACACTGAAACCGGTCCCAGGATGCTTGTTTTCGGTCCAGGGAGAAACTGACCTGGCAGTTCGGTCTGGACTGTTCCCATGGGGCGCAGGGCCAAGACTGATTTACATATGGCTGGGTCCAAACCGGGGTGGTGTAGTGGGCAACAAAACAATGGATTTAACCCAGATCTTTTGACTGGGGGAGAATTTTTGCATTGTCAGCATTCCGTCCATCATTTTTTTGCTGTAACACTTTTCGCCCTAAGTCGGATGGGTATGCCCAGACGTGGATCCCTTGCTTACTGTGCCACTGGATTCAAGCTAGCCTGGCTGAAGAAGGGTGGCATACCCTGAAACCGGTCCCAGGATGCTTGATTCTGGTCCAGGGAGGGCTTCGCCTGGCATTTCGGTCTGGACTGTTCACATGGGGCAAATGGGTCAAGACTGATTTGCATATGGCTGAGTCCAAACTGGGGTGGCATAGTGGGCAAAAGAACGATGGATTTAACCCAGATCTTTTGACTGGGGGAGAATGTTTGCATTGTCAGCATTCTGTCCATCATTTGTTTGTTGTAACACTTTTCACCCTAAGTGGGATGGGTATGCCAGACGTGGGTCCCTTTCTCATTGTGCCACTGGATTGAAGCTAGCCTGGCTGATGAAAGGTAAGATACCCTGAAACAGGTATGCCAGACGAGGGCCCCTTGTTTACTGTGCCAATGGATTCATGCTAGCCTGGATGAAGAAGGGTGACATACCCTGAAACTGGTCCCAGGATGCTTGTTTTAGGTCCAGGGAGGACCTGACCTGGCAGTTCGGTCTGGACTGTTCCAATAGGACACAGGGTCAAGACTGATTCGCATATGGCTGGGTCCAAACTGGGATCGCGTAGTGGGCAAAAGAACAATGGATTTAACCCAGATCTTTTGACTGGGGGAGAACATTTGCATTGTTAGCATTCCATCCATCATTTGTTTGCTGTAACACTTTTTTCCCTAAGTGGGATGGTGTAGTGACCGTGTTTTTGGCTCTATTTCTGAGTGATGGTGACTTTAAGCTTGCTACCATCCTGAATCCCTATTCTTGCCTTGTGTTGGTCCTTTTCAGGCCTTTTTCCAGACCTAGAAGCATAAACTAGAGGATAGCTGCTTTATATGATGATAGATCCTTTATTCTTGACTCTAATCCATCTATTGCCTATTGGCTTTGACATAATTAAGTGTCCTTTCATCATCCTACCTATAGTAGACTGTGGATCCTGTAGCCCTGACTTTATATTACATATTGGTATGGTTTGTGTATGTACTCTGATAGAGCTAAGTGTTATTTCATCCTTTTCAGGCCTACAAGGCCCAGAACTAGAGAGACTCCATTTTGCTTTCTGTCCCTGCAGACTGAGATGCTTGCAGGGTAAAGGTGATGTTTTAGTTATGAGGTGTTGTTCGCCCTTTGCAAACTGGAGAGAACCGGCCAGAGCTGAATCTAATCAAGAAGTGTCCCTGGGCTCAAGTCTCTAGACCAAACAAGCAGCTGGTCACTGTGGGGGCGTCTAGAGCAAGGAGCCTGGTACATGGATCGGGTGGGAGGAGGCTACTGGCTGGAACTTTCCATGAGGAGAGAGCATTCCATATTAGTGAAGTGCAGAAGAGGCGGAGCAGACAGTTGGAGCCGGGGAGAGAAGAAGTCAGTTAGTCAATGCTTGGAACAGAGAGAAGTCAGTGAGTGAGTGAGTTGGAACCAGAGAGAGAAGTCAGAAGCAGTTGTGAGCAGATGGTGTTTTGAACAGAGAGAAGTGAGATGATGTTTGGAACTGAAGAAAGCAGTCAGAAGCAGTTACTTATCAGAAGGAGTTATGATCAGCTGGAGTCTGAAGTGATGCCTTTTGGAAGAGACTGAAGTTATATCGTGGATTAGTCTGTGGGAGCAGCTTGAGTGAATTGGACATTGGAGCTGAGATAATCAGACAGAGTGAAGAAGCTAGTGGAGAGAATGGTTATCAGAGCGGCAGAAATTATTAGACTGAAGCTGGAAGGTGAAGAAAGTTCGTGGGGGAGAGGAATCCAGTGCAGAGTGATCAGCGCAGATTCGTGTCCAAGAGTGCAGGGGAGAATCTAAGACGAGCTAAGGCACAGATGAGAGAGGAACCCAGATGACAGCTAGAGCAAGACTTCATACTAATCAGGTGATATCTGTCCTGTTATATTAGTTTGCTTTACATTTAACCATTAACCTTGTCCCTATTGTATTGCTAATCCTTTTTCTTTCAGCGGTGTGCAGTATAATCCATTCCCTCTTTAGCTATTTACAGTCCCTGTCAATTACATGTGGATGTGTTATAGTAATAAAGCTTTCCATTATAATAAATAGACCCCGCAGATCTGTGTATGTGTTTATGCCCCTTTTACTTTTCAGGCTATGTGTTATAGTGCAGTATTATATTGTTAATGTTATTGTTAATAAAGGAACCCCAGTTCTTAGTGAATTAGTGTGTAACTGTTGTTTTCTTATGATAAAGCTAACCTTTCTTCTAGCCAGATGCTGTAATGGTAACTGATGGATCTAAAGGGAGGAGGAGCGCTTAAATCAGGGAATAACTTTTGCATATAGTGTGTAACTGCTATTGTTTTATGATAAGGTTAACCTTTCTTCTAGTCAGGTGCTATTATGTGGAGGGATGCGACTCCCGGACAGGTAAATGGTAACTGAATAATGAGGGGGAGAGGAGAACTTGTATTAGATGACAATAATTGCACAGTGTAATTTGGCCATTCTTGTGTGATCCATAATATTGTAGTATTGTACCTTTAGTGGATAGTGAGAGAAACTTCCCAACAGAGAGAGAGAGAGCTGAAGGTATTCATAGGAAAGTGATCGTCGTGGTAAGGTGGCGTTAATGAGAACACCAGGGGGGATACTGGTGTGGATACCCACAGGATTGTGGCTTGTGTATGTATGAAATAGTGAGAGCACTGATGGTGGTCAGTGTGTAATGAGATCGCCGCTAGGGAAAGTGGCGTTAATGAGAGCATTGATTGTAGTCAATGTGTATACCCACAAGATTGTGGCTTGTGTATGTATGAATAAGTGAGAGCACCAGGGGGGGCACTGGTGTGGATACCCACAAGATTGTGGCTTGTGAGAGCACTGGTTGCAGTCAGTGTGTAATGGTAAGTAATCAGAACTGCCCCAGGGTAGATTAGTCTGGGCCCATGTGGTCGCGAGACTATATTGTATAAATGTGGTGTAGGGCATGGACGTCCTTAGTAATCAGTGAGTATTCCTAGTAATCCCCATAGATTTAGTGTTTTTTTGATGATATGAGCTTGTATATTGCTAGTTCCCCATCCTCAGGTAGGTACCCAGGTGCCTGGATAGATGGGTCCTGAGGAGGGGGGTGGTTACGTTTCGGCTGGGTTGGTGGTGTCTTGGTGAGCTGATCCTATCTGGTCTGAAAATCCGGTCGTTACAGATGGGTATGCCCAGACGTGGGTCCCTTGCTCACTGTGCCACTGGATTCAAGCTAGCCTGGCTAAATAAGGGTAAGATACCCTGAAACAGGTCCCAGGATACTTGTTTCCAGTCCAGGGAGGTCCTGACCTGGCAGTTTGGTCTGGACTGTTCCCAAGGGGCACAGGGTCAAGACTGATTTGCATATGGCTGGGTCCAAACTGGGATCGCATAGTGGGCAAAAGAACGATGGATTTAACCCAGATCTTTTGACTGGGGAGAACGTTTGCATTGTCAGCATTCCGTCCATCATTTGTTTGCTGTAACACATTTCGCCTTAAGTGGGATGGGTATGCCCAGACGTGGTCCCTTGCTCACTGTGCCACTGCATTCAAGCTGGCCTGGCTGAAGAAGGGTGACATACCCTGAAACTGGTCCCCAGATGATTTTAGGAACTGGTCTGGCAGTTCGGTCTGTACTCTTTCCACGGGGCACAGAGTAAAGACTGATTTGCATATGACTGGGTCCAAACTGGGGTGGTGTAGTGGGCAAAAGAACTATGGATTTAACCCAGATCTTTTGTCTTGTGACTGGGGGAGAATGTTTGCATTGTCAGCATTCCGTCCATCATTTGTTTGCTGGAAGACTTTTCACTGTAAGTGGGATGGGTATGCCCACACGTGGGTCCCTTGTTCACTGTGCCACTGGATTCAAGCTAGCCTGGCTGAAGAAGGGTGACATACCCTGAAACCGGTCCCAGGATGCTTGTTACCAGTCCAGGGAGGACCTGGCCTGGCAGTTCGGTCTGGACTATTCCCATGGGACACAGGGTCAAGACTGATTGCAAATGGCTAGGTCTAAATTGGGGTGGCGTAGTGGGCAAAAGAGCAATAGATTTAACCCAGATCTTTTGACTGGGGGAGAATGTTGGCATTGTCAGTATTCCATCCATCATTTGTTTGCTGTAACACATTTCGCCTTAAGTGGGATGGGTATGCCCAGACGTGAATCCCGTGCTCACTGTGCCACTGCATTCAAGCTGGCCTGGCTGAAGAAGGGTGATATACCCTAAAACCGGTCCCCAGATGATTGTTTCTGATCCAGGGAGGACCTGGTCTGGCAGTTCGGTCTGGACTCTTTCCACGGGGCACACGGTCAAGACTGATTTGCATATGACTGGGTCCAAACTGGGGTGGCATAGTGGGCAAAAGAACGATGGATTTAACCCAGATCTTTTGTCTTGTGACTGGGGAAGAATATTTGCATTTTCAGCATTCCGTCCATCATTTGTTTGCTGTAACACTTTTCACCGTAAGTGAAATGGGTATGCCCACACGTGGGTTCCTTGCTCACTGTGCCACTGGATTCAAGCTAGCCTGGCTGAAGAAGGGTGACATACCCTGAAACCGGCCCCAGGATGCTTGTTTCTGGTCCAGGGAGGACCTGGCCTGGCAGTTCGGTATGGACTGTTCCCATGGGGCACAGGGTCAAGACTGATTTGCATATGGCTGGGTCCAAACAATGGATTTAAACCAGATCTTTTGACTGGGGGAGAATGTTTGCACTGTCAGAATTCCGTGAATCATTTGTTTGCAGTAACATAAGGCAACCCATAGGCAAGCCAGTTTGCGTCAGTCTGCCCCTGGAATGCGCTCAGCATCAAGGAGCCTTCCTCTTAGACACTCCACTGCTATGATGACAGCACCATTCTCGCCATCAAACCTGTACACCACCTTGCCTGCCAGGACCAACCTCTGCTCCGTACCGGACATCGCTATTGCCATCACTGACCACTGCAGTATCACCCACAAGGGGCACTACAACCATCAAGGAGGAGGTACTGCCATCACTTAGAGAAACAGACTCCAACTGACCACGCACTCGAATGACCCAAGGGCGACCATGGACCACCTCACCTCCCAGATCAGGACAAGGCACATCCTCTGCGGCACCCTCATTTGCAGGCCCCCCGGGCCATGGCCCCCCATTCTCTAATAGCATTGTAGACCTCATTGCACCCCAGGGTCTCCCATCCACCAATGACATCCTACTCGATGAACTCAAGTTCCACCTGGACAACCCCAGTGACCAGAACACCCTGGGGAAGGTCCCCAACATCAGACGCAAGCAGCAAGTCACCTCAACAAGCCAAATAGCTACATAGCAGGATACACTGTCAAGCATATCACCTCTGGCAGCGGGAACTTCAATTACAGCCACACCAGACTCTCCTGGACCGACCATCATTGGATACATCACGTCTTCACCTTGCCCACCGGATGCCACCGCCATCATCGCAGACCCTCACAGCTGGATCAAGGCCACCGAAGAACGTCTCGTCAACTCCCTCCACTCCAACACTCCGCCAGTGCTTCCAAACAATGACACTGCAACGCACAACCACCACCAATGGATCTGCAACAGCGTCGACATTCGGGCATCCCTTATGAACGGCACTGCGTCAGTACCTTCCACCTGCCTAATGGCAGTCATGTGGGTGACGCAGTGCCACAGGGATAGGCTGGCCCCATGCATTGATGGAGTTGAATCATGGTTGTGACGCGACTGCAGCAATGCGTGACTTTAACGCAGACAGATACGTCAGGATTCCAGAAGTATCTGTCATTACTTGCGTCATGAAGAGATGTCTAGTGAATACAGCGCATCCATGCTGTCGCAAGAAGGGTGTAGTGAGAATTGTTGCAACGCTATCTTGTCGCAGCTCTGCAACACTTTTCATGACTGGGGCTCAGGAATGTGCACTATCTTGGTGATGGGGCACTTTCCTGCACTGTAGTTTTGTCGCAGGGCAGCACTACAACATTACTTGCAGTGCTGTCCAGCACCAAAACCTGCTGAGATGGGGCCCTCAGCTATTTTCTGGTCTTAAGTCTCAGCAGCTAACGGACCTTAGCGGCTGTTTTTTTAACGTATCGCTGGTCCGTGCGATTGTTGTGAATGTTGCGAAGTGGAGTAATCGCAAATAAGGAAAATTAAGAAATCGCAAAAACTTTTGCGATTTCTTGATGCATAGGAATTTGCGATTCCTAAATTGCGATTCCTTAATTTTCGCAATTTAGGAATCGCAAATTCCCACAATGATGCATGTGGCTGAAAGTTCCCACTCTAAGTTTGGTGGCACTAAGAAAAGATGGCAATTCGTGTTTTCTCTGGAATTTAGGCACTCCCTAAGTTGGAGCATGTGTTTTCAACTGGGAGTGCAGCAGCCTCTATGAGTCAAGTCTATGGCTACAAGTACTGTGGCCTAAAGGTGCTTAAAAGACTACATGTCATACAAAGCTCTCTGGGGGCAAAGTCCATGGCTGCAATTATGTAGCCTTACGTTTCTCAAACCAATGTACATATTGTACAACACTGTTATGTTTATAATTGTGTTTTCAATGTTGCAAGTATATAAAAAGCACACAGACTCATGAGAAATGCATATTTAAATTGGTTGAAATGTTTTATTGAAGGAATGATGTCGACAAAGCTGCTGATCAAACGGTACATGCTTTATTATCCTTTTTAAATGCGTTATTGAAAGAATAATATTGACAGCGATTATTGGTCAGAAGGTGTATGCGTTATTAACAGTAATAAGTGCATTTTATCCCAAAATGATGCTATTCTGACATGTGGTTTATTGGTCTGGACCTCATAAGGTGGCCACAGGTGATTAAGCAATGTTAACACAAAGTATTTTGTCAGCAACCTTATATATATTTGTAAATTACTGTGCAGTATTGAGTAGTGTGTGAGTAAGAAATGTATTTTCCTTTTTCAAAAGAGAAATCACAGAGTAGACAATCATTTATTGAGTGTTATCATTGTTTGCCAGCGAATGGTGATTACTAATCCACATCACCTCCCTTGAGCAGGCCTTGTATTTCTCTGCTTCACTACCCTGAGAGTCAAATGGAGTGTTTTGTTTCCAGTGGAGGGCAAATGTGGGCCCATTACTTGTGCAGGCCACACAACCAATTGCCCGTTTTCTTACAGTAAACAAAAAAACAAAATCATGCAATTGTAAATTGTGAGTGGGTAATCCAAAGAGAAAGGGGAACATCAAAACATCTTAGATAGTATGTGTCAGATTTCCATAATAGAGTAAACATCTGTGAGCATATGTAGAAATAGAAATGTCTTAGCTTGAGATGGAAAGGAAGAGTGGCCACCTCTTCCAAGCTACTTAGAGCAATGGGCGAGAGGGGGCCTCACTTAAATTCTGATAGTCATCATTTTGAAAAAACACATTTTAATAGAGTTACAAATTGTACATTTCTGCTTATATTGACAATGGTTTGCTCCAACTAACTCCATACTGGACACCAAAGTAGCCTTTCCCCAACATTGTCTAAATTCATTGGATGATAACCTGGGCATCTGCCATTACCTCTGCCAATCAGTTCATTAGATCTGGTTGATTTAGACAGAGAATTCAATTAAGTTGACTTCTATCTAATCATATGTGATTGGTCTGCGGAAGCAGATTTGGCATTGGGTTTTTAATGGGGAATGACAGCTGGTTCCCTCATTGTCACTGCCTAATATGTTATCGAAATTCAACAGAAAAATTATCCAGGTTCCAGCCTGTTGTCAAAGCTAAAGGTGGGCAAAACAAAAAATTAACAGGGAGAGCTCAACCAGAGCCGAGCCAATGGATGACTCTGGCTCTAAGAGCGTGTGCATGGGACGAGCCTTGAAAATATTAGGCACCTTAGTACATCAGAATATTTGAGAAGTATTTATTGAAGTGAATGTTTTAAACATGAAATAAGAATCATTCCTGCCCTGATGGCAATGCTATTAGTAAACTAAGAGACAAATCAGAGGTTATGTGTACCTAATATGTGGCTTAGATTCTTATTATAGATGAAGCAATATTATGGTCTATTAAAGAAAACTCATGAAAAGTGCACATTAGAGTTGTGTCTTTGAAGGTGCTCCCATATGTGATACTGAAGAAAAAGGTGGATCAGCAAATTGAATTATTTGCCTAGGGTCATACACTTCTGTCAAGCAGGAAAGCTTGGATTGATCCTAGATTTTTCAGATTAACATTGCTTTTTAGCCACGTGATAAGTATCTCTTTCTGACATCAAAAGTTAGTACTTTGTCCTTAATTCTTGGAGGATGAGATTAGAGCTTGCTGTACTCAGCAACTGGCCCCCACCAGTTCTGACCCCCACTCTAGCGGGAAGACTGGTAGGAAACCCTCCGTCAGACAGGGGGGTGTGCCAGCCTGTGCCAACTCCACCCCTCAGGTGAAAGAGGCGAGGTGATGCACGACCCCAAGCTCCGGCCATCTTGAAGATGGGGAGCCCTGCCCAATCACAGATAGGCTCCTGTCCCCCTCCCACAGGAGAGGAGCGGGCTAGGGGGTGTACCCACTCAAGGACAGGGACCCATTGGTCCCTGCCCTTGCCCTACCTGTAACGCCCCTAGATTTAGTATTTAGGGGCACCCTGAACCTATTTCCACAGATCCAGATGACGAAACAAGAAAGAAGATCAAGGAACAGGAAGATCTGCTGTGCAGCTTCTAAAAAGAGGAAGACACCAACTGATTTGGCCCCAGCCCTACCGGCCTGTCAACCCTCGAACCTGCTCCTGTTAAACCCTGGCATCTCCAGTGGTCAGCAACCTCAAAAACCCCTAGGGACCAGGCTGCCTTATGACTCTGACTACCTGGGTCTCCCACGAGCAGTGGTACTGCTTAAAGCAAGTAACAAGCCCTGGCATCAGCCCGGAACCGCAAACCCTGCACACTCTGCACCCGCCAAGCCTGGCCTGTGCCGGAGTGTATTAAGACCCTGAGAACGTCCCCCCGGCGATTCTGACCTGGAATCCAGTGCCCAAGGACCCTGCTCGAGGATCCTCATGACGCCTGCAGCCTCAGGACAAACGACCACTCCGACCGCGACCAGCAGGCGGTAAGATTCCCGACCTCAAAAGACACCCCTGCACCCGGCACCCCTCGGTCCCCTGTGCCCAAGTCCTGGGTGCTTACCTATCCTCCAAGATCCCAACTTACCCCTCGAAGTGTTGGTCGCTCCAGAAGATCCTCCGTCCCCGAGCCTGCAGCCTTTGTTCCCTTTTCAAGATCTCCATTCAATAACATTGAGAGCCTGACGGCTCAAAAGCACCCTGCACCCAGTCGCCCGAGTGCCCCTGGCAGTGCAACCTGTACCCTAACCTACTTCCCCATTTGCCCATAGCAAGTGACCAGGAGCCCAGCTCCCACAGCTGCGTGGTCTGCTAGCCAGCAGCCACCAACCGAAGACCCCCTGCCTCTTGTTGGATAACATTGGGACTAATTACCTCTGCACCCGGCTGTCCCTGTGCCGCTGAGGGTGTACCAACTGTACCTACCTGACCCTGGGGGACCCCTGAGTCTATGCCCAGAACCTTAGCTTCACCAGTCGAGTACTCACCTTAAAACCGATGACTCACTTTCTTCCATAGGATAACATTGATTGGTTTG
This sequence comes from Lissotriton vulgaris, assembly GCF_964263255.1. Taxonomy (NCBI): domain Eukaryota; kingdom Metazoa; phylum Chordata; class Amphibia; order Caudata; family Salamandridae; genus Lissotriton; species Lissotriton vulgaris. The sequence continues at coordinate 1,083,282,778 of NC_141689.1, read as the reverse complement.
ACTCGAAAAAATCTTTTAGGTGTGAAGTTTTGAAACTTTAAAATATTCATCTAAAATCAGCCGAATAACGAATTTCGAATTACTAAAATGTAATTACTTACCTGTCTTAGGTAGAGACCCCAGTGCTGAACCTAGGAGTCCAGTACTGGATTACAAAAGTAACAAGAACCAACTTTACCTGTGCTTTGAATTTCCTTCCATTGGATACCATTGCTTGTTTTTCACTGAAACGTTTCTGTGTCAACTTTTAAAATACCTTTATATTCTTTAAAAAACATTGCAATAACTAAAACGTTTTTACTAAACTGTTTTCAGCTTAGACCCTAGGACTGAATCTAGGATCCAGTCCTGAAGTTACAAAAGTAATCTATAAAGTAATCAGCTGCATTTCTGTAGAAAAACCCGTTGAGCTCAATGTTAAATTGTGTTTAGAGTTGTGTTGCCTACTGCAACCATTGTACCTATTGTATTTACATAGTTTATTGCCTCTTTGCAAAGTAATGACCTGAGAGTACTCATATTGAGAAAAGTATATCTTGATACCTGTTGGTTCGAAAAATAAAACTACTATATCTTTTGATATGAAAACAATTGGCCTGGAGTTCAGTCCTTGAGTGTGTGAAACCTTTTGCTGACTGAGTGTGTACAACAAATGCTTTACACTTTCCTCTGGTACTGCCTTACTGCTCGACCAAGCTACTACTTTTGAGAGTAAGGTCAGCCCTGACTTTAACCTCTGTTATACCTCAGGGGATTGTGGACTCTATACACACTGTACCACACGTTGGTCCAATATATAAAGAGCTACTTTCTCACACACATGGACTGCACTAAGCAGGAAGAGTAAGGTCTGCTGTTCCTTATTCAAGGGCTCGCTAAGCCATGTCAGAAGTCCTTGATCATTCACAGCATTCCTTGGCCATCTTGCTCACCAGGGTCCAAGGAGAAAATTGGGGAGGCTTCTCAATGCAGAACCTCTTCTAGGAAATGTGATACCCATAGGAAGGTGCAGCAGAGATGCCTCAAAACACAGTCAGAACAGGATTTGAAACGGTCGGAAGAGGAAATTACAGGATACGCTGTGGGTTTTTAAGAAAAGAGCATGTTTATTTTTCACAAGCTGATTGTGTGAGTAGGGGAAAAAATAATGAGCTGCACTTGGGTGCAAGAACAACCTATAGAAGGACTGCAACAAAGAAGAGGGATGCTGAGGTAAGGAAAATCTGTGCTAAAGTGCAGTCTACTGCAAATAAAATCTGTAAATGTAGAAGAGGTATCTATGCATTGCATGCTTGCATTCGTATGATGTACAAAAGGGGGTGCTGATGGACGGAGCATCTGAACCAATCAAACACTCACACCCAGTCAACTGATCTGGGTTTAATCCAACACCGTTCTTTTGCCCATTCTGCCACCCCAGTTCAGACATGGCCATATGCAAATCAGTCTGACCCTGTGCCTCATGGGAACAGTCCAGCCCGAACTGCCAAGCCATGCCTTCTCTGGACCGGAAACAAGCTTCCGAGGACCGGTTTCTGGCATTTCAGCTGTCTTCAGCCCGGCTTGCTTGAATCCAGAGGCAAAGTGAGCAAGGAACTCACGTCTGAGCATACCCTGCCAACTTATGGCGAACAAAGCCGTACAAAAGAGGGTGGTGATGGACGGAGCATCTGAACCAATCAAACACTCACACCCAGTCAACAGATCTGGGTTTAATCCATCACCGTTCTTTAGCCCACTCTGCCACCCCAGTTCAGACATGGCCATATGCAAATCAGTCTGACCCTGTGCCTCATGGGAACAATCCAGCCCGAACTGCCAAACCATGCCTTCCCTGGACTGGAAAAAAGCTTCCGAGAACTGGTTTCTGGCATTTCAGCCGTCTTCAGCCCAGCTTGCTTGAATCCAGTGGCAAAGTGAGCGGGGGACTCACGTCTGAGCATACCCTCTCAACGTATGGTGAACAAAGCGGTACAAAAGGGAGTAGTGATGGACTGAGCATCTGAACCAATCAAACACTCACACCCAGTCAACAGATCTGGGTTTAATCCATCACCGTTCTTTAGCCCACTCTGCCATCCCAGTTCAGACATGGCCATATGCAAATCAGTCTGACCCTGTGCCTCATGGGAACAGTCCAGCCCGAACTGCCAAGCCATGCCTTCCCTGGACCGGAAACAAGCTTCCGAGGACCGGTTTCTGGCTGTGGGTTTTTAAGAAAAAAGCATGTTTATTTTTCACAAGCTGATTGTGTGAGTAGGGGAAAAAACAATGAGCTGCACTCGGATGCAAGACCAACCTATGGAAGGACTGCAACAAAGAAGAGGGATGTTGAGGTAAGGAAAATCTGTGCTAAAGTACAGTCTACTGCAAATAAAATCTGTAAATGTAGAAGAGGTATCTGTGCATTGCATGCTTGCATTCGGATGATGTCACCACCTCCTCTACAAATTGGTTCTCAACCAAACTACACCATCTATGCTATTATGTTTGGGAGTCTCCTCCTGCAACAAAAATGTTTGCCTCACATTATAAGCTATGCACATTGGAAGACAATTGTGTCACTACCTAAACACTTTAAATAAATGGGTGGAGAGAAGGCACCAGAGGACCAATTACAGACCAAAACAGTATATGGGTAGAATACTGGGGAGTAATAATGAATAACCAGTAGTCACCGGACTGAAACTGCACTTTTCTCAATATTTCCTCTTTTAGTCCTCATTAACTCTTCCTTTATGAGTTACCTATGCCCCTGCTATCAGTAACTCCACGATGCAGGCTAAGTTCTGATTGCAAATTGCTTGATACCGGCGGGTAGCAAACTCAGCACAAAAAGTTACCATTACTGCATAGCCACACCCAATCTACCATGCAATTATGAGTTAAACTCTCTGCAATAGGGAAAACTGTGTGAACAAGGAATTACTGTGTGCCATTTACGTTTAGAGGGGTGTAATTCACATATTTACCACCTGCTGTAAGCAGATGGTAAATGTGAGCCAGAACTTCTGGGTGGGGCAGACTTGGAGGAAGGTGTAAAGGAAAGGCAGAAAAAGGATTAGTTATGGCGTTGTAGGCTGGGAATATCGAATCCCAAATATCGACGGGTCACAATATAATGACCATAATATCATGGGACAAATTATCAATACATAAGTTTCAATTTATTTCCTATAACTAATTACACATATATGTACTGTGGCGGTTAAAAAAAAAAGATATATAAACATATAGCCTTGAATTCCGTTACTTGCTGCAGAGTTCCTTCTACAAACGGGCACAGGATATATATATATATATATCTTTAAAGAATATAGATTTGGAGTTAAGAATAGTAAATCCTTACCTCCCTCTGTGCACTTCCCTGTTCAGTACTTTGTCCCTCAATATTTTGGTTACAATACTGTGACCCGTCGATATTTGGAATTCAATATTCCCTTCTACAATCCTTATGGCAGGGAATCAGCACTGAATGCTTACCCCTCGCTACAGAAAAAACTCAGGTTGGCTTGGCTGCTGCTGCTCGATTTATTGGCTGGAAAAATCTAGTGTGGTGTTTCTGCAACAGAGAAAAAGCATTGGCAAAGCTCATAGGTCTCGCCTATAAAAGAGCTATTGGCTTTTGCAATGTAGCTTTGCAATGTTGTACACCTGTGTGGTTGCTATTCAGCATGGTTAAACGTTAGTGGCGCGGAGTGTCCTAGAGTGGAGTGGGGGAGCAGAGTATCATAGAGTAGAGTAGAGGGGAGTAGAGTTCAGTGGTTCTGTGGTAGAGAGTGTCCTAGAGTGCAGTGTCGTAGAGAAGAGTACCATAGCATGGAGTGAAGGGAGGTGGAAGAGGCTGGAGTTGGGTGGAATAGGCTGAAGGGGGTTGGAGTGGGTTGAGATAGTGGGGAGGATTGGATTGGAGTAGCTTGACTTTTATTTGGTCTGAATGAGTGGAGTGGTTTGGGTTGAGTGGAGTAGGGTGGATTGGAGTGGGTGGACTGGGTTAGGTGGATTGTATTGGAGAGAGCTGGATTGGAATGGGGTGAGGTGGATTGGATTGGGGTGAATTGGAATGGTGTGGATTAGATTGGTTTGGGGTGGGGTGGATTGGATTAGAGTACTGTGGCTTGGAGTGTTGCATATTATAGTGGAGGAGGTGGATTGGACTGGGCTGGACGGGGTGGATTGGATTGTCATGGGGTGGATTGGATTGAATTGGATTAGAGTGGAGTGGATTGGAGTGTGGTGGGCTGAATCAACTGGATTGATGTGGGTGAACTGACCGGTGGTGGATGGATTGGGGTAGAGCGTGGTGGATTGGAGAAGAGTAGAGTGGGTTGGACTGCAGTGTAGTGGAGTGAGGTGGTTTGGAGTGGGGTGGACTGGAAGGGGTAAATTAGATTGGAGTGGGGTGGATTAGAGTGCAGTAGATTCGATTGCAGAAGGGTGGTTTGGAGTGAGGTGGATTGGTATGAGGTGGATTGAATTGGAGTACGGTGGGTTAGATTTGTCTGAATTGAAGTGAATTGAATTGGGGAGGGGTGGATGATTGGAGTGGGGTGGATTGTATTGGAGTGGAGTGGATTGGATTGATGTGAGGTGAAGTGGATTGGAGTGGAGTGGGCAGATTGTTTTGGGTTGGAATGGGGGTGATTGTTTGGGATTGTAGTGGGCAGATAGTTTTGGATTGGAGCAGATTGGTATGCCGCAGATTGGAGTGGGGCACAATGTTTTGGCTAGAAGTGGGGAAGATTGGAGTGGGGCAGATTAGAGTGAGGCAGACTGTTTTGGATTGGAATGAGGTGGACTGGAGAAGATCGGAGTGGGGCAGATTGTTTTGGATTGGAGTGAGGCAGATTAGAGTGGGATGGATTGGAGTGGGCAGATTGTGCTGGATTGGAGTGGGGCAAATTGGAGTGGGGCAGATTAGAGTAGGACAGATCAGAGTAAGGAAGATTGTTTTGGATTGTAGTGAGGCAGATTTAGTGGGTCAAATTATTTTGTATTATAATTGAGCCGATTGGAGTGGGGCAGATTAGAGTGGGACAGATAGGAGTGGGGCAGATTGTTTTGGAGTGGAATGAGGTGGACTGGAGAAGATCGGAGTGAGGCAGATTGGAGTGGGGCAGATTGATTTGGATTGGAGTGAGGCAGATTAGAGTGGGATGGATTGGAGTAGGGCAGATTGTGTTGGATTGGAGTGGGGCAAATTGGAGTTGTGCAGATTAGAGTAGGACAGCTAGGAGTGAGGCAGATTGTTTTGGACTGTAGTGAGGCAGATTTAGTGGGGAAAAATATTTTGTATTATAATGGAGCAGATTGGAGTGGAGCAGATTAGAGTGCAACTGATAGGAGTAGGGCAGATTGTTTTGGATTGTAGTACAGCACATTTAGTGAGGCCAATTGTTTTGGATTGAATGGGGCAGATTGTTTTGGTTTGGGGTGGGACAGAGTGGAGTGAATCAGATTGTTTCGGATTGGAGTGCAGCAGATTAGGGTGGAGCAGGTCAGAGTGGGGCAGTCTGTTTTAGATAGGATTAGGAACGATTGAAGTGGAGCAAAATGTTTTAGATTGGATTGGGGCAGATTGTTTTTATTGGAGTGAGGCAGATTATTCTGGATTGGGGTGTGGTGGGTTGGGAGGTTTGGAGTGTGGTGGATTGGATTGGATTCGGTGAGTGGTTCGGATTGGAGTGGGGTGGATTTGTGTGGATCCATATGGAGCGGATCATAGTGGGGTGATTATGTGTTAAAGAATCATTTCAGAAATTACAGATGAGCAAAAAACAATGTCACCATGAGCAAAAGCAAAAGAAAGCATGGGTTCAAAGTGTGAAAAGAAGACTTGCCAAAAAAATTAAGTTAACTATAGAAAATAAATCTTTGCAGTTTTGTTTGTCCTGCATTTTCATTTGCAGGGCACTGAAAGTTACACAGAACAAAATAGTACCTCAATCATGTCGGGAACAGCGGACGTATACTGATTACGTTGTATCAATCAGTGCTTGGTCCCAGCTCCACAGAAATGCACAGAAATTATGTTAGGCCTGCCTAGACAAATTATGAGGCTGTAAAGAAGAGTGCCACGCATGGCAGCACCGAGTAAGCAACGGGCTGGCTCCAAATCCTTTTTCTTAACAATCTCTTGCATGCGAGATGCGAGACCCTAACTAGGAACCCTTAACCCATTGTTTTCAGGCTGAGTGCTTCCCCACCAGGAGATAGCACTCCAGCTGACTTGTAGTCAGGCCTTCAGTGAGGTGTCATTTCAAGATACAGATGGAAACAGGCAATTCATGATCGTGCCACAGGGGATGTGTGTGAGTTGCACTAAGAGACTATAGGAATTTGTGCAGAGGCAGCATTGGAAGTGAACCATACACAAGCTGATTTAATGTAACTTTACTACACACACAAACTAATGTCCTGAACGTTCATCATCGCCCCCGTTTGGAATACAATTGTCTGGCTGTAGACCTTTCATATTGCACTTCTGTGTTAATCTTTGAAGGCTCCATACTAAGTATTAAGGGTATATTTGCACCCATGCTTCTGTAGATGTAGCCCATGAACACGCGACACTGGCGGTCATCACCAGAGTACATGACACATTTGAAGGGATGAACCAATAAAACAGCTGGTTCATTGATCAGGGAGCTACCAGTTCCTTCGTGCTGATAGTGCAGCAAGTTACAGTCGAAGACCGATCCAAGGGCAGAAGCTCGGAGATGTTTCAGGTTCCACGGTGCTATGTGCAGGATCATGGTGATAAGGCCAGTCCTTGGGTTGTTTTCAACTTCAGGTGCAAGTAATTCGTCCTACAAGAGAACAAAATGAGATGGTGAACTATCACATGGCCTCTGTACAATGCTTAGTTTGAGCCGGTGGTTGCAGGTGGGGCTCATTTCCACTCATTTTTGGGGAACATCATAAATTCTCCTCATACGGCTTTCATCCAGAGCAAGAGAGAGGGAAAAAGGGAGAAAAGAAAGTTAAAGAGGAAGATGGAAAAACAGTGAAAAAGAGAAAAGCAGAGATTTGAACCTAAAAGAGGGAGATAAGGGGACGGAGAGTGGCTGGTGGTGGCTTAAAGAGGCATGAGATGGAATCAAGAGTCTCCGCCTTGGTATTTGGCACCCCAACCTTTAGAAGTGACAGCCAGAGTCTTTTGAGCAACACTGGGGGCACTACCCCAGCCCTTTTTCTTTCACAAATTAAGCACTACCTCTGTCGATTGCTAATACGGCAGAATAAAGTGATTCCGTGAAGAATGTTTCTCATGGGTGGAAGGAGTATCAGACACAAGTGGATGAATAGCGTGGTTGTTGTCATGGAGACAATACTGAGCAATGCGAAAACACCCTACTTTATTCAACACCACTTGCTCGCTGCTTCTAAGAGCTTCCTGAAAGCGGTGTATGATGGTTTGATGATCCTGTTAGTGAAAAAGTCTCACAGTAGACACATACACTAGTATATGGTAAAATTACTCCTCAGTACTTTTACTGTGTACTTCCACTTACAGAAACTACTATACATTCATCTCGTTGGTGCAGTCGAGAGGGGACTTCTCTCCTCCAGTGTCCTGTAGCACCAGGGGTTAAGCCTCAGCAATAAGATGCTCTCTTTGGGTGAACATTGCACCTTTTAATCTCCTCATTAAGACATGTCATAACCAGCAGAATACAAAAGTCTAGGATTCATGACACAAGGAAGGGATTGTCAGGATCCACTTTTCCTTTCCTCCACGCATGTATTATTACTCAGCATTTATTCACAGAGCATGGTATTAATACTAATGTTGCAGCGGTACTCTGGAAATTAATTCTAAAACCTTAACACCTTTCCCTGAAGTACAAAATCATGCATATACTCAACAGTGGGGCCCATGACACTGCGAGTCTCTCACAAAACAATTCCATCCTACTTCATGGATCGGTGAAATTCAAAGAAGAGCCTCTGTATGATAGTGGAGTGTCTAAAATAAAACTGGATATTTATACTATTTACACCTGCAGTTTAAATGAGCTTACCATGGTTTTCCTTTAATAAAACATTTAATTAGACACGCCACCACTAAGGTTGACGGATCTGCTAGTAAAAACTTAGGCGTAAAAAATTAGGCGTAGGAAAACTCAAGACCAGCTTAATTCTCCATTTATCTAATTTTTATTAAAAGCAAATTTAACATGTCTAAAGTTTGTTCATTTTATTTCTTTTTTTATTCAAGACGACATTTTAAAAAGGAAAATAAGGATTATATTTCAAACAGTTAATTCCATTTATTTAGGAAAAATCAGTACTAGACATTTTATTTAAATTTCAGAAATACAAGTATTAGCAAAAGACATATAGTTCCCAAATTCAATTTCTCCTATTTCCCTAACTTTCCTGACTAACAACCTAACCTAAGGTTCAAATCTCATTCAGAAGAAATAGAAAATTATTCAAAGTCTTACATCCCAGAAAAATCAGCATTCTGACAGCAGAGAAGTGTGGCTCAATGGTTAAAGCAGCAGACCTTGATGCAGTAGCCTGGCTGGGACCAGGGTTCGATTCCTGCCTCGATGGGTCTTGGGCTCAATTTCCTCAGACCTGATAATTCTCACCTCGGTGCCTATTCTGATCATGAGCCTCACCTGCACCTCTGGGCAATAGCTTGCTTAATCTCTACAACGGCCCCAACAATGCTGAGGATACCTGACTTCACCTTGGGGGTGCCCAGGAGTGGGATCCTCACAGGGAAAGGCCAGGAAGGGTTCCTCGGTGGTATTTGTACAAGCGCCAAGATGCCTATGGGTAGTTGTGCGCTATATAAATGCGTAATTATCCTTATCTCTCACGGAAATCGAAAAGAAGGATATTTCTTCAGTAAAATCAGCACTTTTATACCTTTATTTCTCGCTCTATCTACCTAAAAAAGTAACTTTCAGCTTAAATTTAAGTTCTGATTGGACAATTTAGGGGTGGATGAGCATAACCTCATCTTTTTAATATTCGTCTTCCGTTGTGTCAGCAAAATCTAATAGGTCCTTTGTTTGAGAAAATATCCGGCCTAGTTACGTTCTCAAATTGATATATCCATACATATTCCCATGTTATACAATAGTGACATCCACAGTTGTTAGCAGTCATCTGTATTCTCGGGACATGGTAGCCTTGAACCTCGCTGTTCAGGAACATTCAGCTCACATTCATTCTCGGCTTTATTCGCTCATGCGTATTTCTCTTATGGCCACAGTAAACGAGTGACTCCATTTTCTGCTAGGCCTCACGAGTCAAAAATGTGGAACTATCATAGAAACAAACACAAATGAACGTTAATTTAGGAATTTTAACCCTTCTGTTTACCTCCCCCTTTCTAAGGTTTTCCCTATTAGTAGTTACCTAGCGAAATAGCCACATTTAAGCATATTATACTCACTTATCCTCGTGTTTTGTCACAAAATACGTAAACAAAAGCACATTTATGCCGCATTCCATTATCTCAAAGCTGCTTATTAGTTTAGGACGTGACAGGATCACATAATTAGTTAATTATATTTGCAACATAAGCATAATTAGTTTCCCACATATGTCTGTGTAGGTGCATTTCTTATTCTAAATTGATTAATTACACACATCACTCAATTAGTTCAAGTTATGATTATGGAAGTGTGACTTTACAAGGGGTGCACAAAATGTTGTTTCTCCAACTTGCTCCATCACTAACAACTAGTAAATGGATAGAAAAACGCTATATATGAATTCATTCCTATCCATGCACACTTTTAAAGCATTGATTTCATGAATATGTTTCTCCATTGGGTCTGTTCTCACTTCAATCCTTAGGAGCCCAAACCCCTTTTATGGACTGACTTTGGAAGATTTTTTATTTGTTCTGCTTTAAATACATGTATAATTGAATGTCAACAGAAGCCATTCATATGGGGAGACATTGTTTAGTTCGCATGTGATACATCACATGCCATTACAACAAGGTAGTAACAACGACCACATTGTTATATTGCATACAATTACATTGCAAGTCGTTACAGCAACTTGCTGTAGGGGGCAGAAGGTGTTGGATTTAAATCCAACTCCTTCCCTGCTGTTGCACAAACTGGGGTAGGAATAGTAAATTATACAATTCCTGAGACCAGTGCACCCCCTACAGCAAGTCGTAATGACTTGCGATGTAATTGTATGCAATGTAACAACGCAGTTGTTGTAACGACCGTGTTGTACTGGCATGCGATGTATTGCATGCAAACTAATGTCACATATTCTTCATATGATATGACACATCAACAGCCCGCACTTCTGTAATAGCTAATGCTCATGTCACATAAGTAGTCCTTTCTCACTAACGACAAAGCAGCAGACAAGCTTAACTTTATCTAGAGCTTTCACATACTGTTTATTAACGTTTAATATACTAAAACATTTTTAAAAAATGGAAAACAGCTAATTCCTTTGCAGATACCGTAGGGTAGTCTGGAACAGTAAGGCAAAATGTTATTATTTACTTATTGCTTTGAAACAAATATGTTCCAAAAACATCTATCTGGTAATACTCCTTTCTCAATAGGAAATTAAAGGTTGAGGACTATATCTTATAAGCATCGGATTTCCTACCTTTGCAAGATCCTCTCGAGAATCTTTTTCACCCAGGGGGCGTTCGGATCAACACATACTTCCTGCCCCGATTTTAGGACGAGTCTGGGAATACAAAAGTATGGATGAGGCATAGGGCTCGTTACTGTAATCATTCTCAAGTTCAACAGTGTTACTCTGCTAGCGTGCAATTCAAACACATGCATGTTCTCGTTGGCCATTTCTCACAGTTTTGGGGTACAGCAGAATAATGTATTGAGCAATTCTTTATGATTTAAGAGTCCCTTGAAATCAATCTCACAGCAAACCCCGACACTGTCTTTATTTTGTATTTGAAGTACAACATTGAATATATGAGTAAAATCAGGCTAAAATAATTACAACTGTAGAATGATGCATGGGTTTGGTATTTTAGTCATGCTGGCACATCCTATGTTACTCTTTTCTTTGACTAGCAGGGAGCATGACTCGTGTTTTTTGGAATCGCAATTGATTTCCTCACTGTAACTTCCAAAATCTTTTCTGAAGACTTGTGGTAAATCACGCACTGCACATTGCAAATTAGTTGAAACAATATCACTCTATCCTAACTTTAACATTTTTGGGATTTATTTTTAAATATTGTTTTATGTGTGTTAGTCCAACTAGTTAATTTGAATAAATAACTGTACAACTCCATTGAATTGTTAGAAGCTGGACACAAATGGGATACATTTACTAAAATGTGATGCTACACAGCTTCCAAAGGTGTTGTGCGGTGCTGTCTTGCATGAAAAGGAGAGTGAAAAACAGCACCAGATCTTTTTAGCTAAGGTGTTTTTTTTTATCTCGCCCAGATAACATGCCCTTTAAGCTGCCATGCACCAACACACACACCCTTGCTCCATTGTGCTAGAGTGTGTGTGTTTTGTCAGGCACAGGTTTTGTACTGGAGAGGTTCTCTTCCAGTACACAAATTATGCATTTTTGCCTTTCCCTCTTTGTTTGTGTGCTGTACTGTGCAGCATACAAACTAAGTACAAGGAGTAAGTCTAAATGGAAATATTTATCCTCTGTTACTCCTGTCTCGAGGAGGTATACGATTTTTGTGCAAATCCCTCTCTACAGGTGTTGGTAGATAGCGAATTGCAGCAAAACCCATTGGTGGCTGCATGAGAAAACCCATTGATCACCCATGGAACATCCCCTTGACACAAAGTAGCACAAAGGTTCACTTTGACCAACTTTCCAATGCAACTTGTGGTTTGCGTTGAAAAGCACATACCACCAAAACACTTTGTACTGGTTTGCATTGCAACAGCAATGAAAACCTGGCACTAAGTGTTGGTTATTTGGTCCTGGTGACCATACAGCTGCACCTGGAGCTGAGCTCGGGTAGGGAGGACGCAGTATTTAGAAATATCTTATTGGTTTAAAGGCATCTGCTACAGAAATCCTTCTGTGTCCAGAAGTTTTCAGGCAACAATAAAAATGTCAAGATAACTCTGGTGAATAATGTTCCTAGAATTTTGTCTAGTATTGTATGCTAGCCCAGTGTGTTACTGCTTTTTAGGTCTCGGCCTGCATAGGCTGCGTTTGCGCAGTCTCACCGGCGAGATCTTATGTTTTTCAGTGTGGGGCTTGAACCCGCCCCTCTTCTCCATTGGCTGGCTTCCTAAACAGAGGCCAGCTATTGGAGGAGAAGGGCATCTGTCCATTTAAGCCCGTGTTTTTGGGATCGAGGGGCGTGTTTTTTTACGTTCTTTCTCTCCTCTTCCCATTGGCTGGGATTTTACATTCCAGCCAATGAGAAGAGGAGAGAATGAAAAACACGCCCCCCAGTCCGAAAATGACGGGGTTGTCGGAGAGCCATTTCTGCTAGACCCCCGCTGGAATAAGAAGAGAAGCTGCTGAGTCCTCCGCCCCAGTCGGTGAGTGCTCGCTTTTCTGGCCTCTGTTCCCTGATTGTGCCCGTTTTCTTGCCTCTTCTTGCCTCTGTTCCCTCGTTGTGCTTGCTTTTCTGTGTGTGTGGGGCTCTGTGTGTGTGGGGGGCTCTGTGTGTGGGGGCGTTCTGTGTGTGGGGGGGCTCTGTGTGTGTGGGGGGGCCATGTATGTGTGGGGGGCTCTGTGTGTGTGGGGGAGCTCTGTGTGTGTGGGAGGGGGCTCTGTGTACTTGGGGGTGGTTCTGTGTGTGTGTGTGTGTGGCTCTGTTCCCTGTGTGTGGCTCTGTGTGTGGCTCTGTGTGGCTCTCTGTGTGTGTGGCTCTGTGTGTGTGTGTGTGGTTCTGTGTGTGTGTGTGTAGCTCTGTGTGTGTGTGTGTATGCGGCTCCCTGTGTGTGTGGGGCTCTCTGTGTGTGTGGGGGCTCTGTGTGTGTGGGGGGCTCTGTGTGTGGGGGGGCTGTGTGTGTGTGGGGGGCGATGTATGTGTGGGGGGCTCTGTGTGTGTGGGGGAGCTCTGTGTGTGTGTAGGGGCTCTGTGTGTTTGGGGGTGGTTCTGCATGTGTGTGTGTGGCTGTGTGGCTGTGTGTGTGTGGGTGTGTCTGTGTGTGTGTGTGTGTGTGTGTGGATCTGTGTGGGTGTGTGTGGCTGTGTGTGTGTGTGTGTGGCTCTCTGTGTGTGTGGCTCTGTGTGTGTGGCTCTGTATGTGTGTGTGTGGCTCTGTGTGTGTGTGGGGCTCTGTGTGTGTATGTGTGTGTGGCTCCCTGTGTGTGTGGGGCTGTGTGTGTGTGGGGGGGGGGCTCTGTGTGTGTGGGGGGGGCTCTGTGTGTGTGGGGGCCTCTGTGTGTGGGGGGGGCTCTGTATGTGTGGGGGGCTCTGTATGTGTGGGGGGCTCTGTGTGTGTGGGGGGGCTCTGTGTGTGTGGGGGGCTTCTGTGTGTTTGGGGGTGGTTCTGCGTGTGTGTGTGCCTGTGTGTGTGTGGCTGTGTGTGTGTGTGTGTGGCTCTGTGTGTGGCTGCGTGTGTGTGTGTGTGGCTGTGTGTTTGTGTGTGGCTCTGTGTGTGTGTGGCGCTGTGTGTGTGTGTGGGTGTGTCTTGACAGGTTTTTTGGCTCTATTTCGGAGTGATGAAGATTTTAAGCTTGCTCTCATCTAGGATCTGTATTCTTACCTTGTGTTGGCCCTTTTAAGCCCTTTTTCCAGACCTAGAAGAGGATAGCTGCTTTATATGATGATAGATCCCTTATTCTTAACTCTAATCCATCTATTGCCTATTGGCTTTGACATAATTATGTGTCCTTTCATTAGCCTGCCTATAGTAGAGGGTGGATCCTGTGGTCCTGACTTTATATTACACATTGGTAGGTACTCTGACAGAGCTAAGGGTTATTTCATCCTTCTCAGGCCTACAAGGCCCAGAACTAGAGAGACTCCATTTTGCTTTCTGTCCCTGCATAGCTGAGATGCTTGAAGGGGAAAGGTAATATTTTGGTTTTGAGCTGTTGTTCGTCCTAAGCGAACCGGAGAGAACCGGCCAGAGCTGAATCTAATCAAGAAGTGTCCCTGGGCTCAGGTCTCTAGACGAAACAAGCAGTTGATCACTGTGGGAGCGTCTAGAGCAAGGAGCCTGGTGCATGGACCTGGTGGGAGGAGGCTGATGGCTGGAACTTTCCATGAGGAAACAGCATTCCATAATAGTGAAGTGCAGAGGCGGAGTCAGTTAGTTGAGTTGGAGTTGCAGAAAGAGCTTGAGCTGGAGAGAGTTCGAGCGAGAAGGAGTTGAGCTGGAGCTGCAGAGAGAGTTGAGTTGGAGGAGCGGAGAGAGTTGAGCTGGAGTTGCAGAAGGAGTGGAGAATCAGAAAGAGTTTATGTTGAATTGGAGCAGAGGAGAGGAGTGGAGTTGCAGGAGGAGAAGAGACAGAAGATGCTTGGAACAGAGAGAAGACAGACAGACAGTCAGTGAGCTGGAACTGAAGGAAGCAGTCAGAAGCAGTTACTTATCAGGAGGTGTTGTGAATAGCTGGAGTCTGAAGTAATGCCTTTTAGAAGAGACTGAAGTTATATCGTGGATTAATCTGTGGGAGCAGCTGGAGTGAATTGGACATTGGCATGGAGACAATCAGATAGAGTGAAGAAGCTAGTGGAGCGAACGATTATCAGAGTGGCAGAAACCATTAGACTGTAGTTGGAAGGTGGAGAGAGTCCGTGGGGGAGAGGAGTCCAGTGCAGAGTGATCAGCGCAGATGTGTGTCCAAGAGTGCAGGAGAGGATCTAAGACGAGCTAAGGCACAGACGAGAGGGAAGCCCAGATGACAGTTAGAGCAAGACTTCATACTCCCTAGGTGATATTGTTCCTTACTTTTCAAATATTAACCTTGTCCTTATATTATATGTCTAATCCCTTTTCTTTCAGCAGTGTGTTACAGTTCCTGTTAGTCACAGAGACCCCGCAGATAACATTGTCCCTGTTATATGTCTAATCCCTTTTCTTTCAGCGGTGTGTTACAGTTCCTGTTAGTTACAGAGACCCCGCAGATCTGTGTATGAATCCTTTTCTATTGTTATTGTAATAAAGATACCCCAGTTCTTAGTGAACCAGTGTGCATGTGTTGTTCTTATGATAGAGAGCGTTTAAATCGGGTAATAACTCTTGCATACAGTGTGTGTCTATTGTTCTTAAAGCACAGGTAACCTTTCCTTCTAGTCAGGTGTTACAGCCAGAACAGATGCTGCCCCTGATCCGGTAAGTAGCCACTGAATAATTAGGGAGAGAGAGGAGCCCTTGAGCTAGGGAAATATTCAGACACTAAGTGATTCAGCCATCCCATAATATTATTGTAGTAGCGAACCTTTAGTGAATAGTGAGAGAGACTTCCCAACATAGAGAGAGAGAGAGCTGGAGGTATTCATAGGAAAGTGATCGTCGTTGTGTAGCGGCGTTAGTGAGAGCACTGTTTGTGGTCAGTGTGTATACCCACATGATTGTGGCTTGAGAGAGCACCGGGGGGATACGGTATGTAATGAGATCGCCTCTAGGGAAAGTGGCGTTAGTGAGAGCACTGATTGTGGTCAGTGTGTAGGACCGCCGGATTGTGGACCGGATAAAAAGAGAGCACTGGGGCTGCAGCTCAGTGTGTATGGCACGCCAGATTGCGTGTCGAGTGAGCACTGATGGTGATCAGTGTGTAATGGTAAATAATCAGAACTGCCCCAGGGTAGATTAGTCTGGACCCATGTGGTCGCGAGACTATGAGGTATGAGTGTGGTGTAGGGCATGGACGTCCTTAGTAATCAGTGAGTATTCCTAGTAATCCCTAAAGATTTAGTGGTGTTTCTGATGATATGAGCTTGTATATTGCGAGTTCCCCATCCTCAGGTAGGTACCCAGGTGCCTGGATAGATGGGTCCTGAGGAGGGAGGTGGTTACGTTTTGGCCAGGTTGGTGTTGCTCTTGTGAGCTGGTTCTATCTAGTCTGAGAATCTGGTCATAACAGGGTGCAAATGCAATAGGTCTCTAATTTGCGAGAGATTAAGCTATTGACATTGTAAATGACAATGCCATTTATTTATCAGTTTTCAAAACCAAAACATAAAGAAAAAATGTGTCATTTACAATGCCAATAGCTCTAACTTTGGCAAAGGTGAGACCGTTGCATTGTAAATGCTTGTTTCATATAGATCCTTTGGTTACTTGCTGTTCATAAGTTACAATTGTTATCTATACTAATATAATAAAGAGAGAGCCCAAACCTTTGAGGCGGGTAATCTCAGGAACCACAGCACCAATCACAACACCCAATACAGCGTTGGAAAGGGCAGTTGCAGCAGAAGGACATAGGATATGCAGATGCCCACCATATACATTTAAAAGGTAAAAGAACCGTGCCAGCAAAGTAGTCCCTTGTGGGCGTGTCTGCGTTTTGCTGTGGGCGTGTGCTGGGGGCATGACAAACGCTGGGGGCGTGTGGTACGTTCCTCCCTTCATGCCATGTCTCATATTGTGTGCTAATCCCACCCTAGTCCCTTTAAATACCCCTGCACCCCATAATCATAACCCTCCCTTACTCCTTAAAATACCCCAACACCCTTACAGACTAACCCATCTTAACCCTATAAATATACCCTATACTCCAAAACCCAAACCTATCCTAAACCCTAAAAATACCCCTGTACCCCAAAACCCAAACCTAGCCCTGAACCCTATAAATACCCCTGTACCTCAAAACCAAAACCTACCCCTGAACCCTAAAAATACCCAAAACCCAAACCTAGCCCTGAACCCTAAAAATACCACTTTACCCCAAACCCCAAACCTACCCCTAAACCCTAAAATACCCCTAAACCCCAAAACCCAAAACCCAAACCTAGCCCTGAACCCTTAAAATACCCCTGTACCCCAAACCTACCCCTGAACCCTAAAAATACCCCTGTACCCCAAAACCCAAACCTAGCCCTGAACCCTAAAAATAACACGGTACCCAAAACCCAAACCTACCCCTGAACCCTAAAATACCCCTGTACTCCAAAACCCAAACCTAGCCCTGAACCCTAAAAATACCCCTGTACCCCAAAACCCAAACCTAGCTCTGAACCCTTAGAATACCGCTGTACCCCAAAACCCAAACCTACCCCTGAACCCTAAAAATACCCCTGTACCCCAAAACCGAAACCTAGCCCTGAACCCTATAAATACCCCTTTACCTCAAAACCCAAACCTACCCCTGAACCCTAAAAATACGCCTGTACTCCAAAACCCAAACCTAGCCCTGAACCCTAAAAATACCACTGTACCCCAAAACCCAAACCTACCCCTGAAGCCTAAAATACCCCTGTACCCCAAAACCCAAACCTAGCCCTGAACCCTTAAAATATCCCTGTACCCCAAAACCCAAACCTACCCCTGAACCCTAAAAATATCCCTGTACCCCAAAACTCAAACCTAGCCCTGAACCCTAAAAACAACCCTGTACCCCAAAACTCAAACCTACCCCTGAACCCTAAAAATACCCCTGTACCCCAAAACCCAAACCTAGCCCCGAACCCTTAAAATACCCCTATACCCCAAAACCCAAACCTAGCCCTGAACCCTAAAAATACCCCTGTACCCCAAAACCCATACCTATCCCTAAACACAAAATCCATCCCTGTAACCCATAACCCAAAACTATATCTCAACCCGTAAAATACCCAAACACCCCAAAACATATACCTCCGTACCCCAAAACATATACCCCTATACTCATACTTACCTTATCCAAACATAAAAAAAAACATGCTTTTACCATTCATGCATTTACAACGAATTTCGTTGTAAATGAATGTGTGGTAAAAGCATATAAAATGTAATGCCTTGCGTTATAATGGCATTGCGAAGTAATGGTACTTTCGTAATGAAAGTATGCGGAGTGTTGGTGTGCGGAAAGAAATTTGCGGAATACTGGGTGTTTACCCATCCCCGGTAAGTACATTGGTGGCACGCGGCCCACATCTCCAGCAACATACTCATATTTTTTCACCACCCATTTGAAAAATGCACAGGTCTCTCTCATTGATGGCCAGCACTGACATACACTTTTAGACACACCTCCCGCCACAAGTTCTAGAATTGCGAACTTTAGAGCTGGGGAGCTACGTTCGAATCTCGGCATCAGCGCAACATCCTGTGATTCCAGGCAAGTCGCTTTGCCTCCCCGTGCCTACCACAAATGAATGTGTTCTTCTGTAATGTAAATTGTGCTCATGCCATGTTGTCGAGTTCGCGCTATATAATATTGCAAGGAAAAATAAAATAGGGAAACTCGAGTTCACACACTACTGAACGCGCACTCTTAAGTGCGTCAGCAGTGCACTGTGAATCGGAGCGTTTCACAGGCATGTCGCAGATAAGAAATGCTATCAAAACGAAATCCTACAAAACAATATACTACTGGCCGGCAGCAATTCATACCCGGAAAAGGTCGGGACGGGCTGCTAGTATATCAATAAAGTGACCGATGAACTTTCATCAAAAAGCTGCATGCAAACTTTATGGTATAGGTTAGAATGTTATGTTTTTTTCCCAATCTTTCATTATCCTAAAGTTGCTAAAAAGGGTTAGTTTGGGTAGAAATACATTTTTCTTAGTAAAGCCATCCCCAAACACTGCGGTACATTTTAAATCCTGAGTTTGTGCTTCTCCAGAAAAAACACTCTTAAAATATATTTCCTACGAAAGTTGATGACATGATTCTACACCTTGTAATCCTCATTGTCCTGTGTGGCATTTTGGATAGACTGATTTGCACCCGTATGATTCATTGTCTCTGTATAATGTGTGTGTGATGTAAAGTGCTCTGACACCCTATACCGGTATGAGTAGCGCTGTAAAGCAAATTAAATTCTTGTGAGAGAGAGGCTTTGGAGCTATGAGGGGCACTGTTGGAGGTGGTAGTGAGGGACTCTGTAGAGAAGGTCACTGTGGGGGGACGCCAAAAAAGACTGTCGCACCGGGTGACACCAGTGCTGAAGCCGGCCCTGACCTGTGCCAACTTGTCTGGTAACACAGAGCAATCATTTAGCCCTTAAACATAGGACAATAGGTAGAACAGAGTCAGGATCTTTGTGGGTACCAACCTGATGTTGGCTAATGATCATAGAACACTAGAAAATTTCCGGTGAACAGACAAAATATCGACTCCAAAATATCGACTGGACATAATATCGAGTTTTAAATATAGACTGGACAAAATATCGACTGGACATAATATCGACTACAAAAATATCGTTTTTCAGGTAAGTGAAGTAATATCGACTGTATAAAATATAGATAGCAAAAATATCGAATTTTTAATAATATATAATATTTTATAGTGTATTTTTATGTAATAATATGTGTGAAAAGTGTGTATTAATGTTATAAAATATTTTATTAAATGGATTTTGTTTTTTTAATAATTGCGTTATGTAATTCTGTAGCGGGTTGTGGGTTTATAGGGGAATAGGGTGGGAAGTAATTTAATAATAATTAATTAATATATGTTTGTAAATATTTATAATTAATAATTAATTGATAATTAATAATAATTAGTTAATTAATTAATATAATGTTGTACATATTTTGATTTAGTAATTAATTGGTAATTGATTAATTGTAATTAGTTAATTACATTAGTTAGAGTACATTTTAATATATATAATTTTGTGTTATTGTTAAGTAATTAATTGGGAAAAAATAATATTAATTATTAAAATAATTACAGCTAATGTGCTAATATATTTACTTTATTGTTATTGTTAATTAATAATTATTTGGTAATTAAATAATATTGATACATTTTGGGTAAAGGAGTATTTTTAGGGTTCAGGGTCAGTTTTTAGTTTTTGGGTAAAGGGGCATTTTTAGGGTTCAGGGTCAGTTTTCAGTTTTTGGGTAAAGGGGCATTTTTAGGGTTCAGGGTCAGT
Organism: Lissotriton vulgaris; assembly: GCF_964263255.1. Lineage (NCBI taxonomy): Eukaryota > Metazoa > Chordata > Amphibia > Caudata > Salamandridae > Lissotriton > Lissotriton vulgaris. The sequence continues at coordinate 1,083,262,837 of NC_141689.1, read as the reverse complement.
TTTCAGTTTTTGGGTAAAGGGGCATTTTTAGGGTTCAGGGTCAGTTTTCAGTTTTTGGGTAAAGGGGCATTTTTAGGGTTCAGGGTCAGTTTTCAGTTTTTGGGTAAAGGGGCATTTTTAGGGTTCAGGGTCAGTTTTCAGTTTTTTGGGTAAAGGGGCATTTTTAGGGTTCAAGGTCAGTTTTCAGTTTTTGGGTAAAGGGGCATTTTTAGGGTTCAGGGTCAGTTTTTAGTTTTTGGGTAAAGGGGTATTTTTAGGGTTCAGGGTCAGTTTTGGGTTTTTGGGTAAAGGGGTATATTTTAGGGTTCAGGGTCAACAAATAAGATTGTAAAAAATTATTTTTATTATTTTCATTTATTATTTAATTATTATAATTTAATTTAAGTATTTTTAAGTATATTTTAGTAATTAAAATTTATTATTAATTTAATTTAACACTGTTTTTAATAAAGTCGATATTTTTTACATCTATATTATTGTTAACGATATTTTGTACTCGATATTTTTGTACTTACCTGTTTGTAGATAGAAAGTCGATATTTTGTCTGTCGATATTTTGGCAACGATATTTTTGCAGGTCGATATTTTGGCAGTCTATATTATTTCAGTGATCCAAAATTCCCATCTGCTCTGAGAAGTTCCTTTACTTACTCATGGTGAGAGCATATTCTGGCTCTGCTCTCTGGAACTACCAGCTTCCGCCATCTCTTCCTGCCTAGGTGTGTCTGACTATCTCCTAGTTCCTTTCTTTAAATTACATCATATATGCTAACTGACAATCTACGTGAGATAGGTCCTCGCAGTTAAGCACCTAAAACAGTTGATATGTATATTTGCTGACTTTAAAAAAATGCAAAAACATAATTTCTTTTGCAATGTATTCACTTTAAATAATTCCTTGATTGTGAAAGATTAATTTGGTCACTTAAGAAGCACATTACATGAACATTTCTGTATGTGGCAATAGAGGCTTTAGAGGTATTTGCTCTTTTCCAGATATAGGGGAGAATAAGTGTGGTGTAATTTGTATTGGGAGCAGTGGTATACATTTCACTTTTGCAATGAAGACTCTGCGGTGAATTTGACAGTATTTATTCTAATGCTATGCTCTCTGTGTCTTGTGATTAATTTCTGTGAAAACATACAGCGATCACTGTTTTAATACCAGTCCCAATAATGTGCGATATTACAGTCATCTTCTTTTTAGACATTTTTATTTTAGCAGTCATTGCTGTCCTAACGTTTGTGCAATATGGCACAATGCAGTCTTTGCAATGATAGTTAGTTACATAATGTTTATAAAGCAGTTTGTGTTAAACAAACTTTAAATTTCATTATGTGTCATTTCAAATTGCAGTTTGACTTTTTAACGTTAATTTTCCTTTCTTCCTCCGATCTACTTTTGAAATTAGTCTTCCCTTGCAAATGTAACCACTTGAGACACTGATCAATTTACCTCACACCCGAAAATTTTGAGTTTTAACATTTTGTTAAATGACATATTCATTGTGTGAAACGTTGTTGAAAGTACAAAACTTCTGCATTTCCGGAGAATCTTGCTGTGTTTTTGATAAATTTTACATGGTAACTTGTGAAACTTTTTTTGTTTGTTTTCATTTTCCCTCCTGTTATCTTTGAAATGGCGGATTCTTGTGTTTACTTCATCTAAACTGCCATGTTCTGGTAAACATTGCCCATTTTTCCCCTGATAAATATTGACCGGTTAGATCTGCCAAGAATTATCAGAAAACGCAAAATTCCAATTTTTAAGAGCAACATCAAGTGAAAACCCTCGCATTCAAATTGAAAAGAAAGACCTTATGTGCTAGAAATGTCCCACTAAGTGTATTCTTGCATTTTCTGCAGGAGGTGATTTGCAGATTTTTTTGCAAAGTCTCCAAATGTCCAAAATAGTCTGCTATGAAAGCATTTAATTCCATACCCTCAATCGGCGAACAGTATAATATTAAGGGACCGATTCCGATTCGGGTCAGAAGGGCTCCGAACCAAGTTCGGAGCCCTTCCGACCGAATCGGTCAGGGTCGGCCGGATTCCATTCCGACCGAGCCATTCCGATGGGCTCGGTCGGAATGGAATCTGACTCGGATTTCCAGATGGCCTAAGAGGTGCTCAGAGTACACGTATGCCATCCAGAAATCCTTTGGAATTCCCCCAGTCACCTCTTTACGACCGAGGGAGTACGATGGCAGTTTTTCACTGCCTTTTCGTGCCGGTCTGTCAGGCAAAAAAAGGCAGTCGGAATCTGTCTTTGGGGCCCCCAGCAGGGCCCCCATGGGTGCAAGTCTGCCAAATGGCAGCCTGGGGGCACCTATGGTGCCCCTCTGTGGATCCCTGCACCCGGTGACAGGCGCCTTGGGATGCCGGCCAAAGGGTGCAGGGATGAACGGCACCCCTGCTTTTCTAAATGCAGGCATGCATTCCGCTCTGAATGCATGCCTGCATTGTGAAGTATACGAGTGCGACCGAACCCTGTTCAGTCACATCGTATTAGCAGGGCCGTAACCCACGACAGCAGGTCGGTGGGTTACTGCTCCTGACCGATGTCGGACGGACCTGAGTCCGTCCAACATCGGAATCGGCCCCTATGTGTGCAGGTAACAGTAGACTGTTGCATCTGCCCATATAGATAAATGTTTTATTTACATAATACTCTGATTGTTCTGAAAAGATTACGCCTGTTTTGCAAAAGTACATAAAAGAAACTGTGCACGTGTTAAATACACTGGATTTCTGAACAGCAGTAGCCTTTGGTACTTTTTGAAAAATCCTTTACAAGCCTTGGCCGGGGATCATCCTTTACAACGCAACTTTTACTCCGCACTACCAATACGACGCAGCTATTACAACGCAAGTCGTTACAACGACTTGCGCTGGAGGGCGCTGTAGGATAGGGAATAGTTTAATTTTCTATCCAACACCTTCCCTACTATCCACGGGGACTGGAGTTGGAATAGAAAATTAAACTATTCCACTATCCAGCGCCCCCCAACGCAAGTCGTTGTAACGACTTGCGTTGTAAAAACTGTGTTGTAATGGCATGCGGAGTAAAAGCATGCGTTGTGATGTCATACATCCGCCTTGCTAACAATAAACAACAGAAGAGTGAAGAAATAGCAAAAAACCCCAAAATAATATATGAGGAGAAAGGGAAAACAGAGGGATGAGACAATACAAGATAATTTAAGAACCCTCACTCACCAACCTAGTGGTGACATGCTTCATCACTGGGTTCCCACTGGAAAGACCTAGGGGTCAATTCCGATTTGGGAAAAACCGCTCCGAATAGCCGTTTGGAGCGTTTTTCCTGTACGAATCGTACCCTGCAACGTCCCCCGTACGTACGACGAAGTACGATTCGTACCAGGAGCCGTACTCCGTACGAGTCGTACAAGACACCGTACGACTCTAATCTCCGTACGATTCTCCCTCGGAACCTGCTGTACGGGACATCTGTACGGTTCGCGGCTGGTTTTTACGACCCAGCAAGTACGATACGTGTCGGGTACTCACCCTACGAGCCTTTTTCTACGGGAGCTGAAAACAGCCGTAAAAGCAGAGTTCGTGCGGAAACAGGTACGGAACGGCCCCCCGGGGTACGGTGCGTACCCCCCATGATCGCAGGGGTACGCACCGTACCCCTGCGATCATGGGTTGTACGAGCCATACCCCCATTGTAGGATCGGTGTACGAGCCGTACCCCCATTGTATGATCGGTGTACGAGCCGTACCCCCATTGTACGATCGGTGTACGAGCCGTACCCCATTGTACGTTCGGTGTACGAGCCGTACCCCCATTGTACGATCGGTGTACGAGCCGTACCCCATGTACGATGGGGGTACAGCTCGTACACCGATCGTACAATGGGGGTACGGCTCGTACACCGATCGTACAATGGGGGTACGGCTCGTACACCGATCGTACATGGGGTACGGCTCGTACACCGATTGTACAATGGGAGTAGGCCTCGTACACCGATCGTACAATGGGGTACGGCTCGTACACCCCATGATCGCAGGGGTACGTGCCGTACCCCTGCAATCATGGGGGGGTACGCGCTGTACGGGGTGTATGTAAATCATGGGTGGTAAGCGCTGTACGGGGTGTATGTAATCGTGCGCTTTTCCGTACGAATCGCCCTTACCTGACGTGGACCGTACGAATCGCGTCCTGATTCCCGGGTCCGGATCGTACTCGTCGGGTCGTACGGCGTGTGTACGGGTCGTACGGTTCACAGTCTCAGCCTTGCAATACGTACGGATCGCGACGATTCGGACGGATTCACGGAATGCGGATCGTACTACGCGACTCGGACGGACGGGTACGATTCGTACGGAAAGGGCTACGAATACGAATCGTACGGTGGATTTTTTTACCGGATGGAATCGAGCCCCTAGTGTGTTTCCAGTGTGCTTCAACGCCTGTTTACAGCGGAGCTGGTTCTTGTGTGTGTTGAGGGTGTATTCCGGCCAAATTGAGCTAGGTGAGTGTAAAAAAGTGAAACAGAATTTATTATAAAAAGTGCAAATGCGTGACTTTCTACTACTTTATTAATAGTCCGGTTTGCACTGGTTAAAAACTGATATAGATGGACCCATAGGGTTAGTCTTAGTTATTAGAGACCCCTAGTCCATAGTGAAAAAGATTGGTCGACATGTTTCTGCTTTTTGGAGCCCAAGTCGCACTGCTTTCATCAGGACCATATAATGTGATCCTCCGGTGGTGTACACGCCCTAAGGTGCACCCTGCCGTGAGGAATTTGTGTGAAAAGAAAAAGAAAATTTTTTTTTCCTTTTTTATTTAGTATTTATTATACTTACGGCTATAAGCCGTTCAAGACCACTACAGCAATTTTGCTGGAGTCAGGTACCTGTAGGGAGAAATGTTTCCATAATTAGAATGAAACGATCTCAACTAATATGGTGCAGTACCAATTAACTCCACTCAATCCCTTCACCCAGTTAAAAAACACCTGTATGGTGAAATAGGGTAAAATGAGTCAATGGGGTAGCCAATCATTGTTCCCAATGTCGCGATTGACATAAACTAACATTACAACCTGTTCAGCATTCTATGAATGAGTGAATTATATTCTGCCTCCAAAATCATGTGGCTGAACATAACATCCAACCGTTTGTCAAGAATAACAGCGTGGAAATATTTAAATAGAAAACAACAAGCTAGAGATGCACTTTGTGGTATTAGCGTAAAAGTAGAGTCTCATAAAGGCTCAGTAGACAAGGATTGGATAAAACAAAGGGAAGACAGGAAGGTCTCCGTCTAAACTCACAGGAGGAACGTCAATGTATGTCCTCATGGGCGAACGCGGTGAGGGGTTATCTTCACGCCGCATATCTATATAAAAACAGCCAATGGGACAAATCACTTAAAGTGAAATAATCAAGTCTCAGTACAAGAATCGGACTAGCAGTGCAACGCTAGGTCATAGATTCTCGTATGGAAGTCGGTACTTAAATTTTTGCAGGCGACTCCCCGCCGAATACCTATCCGAACTCCACCGCGGCCTGGTGTAAACGCCGAATGGACCGCGCTGCTTGTGTTCGTAATTCCTGACCTTAACACGTGACCGCGTTATGTGGTCGCGTGAGTCGTAGTATCGTCCCAAGGTGTTAAGGGAGACGTACTATTATTGTTCCGACTCGGTGTGTTGGAAAGTCGGAAGGTGGGTTAATTTTAGCGAGTCTTACAAGTATTCATAAGGCATTCATAATCGTTTAGTTTATCGATGCTGAATGCCATAATACACGAACATTAGTCCATGCAGCTACACATGCAACTTAGGTTTTTCTCTTTTGGGACAGAAAGATTTGCTGCCAATTCGTGTGAGAATAACAAAAAACGCTGCATGGAAAACAGACCCACCTGGGAAGAACACACAATGCTAGCATTGACTATCTCTATGACAAGTTGTATCTAAACTCATCCAACAGAATAATTAGATGACAGCCTTATTAATAATGAGATTATTCAATACCCTTGGTCACCTGTTGTTTTTTGATGATACATCCGCCTTGGCCTATATAAACAATGTGCATAAAACTGCAGTAAATCAAACAAAAGCAAAATGCATTTTTTTAATGTTTTTGCAGCAACATTAAATGGTGCAAAAGTTATTTGTGCCTAATGGTAAGCGTTTTGCCTTTCTGTGCATCTTAAGTCTTGTGCATCTTGTTGACTTGAGATTCCTTGTGTAGGATTTCCCTAATCCAGAGCACAGGCATTTTTAGGGTGAGCATGGTTGGCACAGACATCTTGTGGAGAATCTGAAAGCTTCCCTGGGAATGCATTCCACCCATTGCTTTCCATTGACGTTGTGGCTTGTAACTCACATTTGCTTGCTTCCTATTTTTTGGCATTATTTTTTGGGGGACAGTCCAGCAGGTTTGTGACCCTCCTGTGGCTCATAGCCTGTTCACCATTGCTCCTTGTATTCTTCCCCACGTGTTCGCTTTCTGTAAACTGACCTTTAGATTTTCTTCTTATCTTGTCATATTTGCTGTGCTTTCAAAGACAGAGGTCAAATGACAGACTATGTCTTCTGTGAGAGCTTGGTGTTTAATTTTCTTTCTATGACGATAAAGTGAGAGGATTTATGTGACAATCTTGCTGGGCACCCATGTGAGTTGAGAGGATGTAGGATGTTATTTTTTTGTAGCACACAGCAAAATGTTAATGTCTGTAAATGAACTGTGTAAATATGTCAGACTATATTAAAATTAGGAAAGCACAAATGAATCACTTTTTTGTAATTCAGAGGTGTGGAAGAAACAAATATTTTTATATGATCAAAACAAACCAATACACTTGGTGACAACATTTCCACACATTGTCATTTGTGTGGTGTACAGTTTTGTCTGTAAAACTATATGTCTGAGTGAATGTAATGGTCATTTGAATTGAAATTGTGTTGTCTGTAATGGCAGTGTGTTACCACACCATGAATACTTCACTCTGCGCTAGTCAACTCTAGCCAAGTTAACTCTATGAAACTCGACTCCACTCTACTCCAGTCTACACCAGTCCACTCTACAATACTTTGCTTCAAAATACACTTTGACATTCTACAGATCTTTACGCTATGCCCCTCTACTACATTCTACGACACTTCACAGCACTCTATGCCACTCCACTCCACTCTACGACACTGTACTCACTCTCCACTATAGTCTACACCACTCTACTCTACTCTACTCTACACCAAACTACTCCTCTCCACACATCTCCACTCCTCTCTACACCACTCTGCTCCATTCTGCACCACTCCACTCTACGCCACTCTACACCACTCCACTCTACGCCACTCCACTCTATACCTCTTCACTCTATGATACTGCAATATACTACACTCTACTCCATTTCAATCTACAACACTCTACAGCACACTACTCCACTCTAAGCCACTCCACTCTACTCCATTTAACTCTACTCCACTTTGTGGCACTGTTGGCCACTCTACTGCACTCTAAGCCACTCCACTCTACGACACTCCACTTCACTCCATTCAAGATACTCCACTCTATGACACTTTGCTCCAATCTATGCCACTCTACGCTGCTCCACTCTACCATCTGTATGCCACTTCACTCTAGGCTATTCCCCTGTATGACACTCCAATCTACAACACGCCACTCTGTTACACTCTATGGCACTCTACACCACTCCACGACACTCCACTCTATGACACTCTAAGACACTCTATGCCATTCTATGCTACTCCACTCTAAACGTTTCTCTATGACACTTTACTCCACTACACGCCACTACACTGTATTACAATTTACTCCACTCTACACTACTCCACTCCACTCTCCTACACTCTACAACAGTCTACTCTACTCAATGGCACTCCACTCCATGACACTTACTCCACTCTATGCAATGTCACTTTATACCCCTTCACTCTACATTACTCCACTCTATGACACGTTACTCCATGCCATGACACTCCTCTCTATGACACTTTACTCCTCTCTGTACTACACCACTCCATCCTACAGCACTCCACTCCCCTCTATGGCATTCCACTCTATGACACAATACTCCACTCTATGCTATGCCACTTTATGCCCCTTCACTCTACATCACCACTCAATGACACTCTACTCCACTCACTCTAGTCCACTTGATGCCACTCCATTCAATGCCACTCTACCCCACTCTGTGCCACTCTACGCCATTTCACTCCTCTGCGGCACTCAACTCCCTTCTACTCCACACCCCTCCTCTCTACGACCTTCCACTCTACACCCTCCACTCTAAACCTCTGTACTCTACTACACCACGTCATTACACTCCACTCCACTCTAAGACACTTCAATCTTCGCCACTCTACTCCACACTACACCCCTCCATGTCACTCCACTCTAGGGCCACTCTATGACACTCTAGGCCCTCTATACCACTTGACTCAATGCCACTATACTCCATTCTATGACACTCTACTCTCCGGCTCTCTACTCCACAATACTCCACACTATGATTCTCTATGACACTTAATGCCACTCTACGCCACTCCAATATATGACACTCTATGCCACTTTACTCCACTCTATTCTACTCCACCCTATGCCACTCCACTCTATGACACTTATCACCACTCCACTCTGTGACATACCACTCCACTCCAAAGCACTCTACTATACTGCGCTCTACAACACTTTCTTCCACTCTATGGCACTTTACTCCACTTTATGCTATGCCACTCTAGACCCTTCCATTCTACATCACTCCACTCTATAACACCCTACCCCCTTCACTCTATGCCACTCTATGCCAGAAAACGTTACTCCCCTCCACTCTATGACACTCCACTTTGCAGTACTTCACTCACCTCCTCTCCACTCCATGCTATGCTCCTCCACTCTATGCCCCTCTACTCTATGCCCCTCCACTCTATACCTGTCCACTGTACAACCCTCCACCTAATGACCCTCCACTTAATGACCCTCCACTCTACGACCTTCCGCAACACTTTGTGACACTCCACTCTACGCCATGGTACACCACTCTTCACCACTGTATGCTACTCCACACGCAACTCTACAGCACTCTACACCACTTCACACCAATCCATGACACTCTACTCAACTCTAAGCCGCTCTACTTCACTATACGCCACTCCACTTTACGCCACTCTACTTCACTCTACACCACTCTACACCCCTCTACCCTATGCCCCTACCACACTCTACTCCACTCCACCCCACCTCTACCCTATGCCCCTCCACTCTACGCCACTCCATGTTATGCCACTCCACTCTAAAACATTTTATGTCACTCTACACCACTCCACCTCACCTCACTCCACACTACTCCACTCTAATCCATGGCACCACACTCTATTCCACTCAATGACTCTCCACTTTATGACACTCCACTCTACGAAACACCTCAACATGCCAGTCTATGACACTCCACTCTATGACACTCCACTGTATGACACTCCACTCTACGAAACTCCACTCTATGACACACTACTCTATCACATTTCACTGTACAACACTCTATGCCACTCTACTGCACACCACTCCACTCCATTCCACTCCATTCTATGTCATTGTACACCACTTCACTCCACAGCACTCTCCTCTATGCCACAAACCTTCAGCCATTATAAACAGCAGCTACACTAGTGTACAACACGGCTAAAACACATTGGCAAAGCCAATAACTCTTGCATAGGCGAGACTGAATGACTTTGCCAATATTTGTCTGTTCTAAGCACATGTTCATCAGGTGTGGCCCATGCAAAGAGTGACGATGGCCGTTTTTGTGTCAGACTCATATTACTGGACCCAAAAAGTGCTTTCCCCAGTGCAGGCGCAAACTCATGCGTTTGAATAAGGCCATGCCATAATGCAACTAAGAGCACACCGCCATGGAATCGCATGGATGCAGAACTTGCACCAGTGCATTCCATACTATAGAAGGGGCGGACAAGCGTGTGCAGCCCTTTCTGTTATACCAAAGTCAAATAGTGTAAGCACATCTGCGCCCTAGTGGCACTTTGTGTAATACAGCCACCAGTGTATGGTAGGCTCAGCGTGTTTTAAAAAAGCAAGCCACATGTAAATATCTAGGTGCAGATAGTACTAACGTGTGTCAATTGTGATTATCTTGTGAATGGTGGAGTTTGACCATTTCCTGAATCAGAGTCACACATTGGTTTGTAAAAGCATGAAGATCGAGATGCTGCTTACATCACTTCCTGTTGCGCGCAGTGCGTCCCACTTTGGATGACCTCCACTGTTGTTATTTGTCGAGGATGAATGAAGGTGGACTCTTTCTTGACACACTGGCAGCGCAGCCTCTCATCCGCTAGGGATTCATTGATGGGGAGCTCCTCTTTCGGCTCTAAAATGAACCATACAGGGTTACAGCAACACTGCTCATGAGAACATTGTCTGCCACTCACTTTCTTCTTCACAAGGCAAAATGCCTCTCAACAAGGAAGACTGGAAATTAGCCTAAAGAAAATAAATGCCCCCTTAATGTTACTAGAACATGCCTTCTGGGTTTTAAAAAAACAGTCCTGCTCAGATTTTAGTTCTAAAAAGCTTACATTAATTCTCTGCTTTTCTGTACTTTATATACTAAGCAATGTTTGTTTGTAGGGTTGTGTTGTCATGGCATAACGAGTATCTTAGGAAGAGCTAAACAGCAGGACAAACTAAACCTTAAATTGTTACATTTCCTGATTCTGCCCTTGAGAATAGGTCTTTGTTGACTGTTATTGCCCTTATTTGAAGTGAGCTGATTGGCCACCGCCATCCGAACATTCCTTTGCATGTTCTGGTACCAATGTTGCTTTTATTGGCAGTGTTGTTAATCGATCATTAATCAATGTGTATTTTTAATCTTTTATTGTAAAGTGCAAGTCAGTGCCTTTTCACCTTGATCTGTCAGAATTCGCCATGTGGCACTCACCAAAGTCTGTTTTAACCCCTTCAGGGGGAGGGGAGCCGCGTGAGGCACCGCAGTGCTCATGACGAGCTCGGCTCGTCATGCAGCACGGTGGTGCTGTGCTCATGACGAGCTGCCTGTTTCCGTAGAACACTCAACACAGCAGGGTAATTATCCCCGCTTGGGAGCGCCGCGGCGGTTATGACGAGCTCAGCTCGTCATGAGCACAGCGCCACTGTGCCTCATGACGAGCTGAGCTAGTCATGAGCACCGTAGGTGTTAATTGCTCAGCATTTAAAGCTGAAGCATACTCTACGTTATCACTAACCTCTAGAAATTAACCACCATACAGAGAAATGGAAAACGCGTCTCCCTATAGTCAGGGTCCCTGAAATTATGCGGCAAGGGAGAGCCACATTATGCAGCACATTTTGTGATTGCATTGCTTTATTATTTTGACATTTTTACACTTGTTTGCACTATCTGGGCATTATTTCCACGTCATAATACCAGTTTAAAACCCAAATAGCAATACGCTAAAGAAAGTACACCAGTAAACCTTTCCAAAGGGCCTTCCACTGTGCAGCAACATGTGTTGCTGCGCTTTTACTATCTTTTGAACCGTTTGAGTTATGAAGAACTTTTTTTGTTAAAATCTGCAGATTATGCGGCAGCTGGCGGATTATGCGGCTAGCCTTTAACTATGTGAAAATTGCTGCGCCCTCACCATCGCATAATTCCAGTGGCCCAGCCTAATGTTGTTAATAACCTTGGGCATTGAACAGATGAAGAAACCTGGTAAACATTCGAAGGCATGTTATATAAAACTCCTATCCCTTATTCCCTACGCATAGGAGCCATGACACAAAACAAGCACAGAGCACAGCTTGTTCCAGAAGTGACATCAGATCTTAAACCCTCACAGATATGTTTAGCAGGAGTATCATGAGTACATTTGAGCACATTTCGAGTACACTTGCAAACCCTCCTGATTTAGGCAGAAGATTCACACTTTTGTACGCTTCACATAAACCAATGTTACCTTTTGTCAGCGTTAAGCTTTCTCTAGCCATAGTGCTTTAAAAGAAATAGTGATATTTAAATTATTACAACGCCTCCTCAGGGGTAGTAAGCGCTATATAAATGCTATTTATTTTGTGGGAAAGATCAACACATCTGACATTCTTACAGAATGCATATCTCCTAAACAGAGCATGAAGAAAGTGAAAAGCTGCCTCTCTTCAGTATGTGTGAAGTGCTGACAAGCTGTGAGCCTTTGTGTCCCCTCTTCTGCATTTGAATCAGGTGCGAGGCTCCTGACTGCTGCCAGGCAGGAGACCCCAACAAAAGGAGGCCTGATGACCCCTGAGATTCGGCCTTTGTTATGGGCCCAGCAGGAATCAGAAATAAGAGAGCCACATCCCAGCCTGCACGTTGCAGATCGAAAGCAGACAACAGCGTGCAGGGGTTCCTGCTGAAAGTGTCCCGGTGTTTGGAAATTACACCGGACAAATTCAGAATCTTTCTTACTTGGGCCCAACTTCTTGGCAGGGTGGACGGCGTCCCCCTTGGCAAAAAAGTGGAGAGACGCTGTCCACCGCGAGTACCCCTGACTCGTGCCCTGCAAACACATTCTTCCAGCCATGACGCTCCCAAAGCAGTGTGCAGCTCATACACAGAAAAGATTGAGCGCCTTGTCAGCTATATAAATGCAGATGCTATACAATAGGCATCCACTGTGGACTGAAAAATTATTTAGGAGAAATGCATCTTACCTGCATACTTATCTTGACCTTCAATCAGCACAACCGCCAGAAGCCCAATGATCAGCTTGGCCAGCATGCCTGCCTGAGCGCCCCCTCTCTGCTCCTGCACCGGTGGAGATTGGAAAGTCTGCCTGGTGTGTTTGCCTGACTGGCAAGATGTGTCTATTTATACTGAAACCAGGTCACGTTTTGTTGGCATGAATGATTAACCAACAGACTTGTCCCTGTTACCTGGCTGCAGGAAATTGCGCTGCCTCGGGTAGTGAGTCACCTGGAACTTAGTAAGTGACAGAATGGGCGTGGCCCAGCTGACACTAGCGCGCATCCGTGGAGGAAGCAAATAGCATTCTGCATGAGTCAACAGTTTAGATTGGTTGGTAGAAGCAGTTGGATGTGATTTAGCACATGTGATGACTTCTATCAGGACCAGGAAGTTAACATGTTTGCTACTCTTAGGGGTGGGGTATCCGTAAGGGCTACCCTGTGCGTGCTTCAATGCCTCGCCAGGGGTCATAAGCACTATGTAGATAGATGCAAATCTAATGCATGAGATTGTGGGAATAGTCAACATTCCGTGTTGTGGGAAGCTAAAATATTGTATTGCAATGTAGGTAGTGTGTCGTCCTCTCACTGTCACCGCACTGTTTACACTGCATGCTCTCCAACCTTGCAACCTATGAGGATAATCATGTCTGTTAACTGCGGTCTTGACACCAGGTGGGGATTGTGGGTCTGCACTGATCAGATATTCTATATATTGTCCAAAGACTGTCAGTGTTTCAATCTCCTCTGACCAAACTCCACAGAAATCACCTTCTGAGGTCGTCTCTCTCAATCAATCAATCAATCAATCATCAAAATTTATATAGCGTGCTACTCACCCGTAAGGGTCTCAAGGCGCTGAGGGGAGGGGGATCGCTATTGCTCGAACAGCCAGGTCTGGAGTTGTTTCCTGAAGGAGAGGTGGTCCTGGGTCAGCTGAAGGTGAGTGGGGAGGGAGTTCCATCCCACCCATTAAAGCTTATTTACTACTTCTCTATTGCCTGTAGGTTTCCATAACACGCGCTGTTTTTAGTTTAGTTAAAGATCTTTTCTAAATTTACAGTTCAAATGAACACGGCGGCGCTGTTACGTTCTTTGGCATTGACAGGGATGTGGTGTGTCGCTGTATTACTAGAACCTACACCATTACAAATACGGCATTTAATTACTATTTATCTGTTTTCTTATTGTTAGAAATGGGATATCTGGTTGGCTTAGGCTTGCGCCAAAGCCAGGCAGAAATCACTATTCCTAAGGTAGGGTAAGGAAGTCACCCGCCAAGACAACCCCTGCTCACCCTCTTGGTAGCTTGGCACGAGCAGTCAGGCTTATCTCGGAGTCGATGTGTAAAGCATTTGCGCACGCACCCCCAGCAACAACATCCCAGGCCCCCCACAAAAGGAACTCACATCAGAATCACCCATGCATAGAACATTCAGAGGTGTAGGAGAAACACATGATGCATAAACATACATTCAGCGGTGTAAGGAACAAGGCACATGATGCATCAACAACACATTCAGAGGTGCAGGAGAAACACATGATGCATAAACATACATTCAGCGGTGTAAGGAACAAGGCACATGATGCATCAACAACGCATTCAGAGGTGCGGAACACAGGGTGCGCAAAACATACAACATGCAGTACATTTCCTAACACCCAAAAGCAATAGGACATAGATCATAACCGCATCTAAACCACAGTTAGCGCAGGAATCATAATAGCACATGAATCACTTTATAGTCCAGGTTGCGCCACTGCGCCAACACCTAAATGTAGCAGCTGCCCACTACTTGCTGGGCAGCTGAGGACAGGGACAGAACAGGGCCTAAACGCTGCAGCTGGCACTAAGTGCTGCGCAGCTGGGGAAGGCCAGGGTAGGGATGAAGGAGTGCGACTCACTCCTAAGTCCAGAACATGTCCCAAGAAAGCAAAACCTAAACTTAGCAGCTGCCCACTACTTGCTGGGCAGCTGGGAAGCAAATTGCGCCAGGGGCTCTCACTAGCCCCTCAGGATCCAAAAACTGCGCAAACTGGGAGCTCTAGGAATACATCTGCCACCTGTTGGAGCCCTCTGGGCTCTAGACATACAAGTGGTGCACAGGGGAGCAAAACTGTGCCCAACTGGGAGCCTTCTAGGCTCTAGGGACCATGCTGCTGCACACATCACGTGGGAGCCTCGCAGGCTCTGCACAAAAACAATGCCCCACGGTGGAGCCCTCTAGCTCGGGAACAAAGATGCTGGGGCTGTGAGCCTCTCTGGGCTCGTAGCAAAGAATACCCCCCAGAGCCTGTCTAGGCTCTAAACACAACTGGGGGGCGGGGAGCCTTCTCAGGGCTCTAAATCAACAATGCCCCCCGGTGCTGTGGAGCCTCGCAGGCTCTGAAGATCAAATGCCCCCTCGAGCCTCGCAGGCTCGTAAATACGAAGGGGCGTGCTGAGCCTCTCGGGGCTCGGCAACTAGGATGCTGGGGCTGAGCCTCGCAGGCTTTGAACAAATGTGGCACTCAAGAGCCTCTCTGGGCTCGTGACAACTGATGCCCCCTGAGCCTCTCTGGGCTCATGACAACTGTAATGCCCCCTGAGCCTCGTGGGCTCTTCAAAACAATTGTGGCGCCTTAAGGAGCCTCTCTGGCTCTGACACAATATGACACAATATGGTCCCATGAGCCTCGTGGGCTCTCGAGGATAATGGGGGCACTCACAAGCCTCTCAGGGCTCGCCAAACAAAATATGCCCCCCAAGCCTCTCGTGGGCTCAAAAAGCCATGGGGCCTCACGGAAGCCTCTCGGCGCCCCCTGCAAGGACTCTGCACCACTGGAGGGGAGGCGGGCACCGGCAATGTGCCCAGACGCCCCCCCCCCCTCTTTCCGCACACACTCACCGGCTCTGGGGCGGTCTGCGGCTGTCTCCTCGGCAGCGGTAGCGCTCGGAGGGGCTCTCTCTCCTCATGGGAGCCCCGCCTTGACCATGCACCCGCTTCGCTTTAGTCTTCACCCAGTCCCCCATCTCGGGACCGGGACTTAGGGTGGAGCAGCAAGGCTCTGGGACATTTCTCTCTCTGGGGCTCCCTCCTGGTCATGGGAGCCCAGCGACATTTGGCATCTTGTTCCTGGTGGCCCCGGGGCTCTCCCCAGCTCACGGGAGCCCCGGGCAGCCATCACTCGGCAACCTCTCCTCACCTGACCGCGGGGTGGGGTCCCGTCATCTTCCGGTTTGACTGGAGCACTTCTGGGTGTCCCTCGGTCCCGCCCACGGCCTGCCTGACTTCCTGCGGTGGGCCAGGCGGCGGGGACAGTTTCACGGGGCAAAGCTGGGTGGGCACCGGCTTTAAAGATAAGTAAAGCGCTCCCAAAGCGCTAGCAGTAAAATACAGCGCTTTCCAGTGCTATAAATAATCAACAGCGTCCCCAGGCGCTTAGGGGCGAAATAAAGCACTCCCTGGGGCAAAATAAAGTGCTCTCAGTGCAAGGGGCCAGATCAGCTCCAGAAGGGTAAAAGTGAAGCGCTTCTCAGGCGCTAGTGGCCCCCCAAAGTCCAGGATCATCACAAGATGGAGCAAGCAGCTCCCAAGGACCAGGAAAAGTCCTCCAGCCTCCCAGTCCAGCAGGCATTCAGGCAGCCAGGGGCTGGGCAGGGCCCAGGGAGGCAAGCTGTCCCCAGGGCCCCAGCAGCACGCCCCTGGTAGATTCAAGGTAGAAACCAGAACATTTTCGAAGAGGTCACAGCCTCTTTTTATACATGAAATTCCTTTGTCTAAAGGTGCAGGGTGGGGGGGAGAACCAGTTGCAGCTGGTCTGGGAGCACTCTTGATGTGCTCAGCCCCTCACTCTATTCACTGGCAGGGCTAGGGTCGTTAGACGCACCACAGGGGGCGGAGCCAGCATTGTGTGGGGAAAGCCCAGCCCTATTCAGGACCCAGGTGCACTCCTCCCCAGCCATCAGCATGCTAATCTCACACTCACCACCGGGCAGACCCATCATGACTCAGGGAGCCTGGCATCCCATCCAGCTCCAGCCAATCACACGTCAGCACCTTTACAGCACGCGCACAGCCATGTCTAGAAGTGGCACTTCCACATTAGACACAATCATGCCGCATATATCATTGCACAGCATTCAATCACACAAGTCCGCACATACCAAACTCAAACCTGTACACCCTACGCATGAGGAACTACCAGGGACACATACATTCCCCATGCATTCCTATGGGAGGGCAGGCCAACCTCACTACACCCACTCAGAGTGCGCACGCACTTTCCACTGGGACACAGTGAAAGTGCGCAGAAACAAAGACATCACTATAATTATTTAAAAACACCAGGCAAAAAGTTTAGGGGTGAACCTGCCAGAAGGGCTAAGTCCAACACTTATTTATTAATTAAGTAATTTATTTGTATATCACTAAATACGTTGCCTTTCAGCCTCCTCAAAGCGCTTAGTGATCTCTTGGGCACTAGACCTAGCACCTCACACTTACATCCCTTCTTTGATCTTTATTTCGCATTACTCTTGGGATTTGGAAGCCACTGAGATGCTTATCACAGAGACATAAAGCGTAAGTCAGAGCAGGGCGCGGCGTGCAGCAGCAGCAGCGAGCTGGACTGCTTGTATGCGAACCGGGGAGCTGGGCATCGCTGGGGCTGTGTCACAGGCCACACATCTGCCAGCTGCTCCTGCTACTCTCTCGAGGGAGAGAGCCCTGATCTGCTTGCCATCTCCCTCTCCCAGCCCCGGATCCCGGAGAGCTGTCGGCAGGAGGAAATTGTTTTAAGTTGTCGGGCCACCCATGAAAACATCAAGACTACTAGAGTATACCAAGCGCCATCTCAAAACCGCCAAGCACCAAGTGACCATAGCAGCACCAATGCAGACTTGTGCCCTTCCACATTTAGGAGAGTATTCAATTTACAATCAGGGCCGGACTTGGAACCAAAACTGGCCCTGGCAAAGTGTTTGGCCGGCCCCAGCGGGTTGGGGGTGCGGCCAAGCTATTTGCCGCGGCAGATATTGGCCGATTTCGTTACAGCGGCAAATTTTGCAGCTATGCTGCAAAAACGGCCCTGTAACAAAATCGGCCCCCAACCCTGGTGGGCCACCAGGGAATTGCCTGGCGCCCGCTATAGCCAGTCCGGCACAGTGTACAACAGAGCTCCTCTCCAGCACAAATCTGCCTAGAATTTGGCCTCATTGAACAAGATCTATCCAGAAGAGCGGCAACAGAAAAAATTGGTACAAGATCAGCCTACCACCTAATTGCCTAAATCAAGCCTTATGGTCAACACTTCAACACAATCAGTCATCTGAACACTATAAGGACTTGTACACTTCGATCAAGCAATTAGATCTCACAGAAGTAAGAGCATCAGGTGCAACGTAATATATATTCAGAATAGCAACAAACAGAACTACAAAAATGATCTCCATGATAGTGGACAAAAACAAGTTTATGACTCGCTTACATGCATGGATGGTAATAAAGCTTCATACCAACCTTTCTGCTGCCCCGTACATGCCTAGTGCTTTCCCACTGCATAAAAAACACAGATTTCTCTTTGTGTAAGGGAAACATACCAGCATTATAGACCACACCATCATGGAAATACACTAGTCCGATACTATGCAGACAATGTAATGATAAGAAAGAAGATCTTATACATTTGATCCAGGTGCGGCTTCTCCACTATGGCGGAGGAGCGTTGCCCCACTGCTTTTAAGTAGTGGGAAACAGAAACATAAAATGATAATAATTTGGTGTTATTATCATTTTAGGCTGCTTACTGCTGCTTTGTGGGCGGGTGAGTGGGAGGGGCTCCTCTGCTCTTGGAGGAGGGCAGGGGAGGATTGGTTTGCCCACTCCTAAGTGTGCAATGACTGTTTGGTGAGCCCTCTCGGGCCACCCAAACCAGTCATGAGCACTTTCCCCTTTTCCATGCAGGCAGCATTGCAGCCTGCATGGTGAACATGCCCAGTTCTACAGCCCTCAGACCAATCAGAATGTGGCATTGCAGTGTTGTGATTGGCTTAAGCGAGAAATATATGTACACTCAGGGAAGCCATAATAGCATGTTTCAATCCCAAAGATCCTCAGCTAAACTGTAAACTTGTAAAGGTTTTAGACATAGCCTGCTGTGATCAGTCCAAAGTACTCCTCACTCGCTGACGGAAACATGCAACAGACCATCCAAACAGGCCAGTGATGATGTTTGACCTTCCATTGTCCTTAGCAGGGGCGGCCTTAGGCATGTGCAAGCTGTGCACCTGCACAGGGCCGCCAACCCCCAGTGGCCGCGACGGCAATATATATCCTTAATATAACAATCCTCTGAGGATGGAAACATATTTGCGTGGCGGCCCCTGGCAGGGATTGTGGCCTCCAGCTCTGTTCCACTTCCAACCACCCTGACCCCTGCCCGGACCCCCTCTTCCGTGGCTTCCTATAGACGCTCCCTGCACAGGGCCGCCATGAGCCTAGAGCCGCCCCTGTCCTTAGTTAGAAATTGTCAAAGAACTGAAAAACAGACACTAATGGTGTTTGGCTATCTTAAAATGTAAACTGTTGCTTTATTGTTGGTATTTATTTTTCAATCATAAAGGCTTCTTCCCCACATTCCAGGTCGCTGGTGCAGAAATGTATATTTTAACAGCACTATTGAATGCATTGTGAATCATCAAAGAGACGATTGCACAACGAGAAGAATGTATCCTTTAGATCTATTTTAGAAGTTTAGTAAATATCATGTGCTTTTGTAAACATTGTCATGGTTTTAATTAACTGAAACAATAAAGACTTGTCTTGTGATATAATCAACAACACACTGGGTTATTATATACAGCTGAGCGAGTTATATTGGAACGGGTGAGAGTGCAGCCGATGGGGGAAATGTCTTGATTCTTGATGTTGATTCTGGCTGTGCTGGCAGGTTGTTCCTTTATTTTATCTTGTCATCTAATATTTAATTTATAGCCGTGTTCACTTCCATAGGTTTGTAGGTGGGTATAGATTAATGTTTGTGGAATGGAGCCAAAGGGTTTGTGTTGGGGACTATTTGCAAAGTTCTCTCTGATATTTTCCTGTTTTTCCTAGCAAGAATATTAATAAGTCCTCACTGTCCAGTTGGGTTGAGCAGGGCATCTTTCTTGAAGATTCTGGTCTCATCAGATCAAACACGTTTTTTTGTAATATTTCCCAATATTGGTTGGCTATTTCATTGACGCAATTGGTCAGTATTCCTTATTAAAGGTTGTATTACATTTCCTGTGTATTTTGTAAAATATCTTATTAAAATCGCTGTTCCGGGGGGCACTTCAGAGACTTGCACACTGAACTGTGAGTTAGATTATGCATTTGATGCTTTGCTCGCTTCTTCTTAGAGAAGTGACATTGTCGTGCACCCTGTGATTCTTATATTTCCTCATTTTTTTCAATCTGTGGGTGCAGTTTGGAGAGTTTTTTAGGTAAGAAAGTCTTGATGGTTTTCTTTAATGGGCTACATAAACCAAACATGGCCAGGCCAATATTTGTTGCTTGGTTGATGGTGATATATTGTCGCAAAGACCATATTTGACCTTTGAGCAGCACTGTTTCATTAGGAAATGTATTGCTACATGAGTTTCTTCACATTCTGTTGCAAATGCACATAGTTTGTTCAGCAGTCTAGGTTCATGTGTTAGAAATCCTTATGTTGTGCCAAAATTGCCATGCTTTGTAGTAGAGTTTGTTTTTAAGGGATTCCCTCATACATGATTTTCCCGGAGTTTTATATAGCACAAACTAGACCGGAAGTTATCAAAGCACTTCACATGAACACCAGTTGCGTTACAGATGGATACATTCGTTTTTGTTAGGCCCGGGGAGATTAAGTGATTTGAACAGAATCACAGGATGGTGAGCGTTCCTGCCGAGACTCAAACCCAGTTCCCTAGCTTCGAGGTCGACCACCCTAGCTGTTAGGCCACATCCTCTCCTCTTTAAGCTCTTCTAATGTCAGATGTTTAAGTTAACAGTGCATTGAATGACCATGCCCTCAAATGTAGTGTACATGGCTACGTGTATCTGATTTATTTAGTACACAACACAGCCACTCTGCCTCGGATCACTCAAACAATATCGATGTAAAGAATATCGAGTTACAAAAATATCGAGGTAAAAATATAGAATACCAAAACATCGACCTCCTATCTCCAAACAGGTAAGTACAAAAATATTGAATCAAAAATATTGATGTAAAAAATATAGTTAGTCAAAATATCGAATTTTTTAAAATGCTTTAAATTAATTATTAATTATTGAAATCATAAATATAATTAACTTAAACATACTTAAAGTACTTAAATAACCTGAAAATCAATAAATAATGAATGTAAGTCAAAAAATGTTTTTAACAAATTCTTTTGGTAATACATATATATATATGGTCCGTGAGCAAGACAGCGGACGCTGTCGAAACGCGTTGGTGTTTGTTGTTTTTTTGACCCCATGGATTAATAAATCACCATGAAACTCTAATGCAGTGGAGTGCTGGAATTGTTTTTTGAAAGCGACTCCGTGGTTTCGCCCTTGAAGGGAGAAATATTGTGCAAATATATATATATATATATATATATATATATATATATATATATATATATATATATATATATATAAACGTAATATTAATAAAATATGTACAATATTTTTACCGTAGGATAGCGGAAAGTGTAAAATTTACTATAATCACTCCATGAAGTGCAACAGTAGAGAAAGCGTTGGATAGCGTTGGGGTAAATATTATTATTCCAACTTCAGGGAGTGCAACAGTAGGGAAAACGTTGGATAGCGTAGGGGTAAAAATTAGTATTTCCACTCCAAAGATATTTTTTTCGTACTGTCAGGTGATAGATATTTTAAAAGCACGCAATACGCACTTGCCAATCACGAGTTCATTACTTCCTGCTGTGAACAAGGCTTCCGCCGAAACGTTAGTATATGGAAGTTTGCTGCGCTGCTACTGCCTGATTAAAAACCTCGTTTTTCCAGCATTGGGCCTCACTCTCTGTTACACTGTTGGTGTCTTTCGATGGGTTACTCCGAGCCCATTTCCGTGAGGCCGCCTTGAAGGGTCGGGGGCTCCAGATTCGGGGAATCTTTGTGTGATATATATATATATATATATATATATATATATATATATAAACGTAATATTAATAAAATATGTATAATATTTTTACCGTAGGATAGCGGAAAGTGTAAAATTTACTATAATCACTCCATGAAGTGCAACAGTAGAGAAAGCGTTGGATAGCGTTGGGGTAAATATTATTATTCCAACTTCAGGGAGTGCAACAGTAGGGAAAGCGTTGGATAGCGTAGGGGTAAAAATTAGTATTTCCACTCCAAAGAGTGCAACAGTAGAGAAAGCATTGGATAGCGTAGGGGTAAAAATTACTATTCCCACTCCAGAAAGTAAAACAGTAGGGAAAGTGTTGGATAGCGGGAGGGTTAAAATTACTGTTCCCATTCCAGAGAGTGCAACAGTAGGGAAAGCGTTGGATAGCGTAGGGGTAAAAATTACTATTTCTACTCCAGTGAGTGCAACAGTAGGGAAAGTGTTGGATAGCGTAGGGGTAAAAATTACTATTCCCACTCCAAAGAGTGCAACAGTAGGGAAAGCATTGGATAGCCGGAGGGTTAAAATTACTATTCCCACTCCAGAGAGTGCAACAGTAGGCAAAGCGTTGGATGGCGTAGGGGTAAAATTACTATTCCCACTCCAGAGAGTGCAACAATATAGAAAGCGTTGGATAGCGTAGGGGTAAAAATTACTATTCCCACTCCAGAGAGTGCAACAGTAGGGAAAGTGTTGGATAGCGTAGGGGTAAAAATTACTATTCCCACTCCACACAGTGCAACAGCAGGGAAAGCGTCGATTAGCAGGAGGGTTAAAATTACTATTCCCACTCCAGAGGGTGCAACAGTAGGGAAAGCGTTGGATAGCGTAGGGGTAAAAATTACTATTCCCACTCCAGAATGTGCAACAGTAGGGAAAGCGTTGGATAGCGTAGGGATAAAAATTACTATTCTCACTCCAAAGAATGCAACAGTAGGGAAAGCGTTGGATAGCGGGAGGGTTAAAATTACTATTCCCACTCCAGAGAGTGCAATAGTAGGGAAAGCGTTGGATAGCTTTGGGGTAAAAATAACTATTCCCACTCCAGAAAGTGCAACAGTAGGGAAAGCGTTGGATAGCGTAGGGGTAAAAATTAGTAGAGAAAGTAAATACTTCATATATGAATGAAAATAAAATAAATATTAATAGCAAATACAAATTAATTAAGTGATAATTTTTTTATATAATATAATAATTAATAAAAGAAAATACTAATAAAAATATTTATTACAAACAATTACCTATTAATATAAATTATTTACCAATTAACAATTAATTAAATATGTATTAAAAATTACAACAAAACAAAACCAATAAATAAATACCAATATGTATTTATTCACAATTAAATAACTTCCCACCCTATTCCCCTGTAAACCCACAACCCTCTACAGAAAATAAATTAATACAATTAACAATTAAACTATTAATTAAAATTAATTACAAATTAAACTTGAATTAATTACCAATTAAAAATGTAAATATCAATTAATTCAATATAAATACCAATAAATACATTTAAACATTTAAATAATTATATTTAAATTACTTCCCACCCTATTCCAATATAAACCCACAACACGATACATTAATAAAATTAACAAAACTATCAATTAATCAATTAATTAAAATTATTAACAATTAAATGTTAATTAATTACCAATTAATTATCAATCAACAATTAATTCATTAATTCCAATTAAATACCAATAAATAAATTAACATATTTAATTATTTATAATTATTTACTTCCCACCCTATTCCCCTATAAACCCACAACATGCTACAGAAAATACATTAATAAAATTAACATAATTATCAATTAATCAATTAATTAAAATAATTATCAATTATATTTTAATTAATTACCAATTAATTATCAATTAACAATTAATTCTAAATAAATACCAATAAATAAATCAACATATTTAATAATTATAATTAAATTACTTTCCACCCTATTCCCCTATAAACCCACAACCTGCTACATCATTATATTACGCAAAAATAAAATACCATATAATTAATTAATTCAAATAAATTATAAAATAAATATACACTTTTCACACATATACTTACATAAAAAATACTTAAAAAAATTAATATTAACCTCAAATTCGATATTTCTGCTATTTTATTGGATATTTTTGTAGTCTATATTCTGTCCATTCGATATTGTGTCCATTCTATATTTTTTACTCTATATTAATGTAACTCGATATTAAAAACTCGATATTTTGACTGTATACCCTCTGCCTCCTCTCACATAATTGTGTAATTGTGTTTTATATAGCGCTAATCACCAACAGGTCTCTCAACGCTCCGGTGGGGGGGGTAACCAGAGGTCGTGGGAAGATGTACAGCCCCACAGTATGGTGAAAAATAGAGAGTATCTAGTGCCTCTCTAAACAGGAGCATTTTGAAATGTTTCCTGAAAGGTAGAAGATGCGCAGATGGTCGAGCAGCTGATTTCAGAGATGTGGGAGTAGAACAGAGAAAGCTTTACCCCCCTTTGATGCAGTCTTGTATCTAGGGATAGACAGGAGACAGGCCTCAGAGGATCGCATTGTGCGGCACGGGACATAGTTCTTCAGGCGTTCCTTGATATAGGCCGGGGCATTGCCATTGATTTCTTTATGGGCAATAAACAGGCCATTAAACTTAACTCTCTGCTTGATGGGGAGCCAATGGAGTTTAGGCAGCAGAGGGGAGGCCTGGTCCTGTCTAGGTAGCCTGAAGAACAACCTAGCTGCGTCATTGAGTACTAATTGAAGTTTATTAATGAGTTTTAGGGGACGACCTTGATAGAATACATTTCCGTAGTCCAGTCTGGAGACAATTGTGGCAGACACAATCATTTGCAGGGATGCAGTTGAGAGGAGTGGAACAAGTTTCCGTAACTGTCTTAGAAGCCCTGTTCATGTACCTGCCACAGTAGTGACTTGGTTAGCCATAGAGAGCTCTTTCTCCAATTTGATGCCTAGGCTTTTTGCGGCAGTGGCTGGGGTGGGGGTAGCACCCAGCTCCAGGGGCCAAAAATGCTCACTCCACGGATTGCCTTTTGTAGGGATGACAAGGACTTTGTTTTTTTCCGGGTTGTTTTTAATGAATTTGTGGTCATCCAGTTTACAGTGAATCTGGGAATGTTTTGTGCCTTTGCCTGGGTGTAGGTGGATTTGTTAATCCGAAGAATGAGCTGGGTGTCATCCGCGTAATTGAAGACACAACATCCCATGTGGGCAAGAGCTGCCACCAGAGGCTGTAGGTAGACTTTAAAGAGGAACAGAGAAAGTGCAGAGCCCTGGGGGACGCCCAGGGGGACGCCACAAGTGAGGGCGCCCTTATCCGATACTCATTCCTCCAACTGAATCCTCTGAGACCGCCCTGTTAGAAAGGATTCAAGCCATTGGTGTGCCAACCCCTGAATACCTAAGGGGATCCAACAGCCGACCATGGTTGACCGTGTCAAACACCGCTGAAAGATCTAATAAAATCAGGGCTCTCAGTTGTCAGTTTTGTCAGCCATGGTTCTGAGATAGTCTAAGACAAACAGCATCACCAGTTTGGTGCTATGATGTGCTCTAAAGCCTGCTTGTTGTGTTTGGAGTAGTTGGTGCTCCTCCAAGAAGGATGAGAGAGATTTGAGAACAAGTTGCTCTATCACTTTTGCTAAGAAGGGGTTCTGGGAAATAGGGCTTTGGTTCTTAAGATTGGCCACATCAGCTCCCAGTTTCTTTAGGAGGGAGGCTACTCTGGCTTCCTTAAGGGAAGGGGGTAGGTGGACGGTCAACAGTGAGTTGTTCAGAAGAGAGAGGAACTGGTTTATCAGACCAGGGACAGCCATTCGAAAAACCCTCGGGGGACAAGGGTCAGCAGGGGGAACCTGATTTAGTACGGTTCATTAATTATGTGAGTGATGTAGGATCGAATAAAGGAAATGCAGTGAGTTGGCTATCAAACAGTGTGGGGGGCTGGTGTTGAACTATACCGTTCTAGTTGGTAGGGGTATTGTCAATCTCGAGGATGATATCCCTAACTTTTTGCATGAAGTAGATCTGAAAGGTATTACAGTCTATAGAGGGCAAATACAAAAAAACCACTATGAAATACTAATTACATGAAAAGGCCCTGCTGCCATCTAATAAAATGCATATTAGACCTTGTACATTCCAGTGATAGTCCCTCTAATGGAGCTTTAGTCTATCAAAGCCCAGATTGTAATACCACTTACAAATGGCGGCGCTTTTGCACCTCCGCATCAGGGTTGATATACTGTCCAAGATTAAAACTTCACTTGAATTTCATAAAAAAAACCCTCGTAAATAAACAATTCAACAAAACTAGCGTATTTCTCCTAACAGGGCTCTGTTTTCGCTTATAAACGTAGCAAACTTTTTATCTGAATCATGACCTCCCGGGTTCATTTCCGGTCACTTGACTACAACCGCCGGGTGGGTCTCGTACTACGGGAATTCCGGGATTTAACCCATAGATCAATCTTCAGCCCTAGAGCGACGAGCAGGGGTTACATCAGACCCGTCAGCTCAAAAGTAAGTAATTTTATAACTATGACAGTTATTTATTTCCGTATCGATTTATATTCGCGTCTTGTTCGCAATATCTAATATGCCCACGGGACTGTGTCTCTGTTCGAGTTAAGAAATGCTGACACAATATCGCCTAAGATAATGCGGGCTTCCTGTGATTTCTTTTAACTTTCCTTAGTATTGACTTTTAATTAAAATACGGGCGCGCCTGTGTAAAGACACGCGACCCGATACTAATGCTTTTCATTACATGCGACCTTGAAAGGTCTCTTGCGTTCCCTTCAACCAGCCGAAATCAAGCTTTGGCACACCTTGCCAGTAACCACATGGTTATTCCCTGAGCCCTTAATTGTGGTCATAACGGGACAGGCAGGTACATGATACTAGACATGTATCAGTATCTGGTCCCCATGATTTCGAACACAGACAGCTATAAATAACAAAGCCATTTATAACGTTTGGCCTATTGCCTTACATGGCTTCAAATGCTTAGTACAAATTGAAAACTTCCTTACTTCATGTAAGCAGCGCTGTAGAAACTGTATACCCTAAAAAATGGGGATCCAGACTTTGGGGCTTATTCCAGTTCCCTCTAATCTACAGGTCATTTTTTCGGTCTCTGAAGTATTGAATTTTATATTTTGTTCTAATGTGTCTATACCAATGTGTTTTCTGATGTGCTAGATCAGGACTATTGAAGAATCTTTATACATGAGTTTTTGTCTAACTTATATTACACATACTTCCCATATCAAATGTTTGGTCCTTAAAAATGCTTAATGTGATGAACAGTATGTACTGTTTGAATAGTTTTTAGGTTTAACATCAGACTACAAACAATCTGTGGATATATATATATTTGCCCCTTTTTTTAACTTACAGAAGAACTCTGCTCCCTGAGTATTTAAACTCTGATATTTTGGAACTTGTCAATTTGGAACCAGGCGTGAAATAATATATGCTGTACATGTGAAAATAGGTATGACAGTTAGATCTTGTCTTGATTCTCTTTATATACAATCTTTGTCTCGTTTTCACCCTATCAGTTTGTTTGGGGACTATTGTTTTTCTTTCTGTATCACTAGAGCATACCCAATGCTCGGTTAACCTTAGTATTATTATTATTATTATTATTAATATTATGTTTCGTATATAGCGCCTGAATCGACCCCCGAAGGGGTATCTCCGCGCTTGCCTTGGGAACCCGTCCTGGCTTTTCTCTGTGCTTAGACATTGGGAACGCGCACGGTTTTATTTGGTTTTAATATCACGTCTTATTATTAAATTCCTTGTACTCACCTTCACCTGTACTACCTTTGAGCACATGAGAACCTGTGACTAAGCCTTTGAGGCATGATACATCTCAGCCTCACGTTCCTTGTAGAATATATTACACAAGAGTGCTTTAATGCTGAGATATTACAAAATATCTAAACAACTTCTCACTCTAGGTGGCTACTTTCTCTCTCTTGCTTGGGGTCAGCTGCTATCTCAATACACTTGAATATAATTCATCCGTCTTTCCTTCACAGCCTTGAGGAAGCCCCGGCGCAAATCGCCAATAGGGGGCGAAACACGTGTCAGCTGTCCATGTTTTATCATCAAACAATAAAGATGTCGCACTGCAATCTCAAGGAGTTCTGGTCTTGTATGACAACCTTAAAGAACGGATATTAATCCAAACAAGTACTTGTTGATTTCTTTTGGAGTACACACTCTTCTTTTCTCAAACTTACCCCCCTTTGATGCAGTCTTGTATCTAGGGATAGACAGGAGACAGGCCTCAGAGGATCGCATTGTGCGGCACGGGACATAGTTCTTCAGGCGTTCCTTGATATAGGCCGGGGCATTGCCATTGATTTCTTTATGGGCAATAAACAGGCCATTAAACTTAACTCTCTGCTTGATGGGGAGCCAATGGAGTTTACGCAGCAGAGGGGAGGCCTGGTCCTGTCTAGGTAGCCTGAAGAACAACCTAGCTGCGTCATTGAGTACTAATTGAAGTTAATTAATGAGTTTTAGGGGACGACCTTGATACAATACATTTCCGTAGTCCAGTCTGGAGACAATTGTGGCAGACACAATCATTTGCAACAGGGCTCTGTTTTCGCTTATAAACGTAGCAAACTTTTTATCTGAATCATGACCTCCCGGGTTCATTTCCGGTCACTTGACTACAACCGCCGGGTGGGTCTCGTACTACGGGAATTCCGGGATTTAACCCATAGATCAATCTTCAGCCCTAGAGCGACGAGCAGGGGTTACATCAGACCCGTCAGCTCAAAAGTAAGTAATTTTATAACTATGACAGTTATTTATTTCCGTATCGATTTATATTCGCGTCTTGTTCGCAATATCTAATATGCCCACGGGACTGTGTCTCTGTTCGAGTTAAGAAATGCTGACACAATATCGCCTAAGATAATGCGGGCTTCCTGTGATTTCTTTTAACTTTCCTTAGTATTGACTTTTAATTAAAAGACGGGCGCGCCTGTGTAAAGACACGCGACCCGATACTAATGCTTTTCATTACATGCGACCTTGAAAGGTCTCTTGCGTTCCCTTCAACCAGCCGAAATCAAGCTTTGGCACACCTTGCCAGTAACCACATGGTTAATCCCTGAGCCCTTAATTGTGGTCATAACGGGACAGGCAGGTACATGATACTAGACATGTATCAGTATCTGGTCCCCATGATTTCGAACACAGACAGCTATAAATAACAAAGCCATTTATAACGTTTGGCCTATTGCCTTACATGGCTTCAAATGCTTAGTACAAATTGAAAACTTCCTTACTTCATGTAAGCAGCGCTGTAGAAACTGTATACCCTAAAAAACGGGGATCCAGACTTTGGGGCTTATTCCAGTTCCCTCTAATCTACAGGTCATTTTTTCGGTCTCTGAAGTATTGAATTTTATATTTTGTTCTAATGTGTCTATACCAATGTGTTTTCTGATGTGCTAGATCAGGACTATTGAAGAATCTTTATACATGAGTTTTTGTCTAACTTATATTACACATACTTCCCATATCAAATGTTTGGTCCTTAAAAATGCTTAATGTGATGAACAGTATGTACTGTTTGAATAGTTTTTAGGTTTAACATCAGACTACAAACAATCTGTGGATATATATATATTTGCCCCTTTTTTTAACTTACAGAAGAACTCTGCTCCCTGAGTATTTAAACTCTGATATTTTGGAACTTGTCAATTTGGAACCAGGCGTGAAATAATATATGCTGTACATGTGAAAATAGGTATGACAGTTAGATCTTGTCTTGATTCTCTTTATATACAATCTTTGTCTCGTTTTCATCCTATCAGTTTGTTTGGGGACTATTGTTTTTCTTTCTGTATCACTAGAGCATACCCAATGCTCGGTTAACCTTATTATTATTATTATTATTATTATTATGTTTCGTATATAGCGCCTGAATCGACCCCCGAAGGGGTATCTCCGCGCTTGCCTTGGGAACCCGTCCTGGCTTTTCTCTGTGCTTAGACATTGGGAACGCGCACGGTTTTATTTGGTTTTAATATCACGTCTTATTATTAAATTCCTTGTACTCACCTTAACCTGTACTACCTTTGAGCACATGAGAACCTGTGACTAAGCCTTTGAGGCATGATACATCTCAGCCTCACGTTCCTTGTAGAATATATTACACAAGAGTGGTTTAATGCTGAGATATTACAAAATATCTAAACAACTTCTCACTCTAGGTGGCTACTTTCTCTCTCTTGCTTGGGGTCAGCTGCTATCTCAATACACTTGAATATAATTCATCCGTCTTTCCTTCACAGCCTTGAGGAAGCCCCGGCGCAAATCGCCAATAGGGGGCGAAACACGTGTCAGCTGTCCATGTTTTATCATCAAACAATAAAGATGTCGCACTGCAATCTCAAGGAGTTCTGGTCTTGTATGACAACCTTAAAGAACGGATATTAATCCAAACAAGTACTTGTTGATTTCTTTTGGAGTACACACTCTTCTTTTCTCAAACTTACCCCCCTTTGATGCAGTCTTGTATCTAGGGATAGACAGGAGACAGGCCTCAGAGGATCGCATTGTGCGGCACGGGACATAGTTCTTCAGGCGTTCCTTGATATAGGCCGGGGCATTGCCATTGATTTCTTTATGGGCAATAAACAGGCCATTAAACTTAACTCTCTGCTTGATGGGGAGCCAATGGAGTTTACGCAACAGAGGGGAGGCCTGGTCCTGTCTAGGTAGCCTGAAGAACAACCTAGCTGCGTCATTGAGTACTAATTGAAGTTAATTAATGAGTTTTAGGGGACGACCTTGATACAATACATTTCCGTAGTCCAGTCTGGAGACAATTGTGGCAGACACAATCATTTGCAGGGATGCAGTTGAGAGGAGTGGAACAAGTTTCCGTAACTGTCTTAGAAGCCCTGTTCATGTACCTGCCACAGTAGTGACTTGGTTAGCCATAGAGAGCTCTTTGTCCAATTTGATGCCGAGGCTTTTTGCGGCAGTGGCTGGGGTGGGGTAGCACCCAGCTCCAGGGGCCAAAAATGCTCACTCCACAGATTGCCTTTTGTAGGGATGACAAGGACTTTGTTTTTTTCCGGGTTGTTTTTAATGAATTTGTGGTCATCCAGTTTACAGTGAATCTGGGAATGTTTTGTGCCTTTGCCTGGGTGTGGGTGGATTTGTTAATCCGAATAATGAGCTGGGTGTCATCCGCGTAATTGAAGACACAACATCCCATGTGGGCAAGAGCTGCCACCAGAGGCTGTAGGTAGACTTTAAAGATGAACAGGGAAAGTGCAGAGCCCTGGGGGACGCCCAGGGGGATGCCACAAGTGAGGGCGCCCTTATCCGATACTCATTCCCCCAACTGAATCCTCTGAGACCGCACTGTTAGAAAGGATTCAAGCCACTGGTGTGCCAACCCCTGAATACCTAAGGGGATCCAATAGCCGACCATGGTTGACCGTGTCAAACACCGCTGAAAGATCTAATAAAATCAGGGCTCTCAGTTGTCAGTTTTGTCAGCCATGGTTCTGAGATAGTCTAAGACAAACAGCATCA